>NC_083774.1:13831637-14162471 GCF_963514075.1 Conger conger | reverse complement strand
CGGGGGGCGGACCCCCTGCTGAGGGCCAATGATGGGAACGTGCTGACATCATCGCTCTATGAGGACATGAACTGCTTCAGCCACGCGGCTGCACACGGACACAGGTGAGCGTGTGTGTGTGTGTGTGTGTGTGTGTGTGTGTGTGTGTGTGTGTGTGTGTGCATGTGCATGCGTGTGTGTGTGTGTGTGTTTGAGGCCCCCCTCCCTACCCAGACTGCTCAGCCCTGACCCTCTCCTCTCCTACTCCAGCCCTCACCTGCATATTCTTTACTGGTATATTTCACCAGGTAGTTTAATACCTCCGGGTACAATCTTCTGAACTACGACAGGCATTTGCCTAAACCTCCTGACTACCGTTGAGCCCATGAATATAACTGCTCTGACTGCAGGGGACAGGCTCGCCCTCTGCACCTGTGCTCCTCGGTTCCTTCCTGTGTTTCTTCCCTCTGGAGTTTTTTTCTCACCACTGTTAGTGTTTTTCCTTGCATTGCTTCACTGACACCCCTCCCTCTCTCTCCCCCTCCCTCTCTCCCCCTCTCACCCTCTCTCTCCCCCTCCCTCTCTCCCCCTCTCACCCTCTCTCTCTCTCCCTCTCTCCCTCTCTCTCTCCCTCCCTCCCTCTCTCACCCTCTCACCCTCTCTCTCTCCCTCCCTCTCTCCCTCTCTCTCTCCCTCCCTCCCTCCCTCTCTCCCCCTCCCTCCCTCCCTCTATCCCCCTCTCATCCCCTCTCTCCCCCTCACCTTCCCTCTCTCTCTCCCTCCCTCCACCTCTCATCCCCTCTCTGTCCCTCCCACCCTCCCTCTCTCCCCCCTCTCTCTTTCTCTATCTCCCTCTCTCTCCCTCTCTCCCTCTTTCCCTCTCTCTGCCCCTCTCTCTCTCTCCCTCCCTCACTCTCTCCCCCTCTCCCCTCTCTCCCTCCCCCTCTCTCTCTCTCTCTCTCCCTCTCTCCCTCTCTCTCTCTCACTCTCTCCCCCTCTCCCCTCTCTCTCTCTCCCTCACTCCCTCTCTCTCCCTCTCTCCCTCTCCCCCTCTCTCTCCCTCTCTCCGCCCCTCTCTCTCTCTCTCGCTCCCTCTCCCCCTCTCCCCCTCTCCCCCTCTCTGTCTCCCTCTCCCTCTCCCTCTCTCTCTCCCTCTCTCCCTCTCTCCCTCTCTCCCTCCCTCTCCCCCTCTCAGGAACGTGTTGCGGAAGCTGCTCACCCAGCCTCAGCAGGTGAAGGAGGACGTTCTCTCTCTGGAGGAGATCCTGGCGGAGGGGGTGGAGGAGGGCGGGGGCAGGCCCGGGGACGGGGAGAAGCAGGCGGGACACCCTCCCTGCAGCCCCATCTGCATCACGGACGAGGACATCCCCAAACTATCCAAGGCCCGGATGAAGTCTCTGCAGGAGGCCACCTACTACAGCTCTGAGCACGAATACCTGGACGTCACCATGGAGCTGAGGTCACTAGGTAACCGTCACTGTGGAAACCACTTGCACGTCAAAGCGTACCTGTCAAAATGCGTGTGTGCTTTGCGGTCTTAAATAGCTGAAGGTGATTTATTTCAATTTTGGTTCTTAGAGGACAGCAGTCTGCATAAAGCCGTCATTGATGAGAGAAAAACACTCACTATGGTGCTGTGACAGATCCTGCAGTCAAAAAAGATTCATACTCATATTGTATAATATACCAGAGATAGAAGCCTTTCAGCCTTTCAGCCTTTCACTAAGTTTGTTGTCGCTTTGTTGGGGAGAATCGCATACATTTTGAGATCCACACTGCAGCTACGTCAGAGGTTGGCAGTGTCATGTAATGGCTAGGGAATCAGGTTTTTAACATTAAAAGTTGCAGTTTTGATCCTCAGGTAAGTCACTTCCATTGTACACTTGTGCAAGGTGATTAACCTGAATTGCATCAGTGTTTATCTAGCTATAGAAATGGTAATATGTCAGAAAAATGTCAAATCTGCACAGTACAGTAGTTCAGTACAGTAATTTGCTCTGTGTGAGAGTGTCTGCTAAATACCTGTAATATGCATTGAGAGTCTGGATTGTTTTTCACACTCTGGCTTCCCCTGCAGGCGTCCCCTGGAAACTGCACGTGTGGCTGGAGTCCCTGCACAGCGCCCACCAGCAGTCCCGCAGCGGGGTGACCCTGGCCCTCCTCAGGGAGTTCACCTCCATCCGGGAGGAGGAGTACTGCGAGGAGCTGATCTCCTACGGGCTCCCTCTCATGTTCACCATCTTCAGAACCAGCAAGGTGATGGCCCCTCGCAATCAAATCACTCAATCAGTCAATCACCTTTTATTAATGTAGCATATTTTACATTACATTACATTACATTAATGGCATTTGGCAGACGCTCAACAAAGTGCAAAGTGCATACCCATCACCAGGGATGAGTGCGCTGAAAGACCCTAGAGGGAAGTACAATTTTAACTGCTACCTGTACAACAAAGATACGGACAAGGGCCTCTTTGATCTTCACAGGATCAGGGTGTGGGTTCACAGATAGAAATTCAGTCGGTTTTGGGCAGGTTGCAAGAAGCATCTGAAGGTGCAGGTTCAGGGGTGGGGTTCTCCTCATGAGCCATACTACGCTGCAGAGAAAATGTATTTCCTGATTTTGTCTTCAGTCTCCAAAAAGCATCTTTTTTCAGGAGAATGTGAAAGATTACTTTATTACACTGGACATTTTTTCATTGCATTGTGCTTGAAATAAACTTTATAAGTCACAGAGGTGTGATTCATCGACAGCACATAACCGGTGATCTATGTTTCTATTTATGCGTCACGCTGAAAAATGGCAGAAATAGTCACAGCGTGTTTTATGATGGTCGATGTTATGAGAGATCTTCCTTCCCCAGTTTGACTGTTCACTCTTATTCTTCTGTCAGGCAGTGGCTCTGCTTTGTAATGACTTTGCCATATGAGTCCCAAAAGAAAAACATAGAGAGTGACACGTGAAACCCATTTGTCAGTGTGTGTTCCAGTGTTTACTGTCTATCGAGTGTATTGATTTCTCTTTGGTTCTTCCTGCAGAATGATGCCATAATCCAGCAGCTGGCCTCTATTTTTAGCCACTGCTACAGTTCTGCCCCCCTGCCCACCATCTCAGAGGCCAAACCCAACCTGTCTGCACAGCTAGGTAACACATCTCCATGATGGCCATCTGTGGCTCACACTACTGCTGAACCTGGTTTATACACGTCGCACAAGCCTTGTGACCCAAGTGACGTACGATGAAAATGAATGCGTCTCATGATGTTTTGCATTCATACTCTGGTCTGCGATGATGGTTCTGCTGTCTCTCTGGTGATGCCAAACAGCTGATGTTGAATGCCCATCCATGACAATGAATTTCAGGGTCAGTTTGATAGATGCTGACAGCTTTGTCCAGGTCCTGTAATTAGCCGTAGGATTTATGTTATTGATGAAAAGTTATTAATGAATAACTGATTATTATAATTTTTTAATGATCAGATTCAGACATATTATTAATGATTAATCAATATTGATTGATTATTGAAGCAAATATATAAAAAGTGTATATTGAAGGGAATTTATAAAATCAAAACTTTCTTTGTTACATTACATTACATTAATGGCATTTGGCAGGTGCTCTTATCCAGAGCAATGTGCAGTTGTTTAGACTAAGCAGGAGACAATCCTCCCCTGGAGCAATGCAGGGTTAAGGGCCTTGCTCAAGGGCCCAATAGCTGTTCGGATCTTATTGTGACTACACCGGTGATCGAACCACCGACCTTGCGTGTCCCAGTCATGCATCTTAACCACTACACTACATGCCGGCCTTTGTTTAATGGTTGATAGATGGTTAACTCTTTCCTGCGCTCTCAATTGAGACACTCACTTCCTGTTAACTCTTTCCTGCCCGCTGAACTCAGACCCTCACTTCCTGAACAACAAGGAGATGTCCGACGTGACGTTCCAGGTGGAGGGAAAGCCGTTCTATGCCCACCGGGTCCTGCTGATCACCGCCTCTGACAGGTGGGTGGAGCGACAAGCGTCTGACGGGGACAGACAACGGTCGCGGCTTTCAGCGAACTTCCCTCTAAAATGTCTGCCCCCCCCTGCCTGTGCTCTCCTGTGCAGGTTCAGAGCTCTGCTGGGGGCTTCTGGTTCAGACAGCTCCGCCCAGGACTGCAAGAGCATCCAGATCAGCGACATTAAGTACACCATCTTCCAGGCAAGTGTTATCTTAGAGAGTGATGTAAGCCTGTAGTGTTTTCCAGGTGTCATTTTAGAGACATCTCAGATGCACATTTAGTGCTTTTCAGGCAAGTGTTGTTTTAGAGCATCTGGTGAGTGTGTAGTGTTTTCCAGGTAGGTGTTATTTTAGTGAATGAGATATATCGTGATTTGTGTATTGTGATATAGTGTGTACTGGGTAAGTATATTCAAGAGAAGTAAAGTGTCTGATTCTGAATGTCTTACAGATGATGATGTCATACCTGTACTGTGGGGGGGTCGAGTCAATGAAAGTGGCGATGCCTGATGTCCTGGAGGTAAGAGCGATTGGAGGGCTTAGTTTCACTCTGAATACGGGATTACTCGCCTTCGGTTTTAAGCATTAACCCTTTTTTGGGAATTTTTTTGCGGGGATTAAGAGGTAAATCACTGTGGGATGAAGCATGATTTCTTTGGCTAAGCCTATTGTTTGGCTGAACAGCGCAGTGGAACAGTTTGCTGACTGTGGGTTCCTGTGCTCCTCTAGCTGCTGTCAGCTGCCAGCCTGTTCCAGCTGCGGGCGCTGCAGAGACACTGTGAGGTCATCTGCACCCAGAGCATCGACCTGGACAATGCTGTCAGCGTCTACCAAACTGCCAAGGTATGGCCCTGCGCAGAACCACAGGGAGGTGAAGGTCAGAGGTCGTGGGGCTGTTCAGTAGCAGGCTTGATGCAGTACTAGGCATCCCCAAACCAACCAGTTCACTTCAACATAAGCTATTTATTTACTAATTTTAAAAAAAGTATTATTAATGTATTTCTCCAAATTTTGGGATACATTTATTAAATGCAACAGTACAAGGCCCCCCGCATGTCTCTGTCAATGTAGTCTTGTCTAGACTGTAAGCAAAATGAGTGCTGGTGGGTTTAGTAATCTTAGTAATAAAACGTTCTTATATAATATAACATATGTAACATATGTTCAAGTAAAAAACTCAATGATAATCACGGTTTGTGGCTGCTCATTGGTGCCCCTTGTGATTGCGTTTCCTCTGATTGGTCCAGGCCCACAGGGCAGCAGAGCTGAGTGCGTTCTGTGAGGGGTACTTCCTGAGGAACATTCCGGACCTGCTGGAGAGAGACTCATTCCGCGGGTTGGTCCTGGGGGCCGCTGGGGTCCGGACGGGGCCCGGTCGGGACTCCCCCCTGGAGGAGCTGGAGGGGGCTCTGGCACGCAGGCTCCGCTCCCTCTATGTCACCTCCCGGGTGTGAGGGGCCACGCCCTGCCACAACCGCCCCCGGCCAAAAACGTGTGGACACGGCTGAGACGCTGAGAGAGGAAATGGAGTGGGCAATGCCGGGAGTGAGGAAGAGTCAGGCGGCCATACCCACCTCCCCTTGCGGAGAAGTGTGACCCAACCAACAAACTGCAGTGTGCTTTGGGGATTTGGCCCTTTTGGATCAATGCTGTGCAGACTCACTCATCTTTAAATTATCTGGATTGTTCCTTCCATTCACTGAGCCCCAGTGTGTCAAATGTTTCTCCTTGCTGCGTAAAGACTGGCCCAGAGAAACTTGTGCTTTGGCACTGCTGCCCTCTAGTGGCCACTTCTGTTCATGTCACACATGGGAGATAAGGGGGACACTATTACTAGAATTGGTGCAAATTGTCTTCACCAATCAGAGACGCTTTTGAATGCGACTGCCAGGTCTACTGGATCTCGATTGTCACCAAACAGTTTGATCAGTGACGTTCCTTTCAACAAACAGTTGAGAGCAAGACTATTGAAATGAATAAACATTTTGTAAATATATGGACAAATGGCAGGACACCAGACAAATGACAAATAATTCACTTGGTTCCTATCATGTGGGAAGACAATATAAAAAACATTGGTTATGGTCGGGATCATTTGAGTGGTTTTCAGTCACTGCTATTTAATTCAGAGGCAAAGAGCAACAGAACATACCCCCATCTGGAGAGACTGACATCTTACACAGAACATAATCCCGAGTGCCCTTGCCAGTGCTAAATCTGCGTAGAATCGTAGAATATAAAATGTTTTATTTAAGGAAACATATTGCTGTGTTAAACAGGTACTGTAGCCATGGCTTTATTGAATGGTGGAAAATAATACTCTTGTGTATAAACTAAATAAGGTGGGAACAGACATATGTCCTAATGGGTAGAAATGTGCCAGTGCTTAAATACTCCAGGTTAAGGGTGAATGAAATTAATAGATTTTCATTCTTTAAAAAAAATTTTTTTTTGCTTTAAAACAGCCCCCCACCCCCAACCAGCCTCTGCCTTTCCTTCTTACTTAAGCACCCATTCTACTCTTTGTGGCACAGAACATGCATATGCTTTATAACCACGTGTGCTTGTTGCTGTAGCACATTCATTTTCTCTTTTCTCGTTTGTCTTTTCAGGTCTCCCATAACACATGAATACCTGCAAAAAAGTATTTTGCAGAAAAAACAACAAGTAAATTTGTTAAACTGATTAAAAGAAAATGTAGGCTGCCCTTCTCTTTGGATGTTACAAACACACGCACACACAGAATAACTTTCTCTATCAGATACTAAAGTACACTAAGCCCTAGTCTTTTCTAAGTTACTGAAATGCATACAAACACATATGCACACACACTTCATCCCCCCCTGTGTTGCTTACCAAACCACACACTCCCCTCCTTCAAGTCTCCTTCAACTTACACAAAAATGTTTTTGTCCATTTTTGCTGTTTAGCAGCTGAATTTAGGCCTTGAAAGTACTATTAAACTTTTTTTGTCAGAATATGTTGGATGCATTATGGTCATGAATTTGTGATCAATCTCCTTTCGAGTGTTTTTAAATGTTCAGTGATATGCATTACAAGATGTGAAGGTTTTATATATCATTTACACTCAGTGAGCACTTTATTAGGTATTTATTCAACTTGCTTTTTAGACTAATTCAAGTCTTCTGCTGCTGTAGCCTATCCATTTAGAACGGGGCTGCCCAAACCTGTTCCTGGAGATCTACCATAGGTAGGTTTTCACTTCAACCCTAATTTGGCACACCTGATACTACTACTAATACCTACTAAGTAGCTCAGTGAGATTTGTAGCTGTTGAGTGAGGTGTGCTTTGTTAGGGTTGGAGTGAAAACCTACAGGACGGTAGATCTCCAGGAACAGATCTCCAGGAACAGGGTTGGGCAGCCCTGATTTAGAACTTTGACGTTCAGAGATGCTCTTCTGCATACCATTGTTGTAATGTGTGGTTATTTGCGTTACTGTCACCTTCCTATCAGCTTTGACCAGTCTGGCCATTCTCCTCTGACCTCTCTCATTAACAAAGCATTTCTGTCTGCAGAACTGCTGCTCACTGGATGTTTTTTGTTCTTCGCACCATTCTCTGCAAACTCTAATCATCCTGTCTGGCACCAACAATCATTCTACAGTCAAAGTTACTTAGATCACATTTTTCTTCAATCTGATGGTTGATTTGAACATTAACTGAGGCTCCTGACCCGTATCTACATGATTGTATGCTTTGCACTGCTGCCACACGATTGGCTGATTAGATAATTTCATGAATAAATAGGTGTGCTCAGTGAGTGTATTCTAAATAAATAAATAAATGAAGTGCTCAGTGAGTGTATTCTAAATATACCAGAGTAAAAGTGTGGTTTTGTGGAAGTGTTGGGTGAACCAGATGAATGAAAACTGTCATGTAAATGACCCAACAAGCCTCACATAAGCCAAATCTGGCTGTAATATCTTAACAATTGTGATCTAGGATTTGATTGCAATGGTGAGTAACAGAGCTACAAAATTATTTTCCATTATTTTATTTGATATTGTATTAATGTTATTTAGCATCTGACTTCAATTGTTGATAGAATGAAGTAAAAAGGCTATGGTCTCATAACTGATGTTGTGACAGTGAATGCTGATAAGCACAGATTGGAATTCCAGATTGGGGATATATTATTATTATTATTATTATTATTATTATGGGAACATGTAAGATGTAATGACACTATCCATAATGATCTGTCGGGGCAAATTCCCCATTAGATGGGATGAGCTAGCTCTTAGTGTTTGTGAGGACACAAATTACAGAATCAGAAAGTGTTTCATTTCCCCCAGTGTAAATATGTGTGATGCTCTGTGTCCATACTGACAGAACTCTCATGGATCTTGCTTATTAGGCATCATTACCCAAAAATTCTGTTGTCACTGGGTAATATAGTCTGTGCTGTATTTCAGACATTTGCCTCTTAAAGCCAACTTACACACTCTTATGTCCTTTTTTCCTTTTTATTGGTTATAAAAAGAAAGTGTAGTCTCATTATTATTCATGAATGAAACATATGTCCCAACTATTCTAAAAATATAAAATTAAACTTAATACATTTGCAATCTTTTGCATTCTCAAGGTAAAGGTAAAATAAATATTTGTGTGACTGTAGAGGTGTAGGAAGGTGTCGGTTCTCGTCTGAGCTCAATAAAGGGAACAACTATGTGTTGTTATGACTTTCCATTTGAATAAGTCTTAATGTATCATGCATATTTATTTAAATAAACACGATTTACTTGCAGAAAGAAAAAAAAATTGATTATTGCATTTATAATAAAAATTTTTTAGCATTTGTATAATGCTTTTTCCATTGTTGGACAGAAGACTGTTGTCTTGTGTAAATAATATGATTTTCCCATGCATCAAAATGAACAAAAAATACATTTTATATGTTTTGCATTATTTCACTTTTTAGACATAATTCCATCATGTGTTTTGCTTATTTTCCACTGCAACACATATTTGAGTATAGATGACATGAAGCACATTTCCTTCCATTTATTTCACAGTAGTTGTTTCAAATATTTATATTTTTCACTTTTTTAACATAACACAATAATCCTATATGTACTTTACTGATTTTTCACTGCAATACCTTTTTCATCATTAACATCTTGAATCTTTTGGATTTGTTCCACTGAAAACATGCCCCAAAATACATTTCTTAATTAAAATTATTTCATTTTTAAAAATTTAATCTATAGTTGCCTAACGCTGATATTAATGGATTCGTTTCACCTTGGTTGTTAAATAAAAAGAATTTGGACAGAAGACTTATGTATTTAAAAATAGGTTTTATGTATTTTTCCATTTTCCGATGAAATCCATATTTCAGTCTTGAAACACATTTATATTCATTTATTTCAATGTGGTTGTAATATAAAGATGATTGCCTTTCTATTTGATTAAAAGAAAGACATATAATATAAATGTGTGATTGGCTGTCAATTTGGGTCGAAAAAAATGCATTAATTCTTTTTTTACCCATTTTTCACATTTTGGACATACAATGTATTTTTTAATTTTCCACTGAAATTTTTTTTCACAATATAATTGTTAAAAAAAGTTTGTGTGCATTTATTTCAACATTTATAATGTTGTAATATACTTATATTTATAATTGTAATATAAACTAGATTGCCTACCCATTTGAGTCCAAAAAACGACATTTAAATTCTTTTGCCCGTTTTTCACATTTGATTTCATATTCTACTGAAAAACATTCTTCACAGTAACTATCTTAAAACACCTTTATATGCATTTATATCAACATGGTTTTAATATAAATGTGATTGCCTATCCATTTCTGCCCCCCAAACAAAGTCATTACATTTTTTTGCCCATTTTTCACGTTTTGGAAATAAGACTATAGTCTTATATTCTTTCCTTTTCCACTGAAAAACACTTTTCCCAACAACTATCTTAAAACACATTAAAATTTTAAGAAACTCGAAGTGACGTAACTTAGAAAACCAGATGTGATGTAAATTTTTTAAACTGGAAGTGATATTTTCTTTGTTCCCATTTTTCCCATTTTGAACATGGTAAATGGTAAATGGTTGGCATTTATATAGCGCCTTTATCCAAAGCTGTGTACTATTGATGCTTCTCATTCACCCATTCATACACACACTCACACCCCAACGGCGATTGGCTGCCATGCAAGGCATCGACCAGCTCGTCAGGAGCAAATGGGGGTTAGGTGTTTTGCTCCGGGACACTTCGACACAGCCTGGGCAGGGGATCGGACTGGCAACCCTCTGACTGCCAGACGACTGCTCTTGCTGCCTGAGCCATGTTACCCCCCCACGTCACTTCCGGTTTCTTAAATGACGTCACTTACTGTTTTCTAAATTACGTCACTTCTGGTTTCTTAAAATTGAAATGTGTTTTAAGATAGTTATTGGGAAAAGTGTTTATCAGTGGAAAATGATTTTTTTTTTTTAAATGGGCAAAAAATGTTCAGGTCTTTTTTTGGACTCAAATCGTGTTTATAATACACCTATGCAAAAATAAATTAAAACTAATGTTTTTTTAAAGGGAAAAATGTGTTTCAGTGGAAAATGAAAAAATACATAAGACTTAGGTCCAAAACAAGACTGAAATGGAAAGGTAATCGCCTTTCTATTGCAACCACATTGAAATAAATGCACACAAACATTTTTTTTTTACAATTTTATTGGAAAAATGTTTTTCTGTGGAAAATTAAGAGATACATGAGAATATATGTATTATGTCTTACATCCAAAATCAGAAAAATGGGCAAAACATATATTTTTTTTTGGACTCAAATGGATAGGCAATCACGTTTATATTACAACCATGTTGAAATAAATGCACACAAACAGTTTTTTAATAATTTTATTGTGAAAAATTATTTTCAGTGGAAAATGAAAAAATACATGTGACTTTAGCCTTATGTCCAAAATCTGTAAAAATATGTATATATTTTCTACTCAAATAGATAGGCAAACACGTTTATATTAGAACCTGTTGAAATAAATGCACAAACACATTTTTTTTTCACAACTTTATTGTAAATTAATTTTTTCAGTGGAAAATGAAAATATACATAAAACTATAGTCTAATGTCCGAAACATGAAAAATGGTCCAAATTTTATAATCGTGTTTATAATAATACACCCATGCAAAAATGAATGCAAACAAATGTCGTTTAATGGTTTTATTGTGAAAAAATTTTTTTCAGTGGAATACGAAAAAAGACATAAAAATTTAGTCTTATCTCCAAAATTAGAAAAATAGGCAAAACAAATAAAAAAAAATTCAACTAAAGTAGATAGGCAAACACATTTATATTACAACCATGTTGAAATAAATTAATATAAATGTGTTTAAAGATGGTTAGTGTGAAAAATGGAAAAAAGGGCCCAGAAATTTTCTTTTAGATTCAAATGGACAGGCAAACAGTGGAACATGAAAAAATATATAAGACTGTAGTCTCATGTCCAAAATTTAACAAACATTTTGACTGAAATAGACAGGCAGGAAAATGAAAAAATCCTAAAGACTTCAGTCTTATGTTCAAAATCAAAATCAAAATTGTTTTTTTGTTTTTACTCAAATAGAAAGGCAAACACATTTATATTACAAACATGTTGAAATAAATGCACACAAACATTTTTTTTTTAATGTTCAAAATTAGAAAAAATATACACATATTTTTTACTCAAATAGATAGGCAAACACATTTATATTACCACCAAGTTGGAATACATGAATATAAATGTGTTTTAAGATAGTTATTGTAAAAATGTTTTTCAGTGGAAAATGAAAAAATACATGCGACTTTAGTCTTATGTCCAAAATCTGTTTTTTTTTTTTTTTACAGAAATAGATAGGCAGACACCTTTATATGACAAATTTTTTGCACATTTTTCACATTTTGCACATAAAACTATAGTCTTTTGTATTTTTGCTTTTTCAACTAAAAAACTTTTTTCCCAATAAAAATCCAAAAACACATTAATATTCATTTATTTCAACATTCATATTCATTCATTTATTTCAACATTCATATTCATTTATTTATTTCAACATTTATATTAATTTATTTCAACATCACTGCATATGTATTTCAAGCCAAAAAATGATAACATTTTTTTTTGCACATTTTTCACATTTTGCACATAAAACTATAGTCTTATGTATTTTAGCATTTTCTACAAAAAAACTTTTTTCCCAATAAAAAACCAAAAACACATTTATATTAATTTATTTCAACATTGATATTCATTTATTTCAAAATCACTGCATATGCATTTAAAGCCAAAAAAAGACATTAAAATTTATTTCGTCCTATTTTTCACAAAAAAACTATAGTCTTATGTATTTTTGTATTTTCTACTGAAAAACTTTTTTCCCAATAAAAATCCGAAAACACATTTATATTCATTTATTTCAACATTTATATTCATTTATTTATTTCAACAATTATATTAATTTATTTCAACATCACTGCCTATGCATTTCAAGCCAAAAAAGACATAACATTTTTATTTGCACATTTTTCCCATTTTGCACATGAAAATATAGTCTTATGCATTTTAGCATTTTCTACAAAAAAACTTTTTTCCCAATAAAAATCCAAAAACACATTTATATTAATTTATTTCAACATTTATATTCATTTATTTATTTCAACATTGATATTCATTTATTTCAAAATCACTGCATATGCATTTCAAGCCAAAAAAAGACATTAAAATTTTTTTGTCCTATTTTTCACATAAAACTATAGCCTTATGTATTTTTGTATTTTCTACTGAAAAACTTTTTTCCCAATAAAAATCCGAAAACACGTTTATGTTAATTTATTTCAACATTCATATTCATTTATTGATTTCAACAATTATATTCATTTATTTCAACATCGCTGCCTATGCATTTCAAGCCAAAAAAAGACATTACATTATTTTTGCACATTTTCACATTTTGCACATAAAACTATAGTCTTCTGTATTTTAGCATTTTCTACTGAAAAACTTTTTTCCCAATAAAAATCCGAAAACACATTTATATTAATTTATTTCAACATTTATATTCATTTATTTATTTCAACATTTATATTCATTTATTTCAAAATCACTGCATATGCATTTCAAGCCAAAAAAAAACATTTACATTTTTTTGTCCTATTTTTCACAAAAAACTATAGTCTTATGTATTTTTGTATTTTCTACAGAAAAAATGTTTCCCAATAAAAATCCGAAAACACGTTTATATTAATTTATTTCAACATTTATATTCATTTATTGATTTCAACAATTATATTCATTTATTTCAACATCACTGCATATGCATTTCATGCCAAAAAAAGACATTTACATTTTTTTTGACCATTTTTCACAAAAAACAATAGTCTTATGTATTTTTGTATTTTCTACTGAAAAACTTTTTTCCCAATAAAAATCCGAAAACACATTTATATTAATTTATTTCAACATGGTTGCAATATAAACGTGCTTGTCGATCCATTTAAAACCAAAAAAAGACATTTAATACTTTTTTTTACCCATCTTTCACATTTTGCACATAAGACTATAAGCTCATGTATTTTTGTATTTTCTACTGAAAAACTTTTTTCCCAAGAAAAATCTGAAAACACATTTATATTAATTTATTTCACCATACATATTAATTTATTTATTTCAACGTTTATATTAATTTAATTATTTCAACATTTATATTCATTTATTTCAACATCACTGCCTATGCATTTCAAGCCAAAAAAAGACATAGAACATTTTTTTTTGGCACATTTTTCACATAAAACTATAGCCTTATGTATTTTTGTATTGTCTACTGAAAAACTTATTTCCCTATGAAAATCCAAAAACACATTTATATTCATTTATTTCAACATGGTTGCAATATAAACGTGCTTGTCGAACCATTTAAAGCCAAAAAAAGACATTTAATATTTTTTTTACCCATCTTTCACATTTTGCACATAAGACTATAAGCTCATGTATTTTTTGTATTTTCTACTGAAAAACGTTTTTCCCAAGAAAAATCTTAAAACACATTTATATTCATTTATTTCAAAATTGTGGTAAAATTTAATAGAGTCCTGGCCCTGGACTTAATGCTAGCCTTGTCTGAAGCCTAACTGCTAAACAATTTCCTCCAGACAGAATCACAATATCTCAACTTAATCACAAAAAAATCAAGATGTCAAAACAGTCAATCACAGATAAAGGATGGAAGTGGGTATCACAGTTTTTGTAATATTATTAATGCACTGGCTAAGAACAACCAAGCAGTGGGCTCAGAGGCTTCATGATGCTCAGTGTTAGGCATGCTTCGCACATGTGAACAGTGAATAGGCAAGGACTCCAAGGAGGGGACAAGCTCCAAAATCCCAGTTCAAGAATTCAGATGACTCATTAAAGACCTTAAAACCTCAAGTTGTCCCATAACTAGTCCTGTCTAATCTCTCCATCTCTAACACTGTGCTTGCACTCTCATAACGCATTCACAACATCTCACAACAACAAAGAGAAAGCACCATTAAACTGTATCACAATAATTATAGAAAATATTAATATAAATTCTAAATAAAATACACTACTAATGAAATCAATTAAATTAACTGGATCAATCTCTTTTTTTGTACTTTTTTCCTCACATTATTTAGACAGAGGGGAAACAGAACGCATTAGAGAAAGAGATGTGATAAGTGTGGAAAGAGCAATGGTGGAACTGAACTCGATCCGTCTAGAGGGGAGTCACATACAGTCAAGTCAACTGTCCTATGGTCTGCACATGATCGCCCTGAACTGGAAAGATCTTTTTTCATAACTGGCTCATAAAAAGTAAGAAAACAAGTACAACCAAAAACAAAACAGAAAAAAAAAAACTTGATTATACTTCGATTGGCTCTGGCTGGTGATTTAATGCAGGTCAACTTAATAAGTAGACATTGTTAGGAACTCTTCTACTGGTTCCCAGCCATATACCATCAGAGGATTTCCTAATTATTTAAAATAACAGTCACTATATTTGCAGTGCAGAGAATTGAATACCAGGAAGTTAAAGAGCTGGCAAAGAACTGAGATCAGTTTACAATTGTCTAGTATAAATTCATCAGTCATCTTATTCAGAGACGCTTTTAACCTCAGTTAGGACTGCACAATATCAGTGTGAAGATAAAGTGGGACTGGTTGTGATGTTTTTTTCCCCCCTGCTCACCACTGATGGATCTCGACAACAGAAACTTAAAAATTGCCTTAACATTGTGCCATTTACAAAAGCAAATCATAATTCACGGGCTGAAAATGAATATCCTCTTTACTTCGGGTTTACTTTATTACAATGATGGTTAATTAACAAATTAACATAAAAAAGTAAATGGCATTCTGCTTTTTGACAACCATCTGCTTCATATTTTTGGTGAAGGAATGTGATATTCTACTACACAGCATTAGGAGTGCAAATATACTTGAAAAGAATACAGCAGCCTGATTTCACATCCAGTTTCAATGTCTTGGGCACCAGCAGCCTTTTCAGTGACTTGCTTCAAAATAACAATCTCCTGCGAATAACAGAAAATAGCATTTAGTAGGCCAGATCTGTTCGATTCCAGTTTTTCTCTCTGCATTTTGACAGACTCTGTCTCCTGGGAACATAGTGACCGATGCCTGCAATGGCCTGCAAATTACACTGACCACAATTCTAGCAATGGAGGGGTCTCCATTCTAGACACAAGTAAAAATTGAAATGTTTTGTAGGTGGTTGATTTATCAAGTGATTACTTCAAAAACTGCTTCAGCATGACACGCTGGATATGGCTGCTAGATAGCTATGGTTAAACTCAAAGCAATGTTTCAATAATTATTCAATAGTGATAATTAAAATACATTGCATGTGTAAAAGTATCATCTTCTCTTGAACATTATGGAGAGGGACAGGGTAGTACATTACATTTACGGCATTTGGCAAATGCTCCAGAGCGACGTATAGTTCATTAGACTAGGCAGGAGACAATACTCCCCTGGAGCAATGCAGGATTAAGGGCCTTGCTCAAGGGCCCAACAGCTGTGCGGATCTTATTGTGGCTACCCCAGGGATTGAACCACCGACCTTGCGGGTCCCAGTCATGTACCTTAACCACTATGCTACAGGCCGCCCTGTACAGAAAGGGTAGCATATGCAGGAAGTTTGCACAGGGCAGACTGGGGGAGACACCCCCTGCTCATGGGAATAGTAGGCCTGGGGGAAATGATCAGGTACATACACTCTGTTCCTGACTTAGTCTTAAATGTCTTATATTTTTACAGCTGGATACTGCAATTCAGGCTAACGTCCTTGCGTTAAAGCACAACAGTGCCTTACCCAGGATTCCAAAAGATGACCTCACCTTTTCACACCTGGTGTTCCACATTGACAAAACCAGAATCTACAATAATCTACACAACCTGAATAGTTCCAGCCTTACAGTAACCATGAAGCACAAAATCAGTTTGATCTCACTTTTTGCACCACTCAGATATGCTGTTTCTGTAGCTGGCACAGGGACAAAACAGATTGGCCAAACTTAACATTAGTTCACAAATAAATTAGTATGTTCTCTATTTTCTTCATGCACACACTTCTGAATTTTTGTGATTCCTGAACTCAAACGGTGCTTCTGGGGGGGGAAACTAAAAAACTTTTACCTTCGAATTGCGAGTCAACGGAAATGACAAATGCTGACTGGATCCAGGCCAATTTCTTATGAGCTAGCCAGGTGCTGGAGAGCCTAAGCTTTCCAACTCTCTTTAAACCAATAACTCACTGCACAAGTAAATCAAACAGATGTGGGACAAATCTTTCTGAATTAAAAAGATTAAAATTAGAAAAGAAATTCAAAGTGAGGAGCCATGAATGGAAATGAGCAACATTAGGACATGGACATTAGGAAGTGGTTACAGTACGGAATAGATTTACCGGGTCATGTAGTGGAGGCATGACCTGGCCAGTGGGCTTCAGACCAGGCTTGATACGGTGCTAAATACTCTCTAGCTCTTTGGTAAACTAAGCATTAGATGCTGTACAATTTAGTGGTAGGAAAAGGGCTCCATGGCCTGGTTGTCATTAGGTTAAATGTTTTATTAAAATACTGTAGATATTCTACTCTTTGTAAAAGTATTTTTTTTAAATGCATTTCACACAGCCTATTGATTTGGTGAGATGGCAACAGGTTTATTTATTTGTGCATATACTCTTTAACCGATGCGGGCCGACGTTGACAACCAAAGCTCGATGTGCTTTAAATAACACAGAGCATGCAAAATGGCCAATTTGGTTAAAATAAATTATGTTGAATGCATCTATAGCGGCTATAGGCTCAACCCATTGCTGACAGTGCAATTAAGTTCAAAACTTTGATGCTGATAGGGTCCATTTACACTATTTTGTACACTTTTCTGCATTCATATCTGAGTACATCCAGCTTGAAATGTTTTTTTTCAGATGAGGTGCTTTTCCAGAGGTAAGAGATAGGTGACCAAAACCGTTTTAGGATGTAATCTTCATAGCACTCAGTAGTAGTGGTACATACCTCCCTCTAGTGGTGAAACACAGTCCTGGGTCAGTTTTTAGGGATCCAAGCAACACTTGACTTGAAGGTTGCTCCTGCTGCTTATGTTCTATATGAACATGGTTTCACAGTGTGACACAACTAAGCACGTACAAATCTGTGCGCCACAAACCTGTGTGATCCTTGCCATTCTCATCCTGATAGAGGCAGAAGGAATGCAGCATAAGATGGCTAAGAAATAAATAAGAATTAAGTTGGTTTGAAAAAGCCAAATGACGGTTCTCCTTATTATTTCTTTGACTTATTCTTATGCCACATAAATTCTCTGTATGCCGGTCCTCCTGACCTACAGCTTTTCAGTCAGAAGTACCAAAACTGGTATAGCTTCAACTAGAATGGGATTAGGATGTGATTTACGTTTTTACATTTAGAAATCTGCCATTAATGAACACTTGGAACGGATGTCACAATCTGTTGCTGCAGATCATGTCTCTTGTGAAGTTTCTAATATATGAAATCTCTGTCAAGTTGAGGAACGTGCATCACTGCAAGTTCAACTGAAACTAAACTAGTTAATGTTCTGTTAGCAAAAAAATAACTGCCACATCTACAGTACTACTAGTGCAATAAACAGAAAGGCTAGTTTACTTCTCTTTGTCAAGCCAACATAAAGTTTGACATCAAACTTCCCTTTCTGTAATCAGTATTTAGAAATGGTTATCATCAAAGGACCACAGCCTGCCGGAGACAGAATAAATCCACACCATATGAATACATATGAAAATGTAGTTTAAACTACATGATCAAAAACCATTCCTGCAACATGACGAGTGTGAGAGCAATGCTAGTATCTGGTAGTTCGGGTCATATATTAACCCTAAAATGACACAAAAGTAGACACAATTACTGCACAAATTTGAATGTAGTTGAACTACCAGCAAACAGCAGCAAAATGAAATTATAGTACTAGATGACTTGTAGTTAACCCCTTAAATATCGCCCACAAGCTTAAAAATGACATAACCAATATAAAATACTTACTATTCTTCAACCCTTTTGACAACAGGCATAATCCCCATCTCTTCTGAAAGGTAACCCTTTGGGATTCATTTTCCAACAGTCAGATTTTGTAGATTAATGTGGCTGTGGCTGTTGTGCTTAGAAACACAACGGAGCAAAGTCACAACATGGGACAAATCCCCTTTCAGATTTGAGGACAATATCACCAAAAATGAGCATTCTACATTGTTTTTCTAATCTACTATGGCTAGGCAGTTTTCTAAAAAGTACGTTTGGAGACTCTCAAAGGACACATGGAAGCTAAACGATATTATGGGTCTGCATTTTGCTTACTTAACTATACAACACTTTCTATACTGAGCACTTCCACCCTGCCTGTCACCTACCCCTACCTCTCTGTCCAAAACTCCCTCCCCTTGTAGCTCTCCTCAGACAACAACAGATTGAGAAGATCATAAAAAATAAGTACAATAATCACAATAATAGCACCTTGTATACCACTATATTCATTAAGGTCCATTGATTGACGTTTTTGCCAATTACCCAACCCCCATCAACAAGTCACACACATTCCATAATTTCACTTGTAGGTGAGACTTAAGGGGTTAAACTACTCCACGATAATCCAAGTGCCAGATAACCTAATTGTTGTTGTTGCTGCTGTACCATTGAGTGAGGCACTTTGCATACCTTAACTGGCATATAGTAGGTGCTCTTCTTCAGAGTCATTTGCACAGATTACATTTTTTTACATGCAATGTGCTTAAATTTTCATTGTTTGATTTGTTTAATTGTGTGTGATGCATTAGCATTTGATTCATTCTGACAGAGGGACACCTTTTATTAGGCTGCAAATTTGTGCCAAAACTACAATTTTATCATATATAAATCTGAGAAATATATGACCACCTGTGTACTGTGCCAAAGATAAGGACCCAGATAGATGGCAGTCACCTGACCTCAGAGACGTCTGTGACAGCGTTCCACTCGAACCAGACAGTGGATTCTTTCTTTTTTTCATTTTTATTACGACCATGCCGACTTATGAAAAGCACACAGGTTTGCTCAGATAACCTGCCAATGTCCTAATCTTCTCCTTGTCAGAAACAGCTGATTATCAGATCATACCCTGAATTGCCCCTCTTTCAGAGTCATGTGACCAACATCACAAAGGGACCAGTCTTTTCGCTCCGCACGAACTTATCTAAAATTGCACAAAAGGAAGAAATGGTCGAAAACAAAAAGAAAACAACAGGGAGATCGTAAAGATAACACCGGGGGATAATTAACGGGCTCGCAGACGCGTACGCGCGTACGTCAAACCCCCTCGTCCATTGGCTGCTCCGGAGGGAGGTGGTCATGAAGCTCGGCCAGGGCTGACCCGCGTCGAGCCGCATAAAAAGGCAGCCCCGGGCCGTCTCCCCTCAGAGCAGGGGAGGTAAGCACACGCAGCGATGAGCCTCAGGACACTGGAGATGCTGCTGGCGTTGGGCGCTGCCCTGCTGGCTGCAGGCGCAGAGACCCAGGAGGGCGAGGCCTACTCCCTGCAGGCGCTGCACTGCCCGCCGTGCGAGCGCATCCACTGCACCCCGCGCCGCGCCCTCCGGCAGCAGTGCCAGGGCGGTCTCACCACGGGCATCTGTGGTTGCTGCCCCGCCTGCGCCCGCACCTCCGGGGAGACCTGCGGGGGCACCTGGACCTACCTGGGCAAGTGCGACGAGGGGCTGGTGTGCGTCTACCCGGACCCGGCCCCGGCCCCGGCCGACGGCACCGCGGAGGCAGAGCGGCACGGGGTCTGTAAGGAAGGTAAAACACCGTCAGCAGAGAGAAGGCTTTAGGGCGGCCTGTAGCGTAGTGGTTAAGGTGCATGACTGGTCGGTGGTTCGATCCCCGGTGTAGCCACGATAAGATCCGCACAGCCGTTGGGCCCTTGAGCAAGGCCCCTAATCCTGCATTGCTCCAGGGGAGGATTGTCTCCTGCTTAGTCTAATCAACTGTATGTCACTTTGGATAAAAAAGTGTCAGCCAAATGACATGTTAAGTGATCAGTGTAGGAGCATCTCATCCATATTGAGGAATGTGGATAATCTGTGTCGAGAAAATGGTACTGCATTGCATTGCATTGCATTGGATTGTAAAGTAATGCACTAAAATTCAGAAAGGCGGAAACCCATTGTTGAAACATATAGATTTGCAGAGTTGAACATGCCTAATTAATTGAAAATTATCCATTAGCAGCTGATTATATTTTCCATGATTGCATCTCGCCACATGCATATTACAGAAAATATCCTTTATTATAATGAAAAATAACGAAACTCCAATTGCTTTGTTGTACTCATTACTCAATGTAATGTAATTATGACTAAATACAGTGGGAAAGAACAGCAATTGCACATTGGATTAAGTCATTAAATCATCTGCTGATCAGTGACCCATTCATAAATTTGCAAGCTAATTTTTTTTATGAAAACCAATTAAAAAGATTTCCCTTGAACACAAGTCCTCTAACTAAAGTGTTTCTTGCTCACACACCAGCACTGGGTGTAATATATATCATAACCTCAGTGGGTCACCGGGCAATAGGAATGGACAGCAATTCACTTCCAAGAATTTAATATACAGTTTCTAGAGACTTTTTGACAGTCATATGGCTAGCTGGACACCTAGAAAAAAATGATTCTTCAGGGAGAAAATAGCTGGTGTTAAAAAATCATTAATATTGTCCGATAATAATAATAATAAAAAACAGAAATGGATGTTATTACCATTGAAGTGCAGTCCATCCTCTTGTGTTGGAAGTATCCATCCCTGGACCTGGGTTGCACAAAAGCATTCAGCTAGTTTTAACTGCAGGGAGCTCTTAGTGATAAGCACCTGGCAGCGTCAAAGGCAATCTGATTTATGAGCTGTGAAGAACAACAGTGCGGTCAAGGCCTGCTTTGATTCAAATGTACTCTCTGAAGTCAGTAAAGTCATAATTACCCCTCTTATCTCAGCCATATTGCAAAAAAGGGGCCCATTTATCTAAACTATAGATATGCATCTGCAGAATAATAGCAAATTCAACTGTCTTAGAATTCTGCATATTTACGTACATGAAATCAACACATTGGGATTTGAATACTTACTGCATAATTTCTGAAAAGTAGATTCAATAATTTAAGAATAGAGTTACAGTAGCCTTTGCAGGATGCTGTTAAGAGCCTTAAAAATGTGTTTTTTCTTTTTTGTGCTACAGTACTGAATCTCTTGGAGACCGTAACTTGTCAGCCTGCATGCACCTGGGAATACTGCCGAGATCACCCCTCTGCAACATGCTCTGCCGGGTAAGCAGGGTCACGCTGTCCTCCAAACTGATCCAGAATCAGCTCTCCCAGAACCCTTCCTAAGCAGATCCATCAGCGTTAGAGTGGGATAATGTATGGGGGTCAGGGCTCGATGACAGGGAGTGGTGTCCACCACACAAGCCCTCACAAACCAGCCCCTCTCCCCCTGCAGGTCTGTGGCCCTGGGGAAGCAGGACTGCCATGGGTCCTGCCAGCACACCTCGTGCTCCAGCTGCCTGGTGCTGAAGCCCCCGGCCTGCACGGAGCCCTGCGGCCCGGCCGACTCCGCCTGCCTCCAGCGCTTCGGGAGGTGCGTGCACAGCCACATGGGGGAGACGCTCCACTCCACCTGCCACCAGAACCTGCACGTGAGTCCAGCGGCCACTGCATTACATTACATTACAGGGTTCGATCCCCCGGTGTAGCCACAATAAGATCTGCACAGCCGTTGGGCCCTTGAGCAAGGCCCTTAACCCTGCATTTCTCTAGGGGAGGATTGTCTGATCCAGAGCAACGTACAGTTGAGTAGACTAAGCAGGAGACAATCCTCCCCCGGAGCAACGCAGGGTTAAGGGCCTTGCTCAAGGGCCCAACGGCTGTGCGGATATTATTATGGCTACACCGGGGATCGGACCATCAACCTTGTGGGTCCCAGTCATGTACCTTAACCACTACGCTACAGGCTGCCGTACCCAGGGGCCACAAAATTTGTAGGGGCCACAAAACACTTGCTACTCATCATTTGGTTATCATTGCAGCATTTGTTTTAGCTAAAGTTTCCCCTAGTGAAATCATAAATACAATATTTTTCAAAGTATGCTGTTGAATTTCACAGGCCAACTGTACTTCTTCAGGGTAGCACAAGGTTGCTGCTTGTGCATATCTGTTTGTGGGTGAAGACTACTCAATAACGCAGAGCTGCTTTCCACAGAGTAATGCAGAGGGGTACTTCCTGTGCCTGATGCCTACCTGTGCAAGCACGGTGAGCTGAAGAATTATTTTCCCCTCAGGAGACCCACAGAGTGAACCTTCACTGAAATGTAGCAACGCTGGCAGCTATTTTACGATACTGATTTGTATCAATTTTCAAGAAAACAATTCCTTTGTCATTTAACACTTTTAAAGTGTAAACATGTAGCATATTGTATGGTTTACGGAAATAAAAGTTAATATTCTGAAACTGTTGTTTAATACTACCTGCCATTTGGAATTAAATGCACTGCAAATACCACTTGTCCCAGTCTCAAATTATTATGCATGGTTAGTGATTCCATATTGATGATATGTCAACTGAAAACAAGACTCTTGTGACTTTGCAACTTGATGTATTTGGTCAAGCACAAAACAAAGGCTAGTCAAGGTGTAAATCAATAAACAATGTCTAAATGAGCAACTTTGGCATCAGTTAATCTGGAAATAAATGCTTACTGAAAAAAGCTAGTTTTCCTTCTGCCAGGTTGTCCGGTAAATGACACATGAAGGCTAGGCAGCACGTTAAGCAGTTTTAGTACCATTTAAATTTGAATGCCTGCTGATATCTATGAGAGATGCATATTTAGAATCTGAATGGCATAAACTAAACTATCAAAATGTGCTCATGGCCCACCGAGGACAGAGACATGAAGACAGGTTACTGTATAACGTCTTTTATGGGCCTGCAATTAGACCGGCTAAAAGACAAGAATAAAACTCGGACCGACAATGGGCAGTTCTGTTCACTGTCCTTTTGAAGTTGGTCGGGTATAAAGATGCTGGGAAGAAGAAACAGTTAATTATTAAAAATGCCCCTCTCTCAGAACTAACCTTTATGAGTTTATGAGAAATGGCCCAATCACCGTTTTTAAAGATGTTATTTAATAACAAACAGGGTGTTTTCATGCTCTGGGAATCAGGCTATTCCTTTATAGGCCTATATTTTACCACAGACTTACCGCAGAATTGGGAAATCAACACTATCAAAGTAAAAATAAAATTGTACAAAGGTTTTTATAATGGTAAGGATTGATAAGACCACTATGCAATAGGTCAAATTTGAACAAAGATGTTATTCAATTACACAGACCACAAAAAAAAATGTGCACATCTATACATCTATTGCACAATCAACAATTCCAGCAAGGTATTTTGCTTTACACATCTGATCTTTCAATGCGCTGAAATTCAGAAACTACAAGGATCCAGTAAGGTAGATACTCTCACAAAATCTCTGCAACATGATCAGTCTCCACCATACTGGGTTCTCAGACAACAGTTCCAAAGAAATTAAATGTAAAGTGCTTCCTGCATAAAATCTCCATGTAGTGGAAACGCAAGACACAAATGAAAACAAACTGCCACAGAATCCACATATAAACCATTCACAGTTTAGCATCTTCTTAATATCAAATCTAATTGGGTATACTAACAGAAGTCCTGTAACTGTGCATTCACGCAGCCAAGCCATTTATCAAACTTTGATTAAACTCCATTTAATCAAAACTACACTCACTGAGCACTTTATTTGCAAATATTTAATCAGCCAATCATTTTGCATCAACTAAATGCATAAAAGCATGCAGACATGGTTAAGAGGTTCAGCTGTTTTTCAGAACAAATGTCAGTAAGGGTGAAAAAATATGATCTATGCGACACTGACCATGGAAGGACTGTTGGTGCCAGACAGAGTGGTTTGAATATCTCAAAAACTGCTGATCTCCTGGGATTTGCATGCACAAAGGTCTCTAGAGTTTGTAGAGGAAAAAACATCCGGTGAGCAGCAGTTCTGCAGGCAGAAACGCCTTGTTAATGAGAGAGTTCAGAGAGGGCCAGGTCAAATCTGACAGGAAAGTGACATTAATGCAAATAACCACACATTACAACAGTGGTATGCAGAAGAGCCTCTCTGAACACATAACACGTCAAAACTCTTAAGTAAATTGGTTCCAACAGCAGAAGACCAATAAGTGAAATAAATACCTATTAAAGTGTGCACTGAGTGTACATCACAATTCTCATGAGAGGTCACCATGGGATAACATGGACACGTATCGGTTTTTGACCCCGAGGAAGTCAAAATGTCAGTCTCCCCTGTACATTAAACAGGGTGCATTTCCCTGAGCTCAGGCTGCTCCACCATCTAATATTTGTGGCTAATCCCTGTGAAGTTGCCATGGTAAGAAGACTTTCTTCCTGACTGTACAACGATACTCAATCTTTTCAGAAGGACCTGATCCACGCAAAGCAAATGACCTTGATTGTGTAATTTTGGGCCGTGATTTTTCAGTGAACTCTGGAGGGAAAGAAAGCAGTGCGTTCCGTTACCGAGCAGTGAACACAAGCGAATGCGTAACCTCACTATAAACCAAAGCCGCCTTTGTAATCCACCCCATATATCATCCTTGTTATTCTTTACCGATAACGGCAATCTGATAAGAGCGGATCTTAAAGGTGTCAGGGCCATAAACCCATCTCACAGATACCACACACTTGGGTCAGTTCTTTGCGTAATGCAAACCCCAACTAAATTTCTGAACGTTTTGAGCAGGAAGCAGACAGCTGGTGGCTACATCATAGAAGCCGCAGCAGAGAAAATAAGCGATACCATCAGTAAAGCTTAACAGCCTGTCTGTAGGGGACAGTGGTCCTCTAATTTGATTTGGAGGACTACACTACCCAAATACAAGGTCAATTTCACCACAGATATGAAGTTTACATAAGTTTGTGCTGGAGCCATTTCTAAATGTAATTGTACCTTTCTCCCTATGGGTTCTGAATTTTGCGCAGTTTAAGACTGTGGGAATGCTGTGCAGCAATTGCAATGTCACCCCTAGATAAAGCATCTCAACAGCACAGCTTCACTTAAATCACCAGATGTCCCTGTGCTAAATTAAGAGCACCATTCACCCAACAAATCAACCTGTTAACTATTCCTCTTGAGACGGGAAAAGAGCATTGGCAAGCAGCATGTCTTAACCAAGGCCATGAGCGAGGCCACGGCTATATTACACACCAAAACATCACTGTCGCCGGTTATTATTGAGAAATGGAAAAGAACAGCTCAAACTACAGACATCTTTTGTGTGCAAGTGCATACATAAGCACTACGCTGAGGGTTTCTGTAGTATAATTAGTAATGGATACCCATGTAGGAACAGGACGCAAGATTATTTAAGTGGAATTAAACTGAATCCCAGACTCAACAGGTTTTATTCAAGTGAGGACTGGAACGTGCAGAAGACTCTTAAACGACTCGTCACAGTGAAACCTCCGTTCAGCAAGGGCAAGAGAGGCCGTACTACTGCACGCTTTATATTTTCTAGATGATATAGTTGTTTGTGTGCTTCATACAAATTCATGAATTGCAGAAAATGTATTCAGGAAACATATTTACATAGACTCACTGGTGTTGTTGGACAGTATTACTTGTAAAAATCAGGTGAATGCACTCGAAAGTTCTCATTGTAAATTGTATAATTATATTGAAAATAACACCATGAACATCTGCTAAATCCATCCATCCATCCATGTAATGTAAAAGTCTTCCTGAAAAGATTCATTAACACACAACTTTACACATTAACAGAATAGTCCAAGAATATACACAAGTACTTTTACTGAATTATCATCCCATTTTTTACAGCTAGTTTGCCAGGAACAAAATAATACAGTGCACGGATAAAGAAAATATTGCCTTAAATTAGGGAATGATAACAAAACTTTGTGATTAGACTGAATGGCCCAAACAGCTGCAAACTCGTGACGTCTTTAAACCAGCACAAGAAAAAAATAAAATGGCTAACCAATGATTTACTGTTTTTAGGTAAGCAATAGCAGATACAGGACCTGTATTTGCATAGAACAAAAAACAAAACAAAAAAACACAGAGAAGTCCTAGATGCCAAATTATACATATTCTGATCCCCCATTTTATATTAGATATCACACTATATTAGACAAAATAGAATTAAAATTATATATATAATTATATTTAAAAACCTAAGCTTTCATCCATACTTATATGTTGAAGAAAGTCCAGAGACCCCTCTGTTTAGAAGACCTGGAGACAGTGGGCAGGAAGTACTTATTGGTTGTCTTGGTCCAAACTCACAACATTTCAAATTGTGAGAGGAGACATCTGCAGGTGTCATCTGGAGGTAGAGTGCAAGTAAAAGGATACACTAAATGTTTCTATACACAAGGCATGACTGAATACATTACATTTCAGCAACCTTGGCCAATTTTTTGTGGTCGTTTGAGGGGGTGGGGGGGTGTTTACAGTGCTGAATGTGGTGGTGTCTCATTGCCCTTCCCGACAGCTGAAGTCTTAAGTACATGATGTCTCTTTGTCTCTGACACAAAAGTTCCACAAGAACAGTGTGTCTTCACACATCAAGGATCAGGGGCAAAGATTTAAAACATTATATCACACCCAGGCATCACTAGTGGCAATTATGACTCAGCAGCATGGATGCGCTGGTCACATTTTACATTAGATTAGCCTTGCATTTGTGCAGCTACATACCGTATGTAAGCATGAAATCACACATTAGCAGATAGAGTAAGAACATGTCCTTGCAGAATACTTATTTGCATATACTATCATTTCAAAGGAATAAGGCCACAGCAATGTAGTGTGACTGCAGAACATAACCAGGGATGGTTGTGGATAGATTTGAGTTTTTTTTCTAAGAATAGGCCTACGTTCAAGAATGAGGATTGGAATGTAAAGAAGATTTAGAGACAGGATGCAGTGAGCCCTTGGGTAGGACCTTGGAAGGACAAGCATAATGACATCTTATTGCATACTGCCAATAAACTTACAATCTTTCTGTCTGACATTTATCGACATGGTTTTCTGAACCGAGCTAGGCCAAAGAAATGAGACCAGGCTATCCACTGATATGGGACTGATATACGTCTTTGTTTATAATTTAGCTAGATTTCCACTCCTTACCAAGCGTGGGGCTTGAAGCATAAACAGAGCAAGCTGGTTGAGCAGCCAATACCAACAATTGATACATGTACAAAAATATGAAATATTGCAATTAAAAAAAAGAGACAAATGAAGGAAATAAGGTGTGGGGAAACTTCCTTCCTCTCCTGCTAAGGGAAGAAGCCACACGTCTCCTGTGTGATTGTCCTGCTGAGCATTAGAGAAGGCACTTCGGGCAGGGATGGAGAGAGACGCGTGCCCTGGTCTCCTCTCACCGGAACAGTCTATGCCAGAAGGACTGGAAGGTGGTGGAGTTGAAGGCACCGATAAGGATGAGCAGCAGCAGGTACAGGCTCATCATGATGGCAAAGTGGTTTCGGACCAGCCAGGACGTCCCTTGAGTATGCCTGGAACCCGGCAAAAAAACCAACAAACATTCAATCCACTCACACACACTTTAATATCTACTGGTGCTCTCAATCCACACTCACCTCGACCAGAAACATCATTACACTGGAGACAAATGTAAACCTTGTGTGGAGATGGACCCTCGCGGGGTAAACACATTAACATTACAAGAAAAGGTCTTTCAGAAGTTCATAGAGCACCTTATTTGAATGATTGATTGACCATCTACCATGATCCCCACAGAGGTGCCTGTCTTAGGTTTCGCAACAACAAGGATCACTTCTTTACTAAGTTTGAGCACCTACAGTTCCGTACGCATCTCACCTGGTGCGGTGCTGCTTTCGGGAGTAGACCAGCAGATACTTGACACGGAGGAGCTGATTGTTGGTGACCACAAAGTATTTCTGCGGTACCTCACCCCCTTCGCTGTTCCGCGCCCTCGCCCTGTGACGGTCAATGCCCTCAGAGTCTGAAACGAGGTTCAAACACCAACAAAATACATGTATTACCCCCAGTAACAGCCATGATATTAGGACTGTTAATATGGGTGTATTATCTCCAGGATGGATCGATTTGGGGGCGGGCGTGCGTCTTAATCGACGTTCTGCTCAATGTTACCTTTTCTCTTCACTTGACACTTCACGTCCGGGTGGTCGATGACCTCACACACGGCGATGCAGCTTAGCAACGGTCCCAGAAGGCTCTCCCGCCAGCCATTGCCATGGGGACTGTAGAGGACAGCCATGCTGAGGTCGCTAGTCAGGTAAGTGCCTTCGCCAAATAACGAAGTCTGCGAATAAAATAACTATAAATTAATAAAATAATTGACTGCCGATGTTGGCCACAGCCTTTTGTCTGTCACCTGCACACTGGGCAGAAAAAGTCTTGTTTGTTCATGACCATTGAACCTTGCAAACGCGTGAACTCCTGTCACTTGTGCCCGAATGTGAATAAAAACCATTTTTTTAATATATAGGATTCACTACACAGCAGTAACATGTTAATTCAGAATTAAAATAGCTATAGCTTAATATAAGGACATAAAAATACATAAATACATTTTAAATACTACAGCTACTGTTAGCAACCGAGCCAGGGCAAGCAGTAGTAAAGTTTCCAAGCAAAACAGAACAGCAGGGAGATTATCCTGGTTACGAGGAGACCACTGGCCTTGTTCAGGTGACAGTGTAAACCGTTGTGAATGATGGAGTGGAAGTTCTCCAGCCGGCTGCCGTGGAAAGCGTAGAGGAGGTCCCGCTCCCCTCGGGTCTTCTCGAAGCGGGCGTTCATCTGCTCGCAGTACTCCAGCTCAAACAGGAAGTCCGGCACAGGAGGCGAGGCCCCCTCGCACTCCGTCAGCTCCCGAATCCGAGTGAACTGATCCGGCGGGGCACAGAGAGGAGAGGGAACCGTTGGGGAGAAGAACACAGAGCACATACGACTGCCTGATCTCTTGCCTATATGCAGCTGAAATACAAGTCAGGAGTACACTTTAAGGTGTAAGACCAAAAATATGTGATCTTAACTGAACATTACATCGCTGATGTAATTGATGTAACCAACTGATAATTGAAAACATGGCCTGTAGTGTAGTGGTTAAGGTACAGTGGGAGCAATAATTATTTGATCCCTTGCTGATTTTGTAGGTTTGCCCACAAAAAATGGAACTGTGTAGAATTTTAATCGTAGGTACATTTTAACATTGAGAGAGAGTATCACAAAATAACACACAATAACAACATCATATAAATTTTATCGTATTTTTGCATGAAATAAGTATTTGATCCCCTACCAATCAGCAATAATTCTGGCTCCCACAGACCAGTTAGTTTTCCATTAAGAAGCACTCCTAATCTCAACTCATTACCCAAAACACCTGTGTCAACACGTTACATCATTATGTAGCTGTATAAAAGACACCTGTCCACACAATCAATCAGATTCCAACGTTTCCTCCATGGCCAAGACAAAGGAGCTGTCTAAGGACATCAGGGACAAAATTGTAGACCTGCACAAGGCTGGGATGGGCTACAAGAAAATAAGCAAGGAGCTTGGTGAGAAGTTAACAACTGTTGGAGCAATTATTAGAAAATGGAAGAAACACAAAGTCACGGCCAATCTCCCTCGGTCTGGGGCTCCACGCAAGATCTCGCCTCGTGGGATATCAATGATCATGAGAAGGTCAGGGATCAGCCCAGTACTACACAGGAGGAGCTCGTTAATGACCTGAAGGCAGTTGGGACCACAGTCACGAAGAGAACCATCAGTAACACACTACACCGTGAAGGATTAAAATCCTGCTGCGCGCGCAAGGTTCCTCTGCTGAAGAAGGCATATGTACAGGGCCGTCTGAAGTTTGCCAAAGAATACCTGGATGATCCAGAGGAGGCTTGGGAGAAGGCGATGTGGTCAGATGAGACCAAAATAGAGCTATTTGGCATCAGCTCGACTCGCCGTGTTTGGAGGAAGAGAAATACTGAGTACAACCCCAAGAACACCATCCCCATTGTGAAGCATGGAGGTGGAAACCTTATGCTTTGGGGGTGTTTCTCAGCTGAGGGGACAGGACGACTTCACCGTATCGAGGGGAGGATGAATGGGGCCATGTACCAGGATTTTGGGCGACAACCTCCTTCCCTCAGTGGGAGCACTGAAAATGGGTCGTGGATGGGTCTTCCAACATGACGATGATCCAAAACATACAGCCAAGGCAACAAAGGAGTGGCTCAAAAAGAAGCATATTAAGGTCCTGGAGTGGCCTAGCCAGTCTCCAGACCTAAATCCCATCAAGAATCTGTGGAGGGAGCTGAAGCTTCCAGTTGCCAAGCGACAGCCTCGGAACCTTAAGGATTTGGAGAGGATCTGCAAAGAGGAGTGGACCAAAATCCCTCCCAAGATCTGTGCAAACCTGGTGAAAAACTACAACAAACATCTGACCTCTGTGCTTGCCAACAAAGGTTTCTCCACCAAGTATTAAGTCCTATTGTTCTATGGATCAAATACCTATTTCATGTGAAAATATGATATTAAATTCATAAAATTCATATGATGTTGTTATTGTGGATTATTTTGTGATATTATGTCTCTCAATGTTAAAATGTACCTATGATTAAAATTCTACAGTTCCATTATTTGTAAGTGGGCAAACCTACAAAATCAGCAAGGGATCAAATAATTATTGCTCCCACTGTATATGACTGGGAACCGCAAGGTCGGAGGTTCGAAATTGTGGTGTAGCCACAATAAGATCCGCACAGCCGTTGGGCCCTTGAGCAAGGCCCTTAACCCTGCATTGCTCCAGGGGAGGATTGTCTCCTGCTTAGTCTCATCAACTGTACGTCACTCTGGATAAGGGCGTCTGCCTAATGTAATGTGAAAGCTCCTAGCCCCCACCTCCTCCTTCTGCAGCGTCTTCACAGCGAAGTTCCTGGAGGAGAGGACCCAGTGCATCAGAGCCAGGTGCTGCTCCCCCTCTCCAGGGCCCTGGCGCACCAGCGCCCTCACCCCAGGCAAGGAGCTCGCGTCAGCCAGCTGGAGGAGAGGCGAGACAGGCAGTCAGGTTGCTCCGACGTAGCGCAAACTGTTCACCGCAAACACGTGTGCGTGCATGTATGTGTGAGTAGGGTATACGTAATACGTATGTGTTTGGAGTGCGTGTTAGCGCTTGTGCATAGATGATGGATAGCGACGAACATAATTTCTGTTTTGTGGTACATTTTTGGGGTGACATTGGCTCAGGCGGCAAGAGCAGTTTCTGGCAATGGGAGGGTTGCCGGTTCAATCCCCAGCCCAGGCTGTGTCGAAGTGTCCCTGGACAAGACACCCAACCCCTAAATGCTCCTGACGGGCTGGTTAGTGCCTTGCAAGGTAGCCAATCACCGTTGGTGTGAGTGCGTGTATGAATGGGTGAATGAGAAGCATCAATTGTACAGCACTTTGGATAAAGGCGCTATATAAAATGCCAACCGTTTACCATTTACTCACCAGGGCATCGAAGTCTTTGCTGTCCCCGCTGACATAGCGCGGCGGGAAGGGTCGGAGCACGGAGTCCCGCTTGTAGCTCAGGGCAGCGGCCACGAACAGGCTGCAGCGGAGGTCTGCCGCCACCGGGTCTCCGTGCAGGTGCAACCGCACGAGCTCTCGGGCTGCGGCAGGCGGGAGCGGGGGCTGCATTCCCAGCACTACGACACAGACGGGCGCGCACGCCATTAGCTACACGCAGGGCTAGCGCGTGGGGAACCGATAAAATAACAAAATAACAGTAAAATAAACAAGGAACAGATTGGTTACAAAAATTTTTTTAAACGGCCTGAAACCTGTCTGACTAAAAAGGGTAAATGATTTACCAATAGCACTGTGTACCCGAGTATGACCCATACTCGAAACATCTAGCTGTTGTTTACTGATATGCATAAAACACAGCCAGGAGTTATAACAGGTTTTCGGTGTATTAAGGTGCATAAGTGTGCAAACGAGGAGCACAAACAAACAATTGCAAATTATATCAGAATTCGACGGTTGTTGCTAAAAAGCCTACAAGAACTTTCCGTCAGTCAAGACCAGGGCAAATTTCGCTGTTGAATGGAAGTGAAAAGATTCCGTCACATATAAATGGCGACAGCCAATTCAAGCGGCGACTTTGATTTTCGCTGACCACACGGTGTGTGAAAACCGTGTTGCTTTGCCAATTTCACCATATGTATTTGAGTCTGATTTGGCCATTTTTGGCCTACTGTCAAACGCCCAAAAGGTTATTTGTTTATTATGACCCGAAATAAATTGAACAGATATATGTTCAGAAAAATGCAAAATTTAGAAATGAGCCCCGTTCGGTACATCCATAAATTGCAAAATAGCTGTCACTTCCACAGTCAATTAGGCTATGAGCTGTTTTGGGAGAAGGGAGAGATTTGAGAGTTTTAGCCACAATGTGTGGGAAAGATTTGACAATTGGTCCTATTAAAATGATTTCACTTTCAAGGAGGTACAGAGAGAAAAATCTATTACAAATTTCATTATTCCATGCTCGCAAACCAAAAATGTGATACAATATATGCTTGCTTTTGCTGATAATAAAACAATAGTCAATGGAATATGTTCCTCAAACCATTTTGTATTTTTGTTAGGCTATAAGATTAAGATTACGATACACAAATAGTGAACCAAATAAACCATCAGTACCAGATTATATTCCTAAATAATCTACCCAACACTGTGAAGGTGCAACAGCTGCTAAAAACCAGAGACCTGGTACCCAACTTGCTACAAGCTAAGCAGCCGTTTTGCTCTCACGGCGAGTTAAAACCGTTTGGTTCTCTAACAACGTTCTCATTAACTACACGAACCGCACTTGAAAACTGCGATATCCCCATTTGTTTATGTTAACTAACTCCACTGTCATGTTAACATCACGAGAAAAAAATTCCTGCAGACGGCCAATAGTCTTGGCCAATCCCAGTATCATTAACTAGCAAGGCTAGCTCTTCAACTTGCGGTTAACCAAGTAGCTAACCAGCTAACAGCGGAGCAAGCTATTCGGGGGAATGCAGTGCAATTGGTTAGGTTAACGTTGTGAAGATTAACCAAAGTAGCCAGCTAAGTAATGATTGCTTGCTTTTTTAGCAAGCTCTTTTCCACTCGCAAATTCGCCACACGTCGCTCCCCCAAACTACTGAACTACAAAACAGGAGGCCGACTAAAACAACTGAACAATTTCCACTAACATTAGGAAATCTGCTAGTTAAATATACATATTTCGAACCTCGCCATGCGAACATAGGCTAGCTATTTATATTTTTGTACAACCAGCCATTACCGCGTGTTGACCAAATTGCCGTGTATGTTTTAAAGTAAACATTGGCGTTCCCGATAGCTGCAGAGGCTACCATCGCTTGCTACAGTTAGCAAAACAGCTGGTGCAAGAACAAAAAGTGTCACTTTTCTGAATGGTATTGCATTTTAAGGCTATTAAAAAAGGTTGGTACACACATAACACATTTTCTATCACAATTGAGCTCAGGCAGCATTCAGAACCTAAACATTAACTGCTGACTTGTCTCACTCACCTCAAGCACACACTGTATAGTTTATGCACTTCTGTGGGTTTATCCGAAACTGGAAGACCCACTGCTGTCTACGGAAATGCCTGAACGAATTTCTGTCTCACAGGAACAAACATCACTGCCATCTAGCGACATACGGCGGCATACCACCTATCTTTCTTGTCAACCAATGTTTGGGAGTATTACCGCTACCAACTGGAAAGGCAATGCGTGCGGATCAGGATTCTATTTCCTCAAATTATAAACAAACAAACAAACAAAAAAACGAAGACCGCTAGATCATACTGATCAACCCCGTGCTTCTTAAAAACTGAAATACAACATTTATATACTCAATGAGCACTTCTGCTGCTGTAGCCAATGATCTTCTGCATACCATGTTTGCGTTGTTATTTGCGTTACTGTCACCTGTTAGCTTTGACCAGTCTGCCCATTCTCCTCTGACCTCTTTCATTAACAAACCGTTTCTGACCGCAGAACTGCTGCTCACTGGATGTTTTTTTCTCTCTCGCACCATTGTCTGAAAAATATAGAGACTTGCGTGAAAATCCGAGGAGATTTTTTTTTTCCGAGGAGCGGTTTTTGAGATACTCAAACCACCTTGTATGGCACCAACAATCATTCCAAGGGCCAGACTGGTTGAAGCTGATAGGAAGGTGACAGTAACACAAATAACCACACATTACAACAGTGGTATGCAGAAGAGCATCTCTGAACACACAACGCATGGATAGTCTACAGAAGTAAAAAAAAAAAAAAAGTCTAATAAATACCTAATAAAGTGCTCACTGACTATCTTCTGCTACAAGCTGCCACAAGCTACCCAATTTTCTCTCTTTGAGTATCGCCATGCACACACAAACACACACAAGCACGCACACACACATCCACACACGCATACAAATAGTGTTTCAGAAAATATCTTGTTCAGTCTGTTTGCCCTGAAAAGATGGATTTTTTTTGTTTCTTTGTCATTACGCTTCTCCCCAGTCTTATCTTTGTCAGGCAAAGGTATATCTTCCATAATGCTCACTTGGGATACCAGGATTGCTGACACTATCTGAAGGCACTGCAGTGCTGTGTGCAAGAGACATTAAAGGGATGTGTTCACGGACTGAATCTCATTTTCAATAGCAACCTTAAACGACCTCTGCACCATAATTATTTTCCACAAGAGGGCAGTATTATATCTTGTTTCAAAACTAGATTGAAGACTTCAGAATAGGTGGCACCATGACTGCAGTTCAGTAGTACATTTTTGTCAGTCAAAATGTATTTGGAATATTATTGTTCTGATTTGTATTAATTTCCACAATGGCTTTAAGTTATTTGCTGATTAATAAAATCAACAAATAGTGTGTTAATTTTGAATTATATTTTAGATTATGTTATAACACTAACATATTGGTCCCCAAAACCCAATCACCACCATTCCCCTCCCCTCCCCTCCCCTCCCTGCCCCCAGTCTGGAAACATACCTAGAGCAGCCAGAAAGTGAGAGCCATGTCTGTGCACTCACACAGTTCAAAGGCAAGGTCAATGTCAGTCAGTACTTAGTGTCTGATGCTATGTTTAAACCCTTCGTTCCAGCAGAGTGAATGGTCTTTCAAAATGACAGTGCCTCAGTACTCGCCCATAAGTTTGAGAGGCATTAGCCATAGATCACAGCTTTGTTGGCCACCAGATCTTAACCGAATGAAGAATTTATGTGATATTCTATAATGAAACCTGAGACAGAATTTTCCACCTACATTAAATAAGTATGAGTTTAAGAGTGGTGTGTATGGCTCTTGCAGAATTCCTGACCCTAGGAGACATACAATGCCATATTAAGTCCTGAAACCATAATGGCAATGTAAAATTCATTTTATGACTTACCAATTACTCTATTTTCCGTTAAATTAAAAGCCCTGAGGAATCAATATCACACTGTTTTTTTCAACACTTATATTGTGCATTATGATCTAGAAATTATATTAGGCCAATTGTATTGAGTATTAGATTCCTGAAAGAGATACTAAAGAAATCAATAGCATAACTGTGGTGGGCTGGCAATCAGAACACAATCAGACTTGAAAGGAATAACCAGAACACACAATACATATATACAAGGCTTTAGCACTCATATTAAAAAATGACACACGTACATGAAAACAACTTTTTCTTGTAAATAAATGAATCCTATTGAACACTGTAATGCAAGAAAAAAGGTTGTTGTGTTGGGTCTTTTAACAGACTGCATCTTTGCAGTTATAAGCTTTACCTTACCAGTCAGAATGGATAGATATTTGTGCAGATCAGTCACAAGAGGTCACTGTGGAGCAGTATTGGGAAGGACTCCTTGTTGTTGATTATATCAGTGGACTGAGAGCCAGTTCCAATGTATGAGAGCCTAGATCCAGCAGTCAGACGTTTCCAGTCACAACAGAGGGAAACCGTGTACTGCAATATGATTCAACAATTTCTACTTTGAGTTGTATCTTTGTTTTAATGGCTTTATTGCTTGTTCCAATCCTTGTGTACAAAACATGCACATATGATCTGTGCATATTGCTAACATAATGTAACTACATTATATTTTAATGCTAATATCTGGAAACACTGATAGGCAATAATAATGAATATATTTGGACTGGAAAATTAATAGTTAAAAATCCAGACAGATATTAATATTAATTTCCTGATAAGTAAAGAGATATGATCAAAGGATAATGAGCAATAAGCTCTCAATTTTGGACTCTGTGACATATCCCCACTTTGCCTAATTACCTAATTAAGGCTTATTTCCTATAATTTTTTTTTTTTCCCTTTTGGACTAACAACCTTATAATTGTGTGACTGCATTATTTTAGAGATTTAGGAAGACATTAAATATTTATTTAAACATTCAGTGTGCTGCGTGCGCTTATGTACCCATGCATAATTATCTGAATATAAACCCCCCGTTCTCCTTTACTCATTAGGCAGCAGAATGCCATTGCCTGTGACTCATCGCCATTTTATAGTTCAAAATTTTGACAGTTAATCCGCCTGAATTAACATCTCATGATAATCATCTTTAATCTTTGTTTGTGTGTGTGAATGTGTGTGTGTGTGTGCATGCGTGTGTGTCCGTGCACCCTGTGCGCATTTGTCCATGCGCATTTGTGAGTGTGTGTGTGTGTGTATGTGTGCGCATGTGTGTGTGTGTGTATGTGATTAAGGAGATTTCCTGTAGGTGAGTATCTGAGGTATGAGGAATAGACAATGAGTTTTTGCTAAATGTGAAAGACTCTTTGTTTGTTAATGAGAAGATGGCGGTGTACAGTGTGAGACCCCACTGTGAAGACAGCAGAGAGGCGGTGAGAAGGACCCCATGTTGGTTACTGCTGGCAGGGTGAAGCGTTCAGCCTGTCTGCGAGAGATAATGGAAGAGGAAATAAGTGTGGGGTGAAGGAGCGGACCCTCACACCTGCCTCTCACCTGCGGGGTCCTCCAGAGATCCACTGCAGGAAGCTCAGCCGGATGCCTGCTGTGGGTCCTTCTGGTATCTGCGAAAATTTCCATGGAAAATTTTGCACAAACATTGATAAGAGAGGGCATTTGTGAAATCTAGCAGCCACGCGCCTGGTGCCTGGATAAAAAAACAAAACAAAACAGACAGATGGAAGAACAGTGTGTGAGTTGGTCTGTGGTGCTCGCTCTTAAACTCTCTTTCCTTCCCCTTCTCCTCCTGCATAAGTAGTTTACAAAATTTACTAAACTATAGTATATTATATATAATTTGTTCTTTCTTTGTTTTAGTTTTGTGGGCTTTGTCAGTTTCATGTAGGAGATAGCAGGTCTGAAAAGATGAAAATATTCTCCGAAAACACTCAAACCTGAAACACATTCCTGGTCTGACCAGGTGGGGTTCCATTCCAGAGAGAGTCTTAATGCAGACTGCTGTAATCTATGCTTCTCATTTACCATCTCAAAATAAAAAACAGTGAAAGACATGGATATGATGTGCAGCTGCAACAGGACACAACTCCATGGCAATTAGAGTGATGGCTGATACAGCTCATTATTTTCCTTTTCTGAATAGCAGCCTGCTTGTCTTTTGTATTAGTTGAATGAGAAGGTCTATACGTAAAGTGAATGGGCGTTTTGTGGTCAGACCTCTTGACCGGTATCTGTAGCGCTTGCATTCCCCTAACCTTTCACGTGGGACCTCTCCGAGGGCCACCTCCCACTGGCCACTCCACTCCTAAAACCACTCTCAGCCAGGTACAGATGGGTGGAAGGGTCATATCACAAGGGCAGCCACCCTGCACCCCAGGAAAAGAGAGCCCACTTGAGGCTTGCTCCGGGGGTGGGGGGTTGTTGGACTCAAACGGTGGGGGTGGGGGTGGGGGTGGGGGGGGGTTGCCTGTAGGAGTGAGAAAGGAGTAGGAGTGGGAGGTACCCCACCCACCCCCATTGTGCTCCTCACGCTCCACTCTCGTCAAAAACCCCCCCAGCCTGCCTACGACTGACCTGAGGCGCGGAGGTGGGGTCGGGGCGGGGCGGTAACCAGGCAGCCATCCCTGCTGAATAGCCCAGGAGGGGGGGTGGGTTCTCTGGCTGGGCGACTGTGGGTTACAGGGTCCCCTTTCAGGGCATCCGTGGCTCTCCCTGCGGATGGGGGTTGGGGAGACGCGTATTGTGCCGGATTATAATGGCCTGTCTGAAGGTCAGGTTCACCCGGGTGGAGGTTGTGGGGGTGATGGGGACCGTATAAAGGCCTGAAAGGAACAGCCTTGGTCCCCCAGCACACCTTCTGTGCTTCCCTTCCAGCCAATCAGACACTCCGTGGCTATATGGCTGAGAAAACAGGCACTTCAAAGAACACTCCCATAGTACCCCTATGCTGCCTGGCGCAGGCTTATTGAAGTCTTCTTCAGGCAGTACCTTTCAGCCTATCTGTATGGCCCGTGCATGACATAGTGCTGTTTCTATAACTGATGTAACACCATTCGAGCATCAGTTCACGTGTATTTCTGAATTATTCCTGTATGTAACTTTAAAAAAATGAAACGCCTACTAAACACATTCATTCAAGGTAAAGGATGGATCACTTTGAAGTTAGACTGAATCGAACTGTAAGCCTGGACTGCACTGAGCACAAAAGGAAACTCTTCTTACAATGTTTTTATATGTTGCCTGTAAATCAAAGAGATTTTAATAATTTCTTTAGCATTCAAAACTGAATTCTATGTTCAAGTGTAAAATCTATGAGCCTTTTAATTGAGAAGCCACCTTAATTAATTCAGTTTGAAAGCAGAAAAGATGATGGAATATTGCATTTAAAGAATAACTGCTGGGTTGATAGGCAGGGAAGTCAGCTATATGAAAGTTTTGACCCACCTAATACATTTGGTGTTATATCATCTCTTCATCTAAAGGTTACTTTGCATTCCAATGTTAAGTTATTGAATCTGCCAGTAGTCAGATTTCCATTAGAGCGTCACAGCCCATTTACCTTGAACAAAACAGGCAACAAGAAAATTGTGTCCAAAAGGTTAGCAAAAGTATAATCTACCCTTTAATCATTACAATTATATTGTCTGAACAAGCCCTGAGGATGGTTATTTCTATTCACATAAGGGTGATTTGGATATTTATGAATTTGTAAATGTGCAAAGATGTACCCAATCATTTTGCAAACATGGCTAAGGTTTAATGTTTTCATAAAACTTTTTAAATGTCCATTCTTTGTTTCCAGTAGCCATGTCGCACAAACCTATGAATGAATGTTCTAATATAACACTAAATGAAATGTGGCTTCGGCTACATGAGGGGAAATTCAAGCTTTCTTAACTTCAGATGTTCAGTACGTGATGTGGCAGGGTACAATCACGACCTCTCACACTAGGCCTCTGCTACAAGAAAAAAACATCACAGACAACAGTCCTGCTTTATGCATTTGTGGTAAATCAAAGCTGGAACAGTACAGTTTCCAGCATCCTCCAGCATGCTGTGAGTGTCTGGTAGCCCTGCAGGAGCTCTTCGTGACAGGCACAGTTGCCAATAATAATAATAATCATTATTATTATTATTATAATAATTACTATTATTATTATTTATGTGGCCAAGTTAAGTTACCATGCATATGATAAAACGTGCAATATGTAAGAACATACACTCAGTGACCACTTTATTATATATTTATTGAACTTATTTTTTAGACTTCTAATGCTGTAGCCTATTACAGAGTTATGATGCGTTGTGTGTTCAGAGATACTCTTCTGCATACCACTGTTGTAATGTGTGCTTATTTGCGTTACTGTCACCTTCCTGTCAGCTTTGACCAGTCTGGCCATTCTCCTATGACGTCTCATTAACAAGACATTTCTGTCTGCAGAACTGCTGCAAATGTTTTTCTTTTTGTTTCTTTAGAAACTAGCACGTGTGAAAATACCAGGCGATAAGCAGTTTCTGAGATACTCAAACCACCCTGTCTGGCAACAACAATCATTCCTCAGTCAAAGTCACATAGATCACATTTGACTGATGTAAACATTAACCGAAGCTCCTGACCCGTATCTACATGATTGTATGCACTGCACTGCCGCCACACAATTGGCTGGTTAGATAATCGCATGAATAAGTAGGTGTAATAAAGTAAAAATGTTCCTAATAAAGTGCTTGGTGAGTGTATAAACAGAATGTGCAGATACTATATAAATAAATAATCAATTCTTTGACCAGACACATCCCCGAAGAGCACCAAGCATTGCTTAAAAGAAATGGAGTCAAGCACACTTTCACATGCCCGGACGCACTGAAAATCCACGGGGAGCTCCGCAGTATACAGCTGAGGAAGATGGAAGGAGAGGCGTGACCCAGGCCCTGGTCTGTGCCAATCGCAGACAGGAGGACGGCTTGCATGTCTGGCAAATGAGGGAGGAACATGACCCTATTCATCTGTCTCAGGCATTGATCCTTTCCACAGAGGATACAACTGGAGGCCATTAGTACTCTCAAACACTTAAAGAGCTTTTAATAGCTTGATAATTGTGTTCTGCGGCTCGGTGGACCTGCTCAGCACTCACTGTAGCGCAGCAGAACATTTGAAGGGTTCAGAGCATTGTTCTGGAGCGGTGTGTACATTTTATGACATGCGAAACACATTTGCGCTGTCACAGAAGTTCTGCCATATTCTCTGTCTCCCGGAAGTGAGGTCCAATGGATCGTTCTTAATACACGTCACAAATCATCTGACCTTGACTTATCAGCCATGCTGGGGGATGGACAATATTGTTTTTAAATCTCAGGTCAGCTACAGCATATACAGCGAGGGTGGGGGTGCTTGTCAGGCACCGTAGCCACTAGGGCAGCCTGCAGCGTAGTGGCTAAGGTACATGACTGGGACCCGCATGGTCGCTGGTTCGATCCCCGGCGTAGCCGCAATAAGATCCGCACAGCCGTTGAGCCCTTGAGCAAGGCCCTTAACCCTGCATTGCTCCAGGGGAGGATTGTCTCCTGCTTAGTCAACTGCAAGTCGCTCTGGATAAGAGCGTCTGCCAAAATGCCATCAATGTAGGCTATCAGCCGCCCTGTCGATCATTGATGGCAAGGCAAAGATCAATTAGTGGTGAAGGATTTCCAGTGTTATCACATGCTAACACAACTCATTCTGCCTCCTCTTCCTCCGGGGCTGTGGAATTTCCTCCCCCTTTCCCTGATCCCCACCACAGCTCCTCAGGCAGAGAAGAGAACGACACACGGCCGATAACCTCCTGTGCTGACTTACCATCAGGTGACTTCACCTCCACATCTCCTCCTGCCTGAATAAAGTGGAAGAACACAGGAGGAGGGTGGACTGTGCTCTACGTTATTAAAGGAAAGTTCTAGTCAAAAAAATCCAACTCCACCAAACTGACAGCTAAATACTGTGAATAGTGTGTAACCGACACCACAGAATCAGAAGTCAGCTATTCTTGAACAAATGATTATTGTTCCACAGAAATTCTGTGTAATTATTGTAATTAGTCAAACACACCACAGAGGCCATGGGCTGCCTGTTTGGCTTGGCATGAGGAGGAGGTGGAAGGGGAGTGATAGACTTTTCACCCTTGCAATAGCAGGCAAGTTTGACAGGTATTATGTCACACAAAAGAATATGTGGCACTGCACTTTTTCAAATGCAAATACATAAGAATCTGACGATAATGGATGGCAAACATCAGCAGAATTTCAATAGTAAATCAAGGCTTCAATGAAACTTAAATTAAACAATACTAGATGATGTATAACCATTATCTGGAATCCTGCTAATGGAGGAGTCAGAAGAAGAATTGTGATCCTGCTACATTTAATTGATGTGCTTGTTTCCTGGCATCTGTGCTGACTACCAAGTATCTGGGTCGTGTTATCTGCCCTCATTGAGTCGGCTTTGCGCAACAGAGAAACATTTGTGTCTATAGAAATGTGTGTAAATGTTTGTGTGTGTGTTTGTGTGTGTGGGATTAACTTGCAGAGAGAATATCAGTCATATCTCTTCAGAAGATGAAACCACATCTACAGGGCAGAGATCGGGTTGCAGGTATCAACCACCAGTGGGATCTGCTGAGGCAGAGCTGGGAAACAGGGATACACTCCAGTTCCTGTGCTGTTTGTTTCATAACACACACACACACACACACACACACACACACACACACACACATATATATATATACACACACACACACGCATACATATATATATATATATATATATACACACATGCACACATGCCACATGCGCACACACACATATACATATAAATACACACACATACATACACACACACACACAAATACATACATACATACATATACACATACACACACACACACATACATACATACACACGCACACAGGCACATGCGCACACACATGCACATACATACATACATACATACACACACTTGCACATACACACAAACACACATACATACATACATACATACATACACATGCATGCCTGCACGCACGCACAAACAAACACACACACACACAAACACCAAATAAACATTATTCTTTTATGTTGACGCAATGGGTAAAGCAATACATATTACAGTAAATAAGACATTCCATGTATAAGACAAAGAATTCAATGACACTTGAGGCCACTTATGAAATCTAACTGTGGTTAAATTTACAGGCTGAGTGAGAAGATGTGGGAGTAATCTGCTGAACATTTGACACCTGTGATACAACAAAGGAACAGGTGGGTGCAGTAATTACAACAAGTAAGGGAGTTGTGCCATCGCACATACAATATGCTGCGTTCACCCACAGCGCATTTCTGCACGCGTACTGCCTCCTGAAAGCACTACTGTAGCACAAATTAATTTGCTACAAGAGGGCTGTGGTCTGAAACCAAAGACAAGGCACAAATGCTGTGTCCATCAGTGAGGTGGTTCACTTGAATCGCTTTGGTAAACACACAGCTGTGAAAATATTTAATATGTAAACTACATGAATAGCTCCAGGGAAGGTCATCTGCTAAGCAAGAAACAAAAAATCGAGATGCTAAGCTTTAATTGCACATCGTTCTGAATAACTCAAAATGCTTGCAAGTAATTTATTGTAGATTTTGATAATAATTGAATAAACATGCAGGTCCTTCTAGTGATTGTAACTCATATGATAGGAGACACTATTCTTTTAAACAGGACATCTTGACATATTCATCAGTTCAGTGCTAAAAATAAATCTCTTTCAGATTCTCAGATCGATTTTTCCACCGTGTGCGTGGCATGATGGACAATAATGGAAAAGTGAAATAACATTAATTGGAAAAGGCTGTGGAGAAATTACCTATTTTATTTGGTGAAGGACACACAGGTTACTAGCTGGCACATGTAGTAACTTGCCATTACCTGGGAGAAATGTGACTGCTCCCAGCTTTATAATATTCATGATATATCAATCTTTAATTTCAATCCATTTAGTTTTCTGATTGATACTGGGCATGCGTGTATGCACATTGATGGAGACAGAGACAGAAAGAGAGAGAGAGAAAGACAGAGACAGAGACAGAGAGACAGAGAGAAACACAGAGAGATAGAGACAGAGAGAGGGAGAGCTAGAGAGTGAGCGAGAGAGAGATAAACACAGAGAGAGAGAGAGAGAGAGAGAGAGAGAGAGAGAGAGAGAGATAATGCTTATGAGCTCTGGAGATTGGTAACACAAATCAGACATGAGCCATCATAGCATCTGACATAAACGCGACAGGAGTTGCGGTCTGAGAGGGCCTGAAATTGATCTCTCCTGGGAAGCTCACAGAGGATATCTGTGCTTCCACAAGGTATCGATCCACTGCAAATTCTGCATGTACAAATACCATGAGCCAAATACCGCAAAAACATGCAGGTGTAAACTGCCAATGAAATAAGAGCAGACTCAAAGAATAGAAAGAAAAGAACATTCTAGGAGGGACACAATTTGCATGAAGTATTTCACAACCTGAAATGGGTCAAATGGATCAAATCGGTGTGTGTGCGCATGTGAGTGTGTGTGTTTGTGCATGCCCGTGTATGTGTGTATGTGTGTGTGTGTGTGCATACGTGAGAGTGTGTGCATGCGAGTGCATGTGAGTGTGAGTGTGAGTGTGAGTGTGAGTGTGAGTGTGAGTGTGAGTGTGAGTGTGTGTGTGTGTGTGTGTGTGTGTGTGAGTGTGTATGTTCCGCCTCCTCCACAGTCTGACTGAGACTGAATTGCTGGTCTCCTCGAGGAGATGGGCTGTAAAACTACAGTGATATATCGCTTGACTCCTTCAGCCAGTGATTGACAGCCGCTCTGAGAGACAGTCCCCAAGTGCTGCCCAAGCATCTCCCCTTCGATGACAGAGCAGCACTGGATGTGGGGGAGCAATGACGGACATGACAGCACAACACACAGCGAGAAGGAAAATACTGCAGGCCTGAGCAAAACAAGGCTCGCTGACGAGTGGTCTAGCAGGTGCTACCTGTGCTCCCTGTACAATACTGCAGGTCTCAGGTGTGACTGGCATGATGCTCGTTCCCTTCCTCTGTGTGGTTACATGACTATTTCTCAAAGAGTGTGATTAGGAATCGAGAATGGTAGCAGCCCACAGCTGACAAACAGCTGAATCCTCGCAAATGTAGTCTCGACATATTGTCCAGCTGTTGGAAGGAATCAAGAACATGTAAGAAGAGAGGACAATCAGCTTTGCTCAGTATGCAGTGAAATAGAAACACACACATAGCCTGCACATTGTTCTTTCACAGGACCCATAGTTGGACAGGAAGAAGAGAGAGACCGCTGATAAATACTTTCCTTCTCACAAAGCCCCAAAAGCTAGCAACCGTGTTTTCACATATCCACTGGTAATGGGCTTACACCAGAGATTGGGCATGTAATTGGATAATGTCCCAAACACTGGACCTCACTGGAGCTCTAATATAATGTATAGTATAATGAAGCAGCACTGAAAAGAATGAAATTTTCCTCTTACTTTTGAAGACTAATTAAGGGAACACATTGTTATCACTGGAGCACATGGGTATTGGCTTCACGGGTGTTTATGATTAGCAAGGTGTGTTCAAGTGCTTTCTTGTTGTAGGTATAATACAGTTTTCAGTATCTAGGCTTAGGTTTTTCGTTGCTTTCGTCTGTTATCAGTGTTTGTGAACATAAAGAAAGTCAAGGAAGCCATTATGACACTGAGAAATACAGTCACAGAAATTGTTGGGAACAACTGTTGGGAACATCATTAAGAAGAAAGATAGTAGGAGTGAGGTCAGTAATTGCAAAGGACCTGGTAGATAATGAAAAACCTCTATCATTGAGGAATTCTAACCATCATCCTGTCGGACAGATCACAGACACTCTTCAGGAGGCAGATGTGGATGTTTGAGTGACTACTGTCTGCTGAAGTCGTAATGAACAGAACTACAGAGACTATACTGCAAGATGGAAACTTTGTGCAAAGAAGTACCTAAAATAGCCTGCAGAGTTCTGGTTTGGGTGTAATGGTTTGGGCATGTACGGTGCCAAGCTTGATGATTCACTTGTCTTCATTGATAATGTAAATGCTGATAGCCACAGCAGAATGAAGTGTGAAGTGTACAGAAGCTTCTTATCTGCTCAAGTTAAATCACATGCCTCTAAGCATATCCAGCACATCACCATCATCATCAACAAAAGCGTTTTTCAAAAAATAAATATATTCAAAAAAATAATATATAAATATATAGTCATTTACCTGACCTCCAATCTGATTGAAGACACATTCATATGCTGAAGAGAAAGTAAAATTAGCTCCCGAAACAAGCATGAGCTGAAGATTGCTGCAGTCCAGGCCTGGCAGAGCATCACCAGAGAACATACTCAGCACCTGGTGATGTCTATGGACATACTGATGCCAAGGAGTCATTGCATGCAAAGGATATGCAACACAATACTAAACATGACTGCTTTCATTTCCATAACATTAATACACTCAGTGACCACTTCATTAGGTAGACCGGTACACCAGCTTGTTAATGCAAATATTTAATCACCCAATCATGCGGCAACAACTATATGCATAAAAACATGCAGACGTGGTCAAGAGGTTCAGCTGCTTTTCAGATCAAAGGTCAGAATGGGGAAGAATTGTGATCTAAGTGACTGCTGATCTCCTGGGATTTGCATTCGTAACAGTCTCTGGAAAATGGTGCGAAAAACAAAAACTATCCAGTGAGCAGCAGTTCTGCAGGCAGAAATGTGCTGTTAATGAGAAAGGTCAGAGGAGAAGGGCCAGACTCATCGAAGCGGACAAGAAGGTGACAGTAACGCAAATAACCAAAGATACAACAGTGGTATGCAGAAGAGCATCTCTGAACACACAAAAAGTTAAACCCCTAAGTGGATAGGTTAACGCAGCAGAAGACTTAATGAGTCTAAAAAATGGGCCTAATAAATACCGATGAAATAATAAATGTCCCAAACATGGGGACCCCATTCCTTGAAATGGGGGTGAAGGCTACATAAAAAAAGTTATAGAATTTATACCTGGTGAAAACAAGTGTATAAACATACCCTTAAATAAAAGCTGAAAGTGTGCACTTTAACCACAAAACTCCACAGAAAAGCTTTTGTCCCAAACATTGTGGAGCTCACTATGAGAGATTAGAAAGGGAAACAAGGGGCCAGCACTAAATGAAGGAACAGACTGGGAGGAGATGGACGTCGGCATGGTGGATGACATGGTTCACTGTTCAGAATCAGTCTGTGAGAAAGTAAAGGTGTGTTCAGAGAAATGGAAAACCTGAATGGCTGGCCAGAAGATGGCAGTATCTTTCTTCCCTGTCTCAGAGATGAGCAGCTACCAGAGCCTGGTCTTGGGGCTTTTGACCAGTGGTCATTTCTCGAGTAGAGCTCTTCAGATAAGAGAACAAAGAGCAAAATACCAAAAAACATAAACTGATGAAATAATCAAATGGGATCATGTAGGAGGCAAAAGCAAGGCAAAAAATGACCATGACAAAAATCAAGAAAAAAGTACAAACCATCCCCAACTTAACAGCTAAACAATGACAACAGCAGCAACCATTCCCTACAACTCTACCAGTGGTTAGGCCAAAACTTGTTCCCAGGTCAAAAAACCCCAAACTACATACGCCTGTAATGGAAAAGAGCAAAGAGGAAGGATGGAATCATGAAAAGAGCGAGAGAGAGATAAAGTAAAAGTAGAGGCAGAGTGATACCCCGGTACCCCGGTGAGCCATAATGCTAATCATCTGTGTATCAGCCTCCTCATTCTCTGCTTTATGCATTATGATCTTTACCATTTAAATGTTATTTATTGATCTGGGATTCACAAAAGATACCAGCTTCCGGAAGCTGTTTCAGTGACATATACCCCTCGCTGATCGGTGGGGTTTGCCCGCTTTGAGTTGACCTGTCTGTTGGGAACAATAAGCAGACTAGAAGTCAGCGACCTGGATGAAACCGGACTGCATGACCCCCTGACCTCATGTTCAAAGACACGCCAACAACATCTCCCTTCAGGCCTCAGATATGTTCTGGCATTATCAGTCGTTTTTCAAGAAGAGAAACGCAACCAAACCCTCTGTGTTTGGAGCTCTCGAGTGTGATGTAACCAGCATGCAATATAACTGCCCCACCGATCCACACACAGGCCTCGGGATTAAACAAACTTCATTACATAACTTGTGTATTTCCAAAACAACATAAAGTATCCTACCTAATCATCGAGCAGGTCTCGGCTGTCACAGGGAAATAACCTGATTATGTCAATGTGCACAGTGGAAAAAGACGCCATTTCTTTGGTTATTCCCGAGGGAACATTTTGTATCCGGGGAAAAATGTAATGGTGGTTATTTTTAATATTTGTCATTAATTACATACTTTCCTTGGCACTGTCACCCTTGGCTTGCTTTTATGGGAGGTTTTGCCTGAGGTATGCACTAACAGGTGCTTTATACAGCATTTTACAGCAAGACATTTTCTAAGGGAATTTGGATTAAATGTCTTACCTAAGCATATGACAGTGGTATCCAAACAGTTATTTAAAGGCTAAGAGGGCAGAAAAAAGAAGAAAAAAACAAGGATTTTTGCATAGAATTATGTGTCAATGGTGTAAGAAAGATTTATTCAGTAAAACTTCTTAAAGGTACAGTAGGTAACAACACTGTTTATCCCTCCCCCTTCTCTGTAAATGCGTTGATGTTGAAACACCATTGGCTGTGGTAATTAAAACCAATTTTCAACCAATGAGCTTGAATTATTGTACGGTTATACAATGTTTTGGTACAGAGTGTCGGGCCGTCAACTGTATAACTGTATAATGATAGGAAGGGATTTACAATGGTATTGTAACAATGTTTTAACACAAAAATCTTACCTATTGTACCTTTAAAACAAGGAATAACATATTAAATAGAACAAAACAATGCTAGTGGAACATTTCTATCTTAAAATAAATTAATCTTAAATCAACAAGGCTGTTCATAATGAACATTAAGATTTAATTTTCTGCTTTGCTGATGCTTGCAGTAGCCACAAGTGTCCTCTTCATGGCAAATTTATTTCCAGACTGATTTACTTACCACCTCCCTTTGATGACTACAGACAGGAAGAGTCCTAATATCTGGGGGTGTGACTTTCCCAACTAGGGCTCAAAGGCTTAAGGGGTAACCCTAGACTACCTCCTCAGTCACCCCTTTCGCCAGGAGAGACGGACACATGGGGACGATTACATAAACTCCACTCTACCTCCTGGCGGTGGAGGCAATACTATGCAAATGAATTCCAAACAATAACTTGGCCCTAAAAGTCCCCCTCAACCTCTATCTGAGCATGAGTTGCAGTAACAGATTGGCTTACTAGAGATGGAGGCTCTACAGCCCTCCATATGGACTTACTAGTTTAGCAACTAGTTTAATACATCAAATGTTACCATGTCAACCTATAGACCAGAGGAGGATGGGCATTACCCTATAGCCGGGCTTCTCCAGAGATTTCGTCCGATCAGCAAATTCTTTCTTGCCACTGTTTGAGGGTTTTTCTCCCCATAAGGGCCTCGTTTGCTATTTGGTGGCTTAGGGCTGGTATTTTCTCTTCCCTTCTATTACTCTGACTTTTGGACAGTGTTCTGAGAAAAGCGCAATACAAATAAAATAGAATTGCATTGAGGTTCTATTGGAGAGGTGCAAAAGAACATGAGCCCCGCCTTTATCTTAAATTAGAGGGGCATCACCCTATCGTACTGCTCGGTCAGCCATGACCGGGAGGCACACCAAATAAAACAGATGCATGAAGAACCAGGGATACACTCGTGGTTCTGACGGCGAAGTGCATCGAGACATTAGCATTTCATTCCATTTCATTCAGTGCCAGACCACTGGGATCCTAATCAACTAAAAACTAATAAAACTGGCGCAGAGCACCAGAGCGTGTAAAATAAAAGTAGAGCCAAAATTACTTCAGAGACTAAATCTGCAGCTTTTCTACAGAATGATGCTCACAATGTGTGAGGAGCAGAATGGGGTGAAAATAGCACTTATCATCAAATGGTCAACACCACCACCAGCAGAAGAAGAGGAGGAAGAAGAGGAATAGGAAGAGGAAGGAGAAAGAAGAAGAAAAGGAGGAAGACAGAAGAAGAAGAAGAACAAGACCAAGACCAAGACCTTAATCACTCCCGCCTTATGGTTCCCTCACTACGAGCACCTGGTGGTTGAGCTGCACGTTCACGCTCGATTTCCGTTCTGGTTCCTCAGTGGTGGAATAACTTGCCTACCACTGTCAGGACAGCAGAATCCCTCCCCCTATTTCAACGCACACTAAAAACACACCTTTTCAAACTGTACCTCCTGATTCCCCCCCGCTTTCCCATATCCCTCTTGTCTAAACCCAAAATTGCACTTACAATGACTGTAGTTTTTGTTTAGAACAGCACTTCATGTGTATTCTACTAGTTATGGATGTGATGCTTTAACCTGTGGAACCTATGCACTTGTAAGTCGCTTTGGATTAAAAGCATCTGCCAAATGACTAAAATGTAAATGTAAATGTAAATGTAAGAACAAGAACAAGAACAAGAACAAGAACAAGAACAAGAACAAGAACAAGAACAAGAACAAGAACAAGAACAAGACGAGAAGAGGGGGAAGGAACACAGGATTGGTCAGGGTCACCCTCAGAGTGAGTGATGGGTCCGCAGGGGGAGGTAAAAATAAATACACAAACCGGATGTGCAAAGCAGATCCTCTGGCCTCCACGCCAGCACTCCATCACGCAACCTGTGGGACAGCGATGCTAACGCAAAGTTATTACAGGAGCGGTGCCTTCCAGGTGACAGGGGCCAACAGGGCGATAAGTCACAGAGCCACGGCCGCGGTCTTGAGTTTCAGCGCGGCGTTGGGGAAAAGAAAATAAAACAGACAGGGATATGCGGCAGAAGACAAAGGAGAAGAAGTGACATTCCCGCGGGACGGGAGCTTCGGCGGGATTAGTGGGGTCGGCGGACGAGGAGGGCGCGAGCGCGGAGAGAGCGAGGCCAGGCCAGAGCGGGGAACCGCGGGAAGGGGGAACGCGTCCCTTTTGAAACTGATATGCCGACATTTTCTCTGCTGCGGATCACAGGGGCTGCTGCCGCCACCCCCCCTTCAATGCCCGTGTCCTCTGTGATTTATTTGAGTATCATCGATTCAGTTCCCCCCCCCCCCCAACCCCGCCCCCTGATTCCAACTGGCCCTAGAGACAGCTGGGCAAACACTGACCCATAATGCACCGCCCTCCCCAGCTTCACCTCGCCAGCATAGCAACCGAACCCGCCCACCCACATCACCGTGCGTTCTCTCGCCGCGTCTTTGAGCGCATGTGAACCGGGGGGGGGGGGGGGACTCGCTTAAGACTAACGGCAAACAGAAAGGGTCAAATGCAAACATTAAGAGGCGACGGGCGTTGGAATACGTAAACAGGGATGAAAATCCCGTCGAAAGGAGAGGAAACGCGGGTGCGGGCGCACGCCTCCGGGGCGGGAGAGGGGTTCCTCTCCCCGTTTGCGAGCCGGGGCTGCTCGTTGCCGCCTCCCGCATTTAAGCGGAGCGGACGGTAACAGGCGAAGGCCAAGGCCCTCCGTCTTCCCCGGGGTGTCAGAGAATGAATCATTTTCATCACAATGGCGTTTTCGCGCACGGCCGAAACAACACACCCCCTGCAGGCAGGTTGAGGCAGATTTACTGTGTCCCTCTCGCTGTGTGTCTTCGTCAGCCTGCTGGGGTACTACGGTGACACTGCGACCGGGAGGGGGGCAGGGAGGGGGTGACTGCTGGTAGCCTCTCCCCCTCCTGTGGCCTATAGGGTCCCAGCATTCCCGGCCTCCCCCCAAAAAAAATAAGAATACATTACTCACTCTGCGATCACTTAATATCACCGGGGAAAATGGAACAGTGAATCCCAGAATATGTTAAGTAATCATGTTGTCGGTTTCTCGCTGATTTGAACAAATCATAGTTTCTCACTAATTTGAACAAATCATAGCGATCTCTCGACTGGTTCACACAAATCAGGAAAATGGAAGCCCCACCCATTATGGAGCTCCTGAGGTCACACTCTTCCATCACTAATATATTACAATTGTAGTATGTATACAAATACATACTACACACACACACCTGCATATGCAGTGCATACATACACTAACAATAACAATAACAATAGCAATACAAATAAATAATAAAAATAATAATAAAAATAATAATAAAAATAATAATAAAAATAATAACAAAATAATAATAATGTGCATGGCAAAGATGCACACACAGGCGCGCACACACACACACACACAAATGAGCATAGACTCCTTTCCATCCTCTCCCCAGAGCTCTTTAACCCTGCCCAGGCACTGGCTTTTATAATCTGTGCAAAATACATTTGCATACATTACGCTGCGCCCCGCTATCCTAAGCCCTGCATTTGTAAGCCTCGTGGCCCCCTGCGATTAACATATGTGCATTCGCCTCCATATTTCTTTGTGCGGATATATGTATGTATGCATGAACGTATGCGCAGGTGACAGACAGGAAGAACAAGAACACGTCTGCCTGGCGGGGCATGCGCGGCCAAGAGCCTGTGATACAGAAACAAACACATTAAGACTCCCTCTACCCAGCCGGCTTCGGCTAATTGGTGGGTATGACTGAGGTCATTATGACTGAGGTCATTAGTTCTGCGACGGGGCTGAAGGAGACGTGAAAGTCACCTCTTCGCTCGCCCTGTACTCCGGGGTCCGGACACACGGGCGCAGTGCAGTCCGTGACGTGGATTCACGCAGCCTGCATCGTGATAAGACGCTGATATTCCGGCGGCTGGCTTCCCCGCGCGTTTATCACCGAATGATCGTACAGGACCGGGGCTGGGAAACGACAATAGGACCGTTCCACAGTTTCATTCCGGCGGTTTTATGCACTCAGAACATGCGTGAGATTGCATGCGGCGACAATCACTCACAGTAACATTACTCTGCAGTAATATATGCGATATGATTATGGCATGAACTGTTGACTTGATTTCTTGTGTTGAATTTACACACGGACGGAGACACACACACACACTTGTATAATTCCAAATAAATAATAGCATGTGTATATAAATATCTTATTCATAACGTCTTTATGTGCCCAGTCAGATGTGTCATCACGCTCGGGGTACAGCTGTTGTCTGCCAGCAAGTTTTCCAGCAAAGGCCGGAAGCACGAATACGAAAGAGCACGATTCAGCTTTTCTCCGTATTCTTTGTAAAGCCTTGCTTTCTTTGAGTCATTCCATTCTCTCTCCGCCTTTTGTAAGCTGGTAGCATTTACAGACCGCTGAAGACGTGGTCAGCGCGGCCGCCCTGACCTTCACCGCTCTGAGGAAGACGGAATCCAGAATCATCGCGGGGCGACCGGTCACTAAATCAGGGCCGCCGGTCACACTGATCCACGAGAGACGGCAACGATATGAAGAGGACTGCAGCTATGAGAAAAGCCAACGCTCAAAAGAGTCCCTGTAAATCATACAGTGAGGAACAAGCACACTATTTCTGCTGCCATGTTGTAGTCAAAGGGAGGCAGGCACAGCGCAGCATCAGTTTGTCTTTATTGTTCCTGACAGAACACACGGTCATAAGCAACGCTCTCCCTACGGTCCAATCCACTTACCGTACCTTTGCACCCGCCATCCCTCCCACCCAAGCCCACCTCCCCGGTTTTATTTAGCTAGATTTCGCTCCGCTCAGAGAAATTCAACCGGGGAGAAGCGTGACTTTCGGGGGAGCACGGATCACTGCATTTCGTGTCATTTACCCGTTCCCCGGACAGAACCGAGCACGGAGCACCAGGCACTCGAGGGAAGTGACATCGCTGCTGACCAGCCGCGCCCCTCCCCCGCTCCCACGGGGGGCCTGGGGAGACTGCAGGGGAGCGGGCGGGAGCCAGGACTCTGTATCCGTGTGCTTTCCGCATTAGCTCACTGCCACCAGAAAGGTCACTACGTGAAATATATGTCAGCCAAATACTCATAAATAGGCTCACGGGGGGTAGCTTATTTCACTGGTGTTACTCAGGAGAGAATCACAGGCTCATCACTTCGTGTTAGCAGCGCCTGTTGTCCCTCGGCTGCACGGGGTGAATACACACATCCTCCGTCAGGCATGAAAAACAACTTGCAGCTTTGAAACCTGCGACTATTCCGCCATGACCGAGCTGGGAGCTCAACCTCCGCTTGTTTAGAGGCAGCGACAGGGTTTTCAAAGCGGCCTCTCCCCCCACCTACCCGAAAAAATCAGCAAGAGCTGACAAGATGGCCCCGATTATTTGTGACTTGAGATTTTTTCCCCCCCCCTCCAGTCACCTTGAAAGTGTGTGACAGTGAGGAAATCTGGAAGCAGTTAAAAACCAAAGGAGAAAAATCCCGGAGAACTTCAGAAGGCCCGTCTGCCCTCTAACCCCCCCCCCCCCGCTCCCCTCCCCCGGCCCCCCCTTCCTTCACGGTCGCTCCCTTTGAGCCGCTGAAAGGCGTGCGGTGCCCAAAAGCCAAAAGACAGCTGCGTCCCCGGCCCCCGCCCCCCCTCCCCACGGGGCTCTCGGTGAGAACAGGGACCCCTCGTCCGGCCCCGCCCCGCTACGCGGGGTCAAGAGGGGCCGGGGGTGTGTCGCGGCAGGGGTGGTCCAGGGATTGTCTTTCAGGCTTTTACGGGGGGGGTGGTCGGGGCCCCGTGTGGCGGGAGAGGGGCCACGCTGCGCGTGAACACGGCTCCCTCTTTCCTCTGATTTACAGGCGCGGGAGATAATGAAGAATCCAGGACCGGAGGGGCCCCGGGGACGGCATCGTTAACCGTGGCCCCGGACGCGTAACACAGGAAGCGGCGGAGGGCGGGAGGAGGGAGAGAGCGCCGTCCTCACCTTCGTTTCAGCTGCCGAACTTCACGTCTGTCGAGTGCAAGGCTGTAAGACTCAGGTCTAAATGACGAATGAAGAGAATTAGAGGAGGATTACCATAGACGTTTTAAAAAACACAGGCCCGGGAGTCATTTGTGCAGTAGGACCCATACGGGCTCTGTGTGTGTGTGGGACTGCAGCGGGGTGTGGGCAGAGTGTATGAGCCACACACAGATACCAGCGTAGGGGTAGAGTCCACCCTCCAACCCCCCACCCACCATCCGACCCATGCCCCCCCCCACCCCGAGGAACAGCAGAAGGAGCCCCCCCCGGTGCTGTAAACGCAGGCCCGGTCACGGGGAGAGCAGAGACGCTGCAGACGCATTAAACTGCACGTCATACTGTAGTACGCCCTGGGGGAGGGGAGAGCCTGGCACCGCCATGTTGACAAACAGGGTCATTAATCCTGTTACTATAAGAGCGTGGCTCAGTGAGGGAGAAGCCCCACGATGGCAGGAACCGCTCTGCCCCGTGCTCTGAAGGGCGGGGCACAAGGGTGACCCCTCTGTCCACACTGCAGGTGGCCCCTTACTGACAGGGGGGGGGGGGCAGGGGTCATTTGGGTGATTTTTTTTTAACTGACGCCTTTAATAACAAAAATGACTTCTAACTTCCTGTTTCTAGATACCACATCTGAATAGCAGCTTATACTGCATTTGTGCATAGCTCTGCATAGATCAAATATGAATATTCAGTTTGAACTATTAAATATTCTTTGAATAACAATGCTCAGAATTTCATTGTTAACTTTTATCAACAGAATTTCTGTGCAAAGACACTGGTATGAATAGGTATGCATAAATAGATATAGATCAAATTGTGACACGTACGTGAAAAGTTGAGCTATTCCTGGGAGTAAACCTGTGAAATGTGAAACAGCATGTGATAATGAATGTGGCAATTATAGTGTACTGTGTTTGCACTGGCATCCCCAACCCCACACACAGATCACAGCCCCAATGGAGAAACACACAAAGCACACAAAGGCCATCGTGCTTACTAGAACTAGTTTATTATTATCATTGTTGTTGTCATTTTTTTTGCACAGTGAAGACTAAAACAATACAAACTACAAAACTGTCTAATTTGCTCTATACATATATACATACATATACATACGTGTGTATATATACGTATATATATACATGACCGGAGACCACTGGATCAGGAGGAACAACATATCAAATTTTCAGAACACAACTTTTTTTTTTTTTTTTTGTATCAAAGTACTTCCTGACTGAACGTTGTGAAAACATTGACCTGAATTCTACTGTAGCACTAGAGAGAAGACAGGGGTGCTGATCACAGCGGATTGACGCGATTAAGCAGCTTATTGGAGGAAAGAGCAGCAGAATTCAAGTCAATTCGCTGCCATGCTACCTTTGTACCCACCCAGCTGGCAGCTCTCTCCCATCTACCCACACCACACTAGCAAATGGTGGCTTCCTTCTCCAAATCTTGCAGACAGTATAAGCACCAAGATTGGCTGTGACATCTATATTTGGCATTCTTTTTTTTTTTTGCTTGCACAGTTTCACATTCTAACCTTGCATTACAGTGGAAAGGTGTGTGTGTGTGTATGTGTGTATATGTATGTGTTTGTGTGTGTGTGTGGAGTCCCTTTTGCTGAAAATATAAAAAAAGAAGGAATAATCTTATTAGCATTTTTTTTTTCTTGCATATGGCCGCTGGCTACAGCAGGAGAGTGGAAATGGAAATGGAAATGGACAGAAGGAACTTAATGTTCATGGGGGGTGGTGGTGGTGATGTGAGACAGGATCACTGGTGACACTCACTCAGGGGCAGATACACTCGCTGACCCCGTTATCAGAGCTAGCCCGTGGCTGTCCCTCTGCTGCACCACTCACATACCTGCGCTGACAGGACTAAGAGCTTTAAGAGCACAGCAACAGCACACAGCTACTGCGGGCGCTACGCTAACAACGGCTCAACACAATGTATCAGGGCTGAGGGGGGCTACTGCGGGGGCTACTGCGGGCGCTACGCTAACGACGGCTCAACACAATGTATCAGGGCTGAGGGGGGCTACTGCAGACGCTACGCTAACGGCAGCTCAACACAATGTATCAGGGCTGAGGGGGGCTACTGCAGACGCTACGCTAACGACAGCTCAACACAATGTATCAGGGCTGAGGGGGGCTACTGCGGGCGCTACGCTAACGACAGCTGAACACAATGTATCAGGGCTGAGGGGGGCTACTGCGGGCGCTACGCTCACGACAGCTCAACACAATGTATCAGGGCTGAGGGGGGCTACTGCAGGCGCTACGCTAACGACAGCTCAACAGAATGTATCAGGGGTGAGGGGGCTACTGCAGGTCAGTTCTACTAATAGCCATCATAAATATCTGTAGCTGTAAAGAGACTACAGATGCCATTGTATCTGTGGTTGATGCACACTGTGCAGTAAGTACAGATGTAAATATTTGTTCCTTTATGGACTGGTGTGTTACAAGGGCATGGCATTACAATTACATTACACTAGATTTTCCAATCAGATACATGACATACAAAACATGAATCAGGAACATTTTCCCCCAAAATATTGGGGAAATGTGTCCGTCCCCCCCATGGACCAAAGCTCATTAAACTGAATAAATGAATATTGTGATCGGTGCTAAATTTTTCCTGGGACTAAAAGAGCAGGTCCCTGAAACAGATAATATGGTTTTAGCTACACTTTGTCCCCGGGATTAAAATGTACACTACTAAGCATACGATCCAGTTCATCAAGCGGTTTCCTTGTAGATAAAATATACGTCAACAGTGATGCTCTACGTGCTTTTTATGTTTGGTTGAGTTGAGACTATGAGAAGTAAAAGGGAAGTTCATAAAGCTGTTGAAAGAGGACTCTCAGTCCGTTTGCTGTTCAACACCACTCTCTCTCCTTCTTTTCACATAGGTTTGTTTACCACTTTTCATTGTTCACTCCAAGCAGGAAATACAAAGAGAGCAGAAGATGACCATGGTGATACTGGCTATGAGATGCTGTACTTGGTCATGGAATGGCTAATTGCTTTAAACGTATTCAACACGTTTAAAAGTGGATTCTGATGCAAAGCGAAAAAGGTTCAAATAGAAGAAAGTACTGACAACCTGAAGAGGTTTGCGTTTGTCACCGTTGAGGGGGCGGGAGAATGTCACCGACACCGGTCTGAACACCGCAATCAAGTGCTATCAACGAGCTAAAGGCTGCAAAACGGCAAACAGTAAGCATCCTTCAAAGACTTCAACTCAGCTAAAAAAAAATTCAATTGGAATCCCCCCCATACAGGGACAATCTGCACGCTCTGTCAGTGGGAGACGGTCTCATTTGCAGGGAGGCGAGGCGATGTTTATTAAAAACACCTTCCTCTGGAAAGGCGCACAAAAGCTCCACACATACCAGTTGGACAGGAGGGGTACTTGGGTCGGCGTTTTGTGGGACCGAATTTCCACACTCAACGTAATTCTGTGTAAATAAGGATTGTACACCGATTGTACTCATCGGTCGGTCATCGAAAGTAAATGGTTCAAAACACAAAGGACCCTAACGGTCTTCAGGACCCGAGCAGCATCTTACTACGGCTGAAACATGGTGTGGAGACCAAGACTCCACCTACTGCCAGAAGGGATGAAGGATCCCAGGGAAACGACTACAAGGCCAGGACTGATAAGCACCTTACAGGGAACAGGTGCTGAGCGATTATGAGGAGGCACATAAATTGCCCAAGTATTTTGGTCGCTATAACAGCTTAGTTTTTCCACGGTAAAATTTTTTTAAGGCTGCTTGCTCCTACAACCTTTCATCTTTCGTTTTTTTTTTCTGCGTGGGAAAAAAAGGAGAGGGAGGGGATTGACGCAATTTTAATCCCTTTCATGCAGGGGGGTTTAGTTTAAAAAGCTGACACGGTAACATGTCGTCACTGGAAAAAGCTATTTGTTTTACAGATCCGCGGTTTGATCTTCCTTTTACAATCTTAAATACCCCACTGTTGCCATAGCGCTGGCTGTGGCTTAGCCAGCTACATGTTAAGGTTTCGGCTCTGCTTCTCCCTGGGGGACTCTGGGGCAGTGGGGGGCTCGGGGTGCTAATTTTGATAGACAGGCCTTTCTCTATAGGATTTGGGGAGGGAGGAGGGGAGTGAAGGAGGGAGGACAAGGAAGAGATGGATGGCATGGAAAAGTGCTCCTCCTGGAACACACTTGCAGTTGTCATCTCTACAGTTGGAACATCCAGATAAAATTCTGCCCAGTGGATTACGATCATCTGCTCCGTATGCTGCTAACAAAAAGCACAACACAGCCCCCCCCGAAACCAAAAACTGGCTAAAGGGGACCAAGGATTATGGGACATATGTGTTCTTAAAAGGAATGACACAAAGAGCGAGCATCTTCATACATCCTCAAAACCAAACCCAACGAAAAAGGCTCTTATCAAAAACGGGTACAGCAAGAGCAAGAAAAATAAAATGAATGAATCTCCCAACTATGAGAGGTGGAACATTACTATGATAAATATTATTTTAAATCATAAACAAGAAAGGTGACTCCATATGCGACTACTAGATTGGCCTGGAATGATTGCGAGGTGATGGCGTTTAATGAAGAACTCCTTCTGCACTACAATGCAAGGGTGCAGGGTGAAAGATTAGCACTGTGACACTGCAGATTATCAGCCAGGAGAGAAAGACGTAAGGTTTCAGTCAGCACCAGTCTCCGCTGCAATCAGCATCCTGCTTCTCAAGAGAGACCCCTCAAGTATTAAAAAAAGCACCAGAGGTTGAGTACCACATTGGTTTATAAATACACAAGTAATATTAAATCGGGTACTTCAGCTAGAGTGACTATCCTCGTTGTGTTGAGGCTTGTCAGAACAGAACGTTCTGAAATGTACAGTAACAATAACATACATGGGAATATACCTGGAGAGCCGAAGCCGAAAGCAAGCAATACAATGAACAAATCTACAGCGGAAGACCTCCTTTGCCTCCCGCCGAATGTAAAATTACATAAACGTATTTGCCAGCATTTACAAAGTTTTGTATATTAAATCAAAGCAACCACTGGCTCTCTGGTTGTAGAACAGATACAATTCTCTCTGGAATGTGTATTCTAACTGTACAATGGATAGCACATACAGAGTTCCATTAATAGCAACAGTTTTACAACACAGCTTAGCATATGTCCCCTTTAATCAGTGTCACTTCAAACCCCTATGACATATCGAGAAAGAATTGATCACTTGACACACTTCTTTTTTTTATTTTTTAAAAGCACTGGTGTTTTTCCTGCCTTTGTTTTAAAATACTGATCACATTCATCAGGGGTAGCTAGGTCACCAAATGGTATTACAGTGTACCGTTAAAATAAATTAAAGCCACACAAACTGGTGGCGAGAGAATCATCCGTTTTTTTTAATGGTTTGCTTCGATAAAATGACTAACCTAATCATTTTCTTTTACTTTTGTTTTAAAGTAATCCTCCCCAATGCTATTGTCACACTTAAAAGGGCATTCACGTCATGTTCTGTCAGCAGAAAGGCAGTGAGCAATTTTTTTCCTTTTCCAGAAGATGCCGGAACAGTTTGTTTTCATAGAAACAAATCAGACTCCGCTCTGAACGGTGAACAAAACGAAAGAAATAAAACCACATATCCAGGTGAAAGGAAACGCGAGACGATTCAAAATGATATTCTGAAAAAAGCACAATTCCATCTACATTTACGTGCACAAAAAAAGCTACATATGAAAACATGAACAGTTTTTTGTGTCACATGACTGCATGTCCACTGAGTGATTGGCCCTGAGGGGAAGCTCCTCCCTTCCCAACATTAGTTGGTATAAATAAGCGTTCTTGCATCTTCCTCCCTAGCAGGGAGACAGGCACCTGAAAGCACGGATGTTGCATTGAGGTAGGTCACCATAAACACGTGGCAGCTGACATATGTGCCGTAACTCTGAAGGGAGTAGAGAGAAGCCAAGGAGATGTCACACGTCACCTCTAGAGCTTAACAGTGTGTAAGGGAGTCAAGGTCAGGCGTTTTTTATGCTCTCAGTCTTGACCAATCAGAAGAAATGCCCAGATTGCCGGGGTCTCAGCAATGAACTTTGAACGGGAAAGCTGTCATAAAAGTCCTTAACTTTCATTTAAATTACAAAAACGACGTCTTTCTCTCTTCGCGAACACAGCTCGGTTGAGGTAAGTCTGGCGACCGCTAACCTCAGCCAAGCTGTGTGGGCTAAAGAAAAATGACAATTTTTGAAAACTTCTGAATCATTTCCAGGAGTCATTGTACGCCGGAAAGTGTTTTATGTGCCATATGCTCTTTTGCGTGTTGGCAGTACAGGTGGAGTGGGAACAGGGTCTTAAACAACCGTACCACCCAAACGCCTCCATGTAGGGCCCAAACCTCCCCTCCTGAATCAGAGGCTCCCTTCAGTACAGGGTTGGCAGGCTGAGCAGGGAGGACCCACCGCCAAATAGCGTTTGCTCAGCTCCAGCTGTTAGTCCTGCAGTCTGATTGGCGTGCAGTGGTCTAATGGTGTTTTTGATTGGGGCTCGCTCGCCCGGTTTGGGGGAGCTGGCAGGGTGAGCGTGGGTGGCATTGTTAATAGACCGCTAGGCTTTATGCGTTTTGGCACATCCCGGACAGGAGCCCTGAATTAAATTCTTTTTTTTTTTTTTGCGAGTAGAATTTTACAATTTACTCTCACAGCGTGGAGTGACAGCATCCCCATTTCAAATCCACAGTCAAGTGATGCTCTTGCCAGTTCAGAGAGCTATTTATTTTGAGAACTGCAATAACATTCATTCCTGTCAATGCCCACGCTGACGTTTTGATATATGTACCTGCTTTAATGTGTAAATGTCTCACTTGTGTAAATGTACACACACACCTGCACACAGACAACACACCTGTGTGCACACACACACCTGAACTCACACACACTTGCACACACACACACACACACACAGATACAGTATATACCTGCATATGCAGACACATACACATACTATACATACAATATGTATACAACCATACATATATACATACATACCGACACACATACATACATTTACACAAATGCGGTTATGTATTTCAGTTGATCAATTTCCAAAACCTGTTCATAGCTGTATTTTTCCTGAAATTGTAAGTGCAGTGCACTTAACAGTCTACATCAAAAAAAAATTAAAATAAAAAGGATATAAAACGAACAATTACGCCGAGGGGGAATCCTACACAGAAAAGTGTCTAAATACGGAGCTCAGAAAAGAACGCTCTTTACAAGCAGAATTCAAACAACATCGGTCACACTTCCATGAGGTACTGACACATTCACAAAATCACTGGGGTGAAGCCAGGATCTCACAACCGAAGGAAACGTTTCACTGGAAAAGAATAACAACAACAACAATAACAACAATAACAACAACAATAACAACAACAAACAGCAAAAACATCAGCATCATCATCATCATCTTGAGGTAGAATATATACTTCAGTGTTTGGAAGTGCTTTACGTTGGATTATTTTTTTTTTCTTTTTTTTTTTTAAACTCGCTTCAATTAGCAGGAGAGTGAAGGGACGTAACATCTGAGGTAGTGCGGAATCCATTTTGTTTTTTTTCCGACCAATCGCTCTACGTGTAAAGTAACTCGAAGACGAGGGAAGACGCGGGGTCAAGAATGCTTCCCTCCACACATTCATTCCGGCTGAGGTAGGTCTGCATTGTGTATCCTTGGGCTGATGTCCAGGTCTATAATCAGCCTGCCTGTAGGCCGAGAACCAAACAAAACCACCGATAGCGCAGAAAAAAAGTCCTGAGACAGAATATACTGTATCAAATCCCTGGAACAAGGCCTGTGTTGTCTTTCACAGCTGGGTTTATGGAATCACCGATTGGCTGAAAGTAGGCAGGAGGGCTTGATTTGTCTTGAAAAATCAAAACAAAACAAATCGTAAGAGGACCAATCCAAATGCAAATATGGAAGGTTTTTTTTTTTCCGGTTTTCTTCAGAAAGCAAAGACACTCCAGGGCCATACTGTTTGTGCTGCTGGCAGGCGGTCAAACAAAACAAAATAAGGATGGAAAAAAAAAAAGTCTCTTTTCCCACTAGTCAAGACTAAGTGTAGCTGTCTGGCATGGAACCGCTCCTAATCCAAGGGGTGGGATGTTTCCTTGAATGACTTTAGACGTTTTTCCACCTCGAAGGGTGTTCTGTTTACTGCTAATAAATTGTTGCACAAAAAAAAGAAAGATAAATGAAAAGAATTATTTAAATGGACCTGAGAACGAGTACAGTCATAGCAGGGACACTGCGTGCGGGGCGCGGGAACGTGGAGGGCTTCGACCGTCACCCCTCGCCCTGCTGCCCGCTCGTACCCCTGCCCTCTGCTGGCGGCTCCCGGAACTGCGTCTCCCCCTCCTCCACCAGGCTGAAGTCGTCCAAGGGCAGAGTGGACATCTGCGTCTCGTCCAGCGGACAGGAGGCCACGCCCTCCACCTGCGAACACCGACGCCCCATTGGCCGTTAGCACAACACGCGAGGAGGGGGGGAGTGATCGTTTATGTAGTGTGGAGATGTCCACCTCATGATTACATTACATTACATTACATTACATTAATGGCATTTGACAGACGCTCTTATCCAGAGCGACGTACAGTTGATTAGACTAAGCAGGAGACAATCCTCCCCTGGAACAATGCAGGGTTAAGGACCTTGCTCAAGGGCCCAAAGGCTGTGCAGATCTTGGCTACACCGGGGATCCCAGTCATGAACCTTAACCACTACGCTACAAGCTGCCCCTGTGAGGTTTATGTTCCCTCGATGGTGGATGAAGTCCATTAGTGGTGCACTCAGCTGACCGTCCAGCAATGGGAGGTACATATTAAAAACCACACATCCTGCCTTATGTGACTTATATATAATGCATATAAACTGAATTTCTGCTGAATTTCAGCGGGCGCCACCCCACCCTGACACTCGCTCCACTCACCATCAGTCCTCTGTGTCGCCCCGGAAACAGTTGCTCCAGCTCCTTGGTTTCCGCCCGGCTCTTTCCCACGATGCCCCCGTTGCCCTCGCCGCTGGCCCTGCTGACCCCGTTCAGGGACACGGCACCCTGGGAGGGGTCCAGGGCCCCGCTGCGTCCCGCCGGGGGAGTGGCCAGCCTGTCCTGCACCGTCTTACACATCATCAGCCTGCAGAAACACAGAGCGCAGTCACGCTCAAATTCACAAGAACAGCCTCTGAGCCCAAACCCCACTGGTGAGGACCGAGTGTGAGCCTCGGGGCCTCAGTCCACTCTGCCAGGCTGAAGAGCAGAGAGCACCGCCTGTAGGTGAACACGGGGGACGGCGCGCAGAGGAGCGTCTCGTACCTCCCCCTGTAGCCGAACATGAGGAAGAGCACGCAGAAGATGATGCAGGTGACCCCGATGTGGATGCCGATGATGATGCCGGTGGTGGAGGTCTTGCTCGGCTCATCCTTCACACAGTCACAGGGAGTGTTCAGAGCTGAAAGAGCAACAACACAGAGCTCATCAAAACCACAGGCCTGAGCTCTACTGCATGTATCTGAGGCAGCATGCCAAAGAACAGACCCCCTATGCCCACCCTGCCCCTATACACACGCATGCACACACACACACACACACACACACATGCACGCACGCATGCACGCACACACACACGCATGCAAACACACACACACGCACACACACGCACACACACACATGCACGCACGCATGCACGCACACACACACACATGCATGCAAACACACACACACGCACACACACACACACACCCACGCACACACACAAGCATGCACGCACACACACACATGCATGCATGCAAACACACACACACACACACACACACACACACACACACACACACACGCACGCACGCACACACACACGAACACGCAAAACACACACACACACGCATGCACACACAGACACACACACACAAACATACGCAAACACACACACACAAATACAAGCACAGACATGCATGCACACACAAACACACAAAGCCTTCATACTGATTTTAACCATTTGAAAAAGAGACATTTGAAGTTGCGAGGCTGACCACAGGGTGTACCGGTGAAGGGACAATCACCAGATCTCTCCATGGCCTCCTTCAGCGAGATGAAGCGCAGGGTGGCATTGCCGTCTCCGTGCTGGTTGAAGGCCAGCACCTTCACCTCGTACACCAACGCCGGGTCTGGGGAGGGGAAGAGGAGCACAGGGTCACCCAGGGGCAGGGGCAGAGGCAGAGCTCTGCGTCTCTGCTTCCACATCACCCCAAACAAACTCACAGCAGACTTTCCCCAGATACAGGCTGAGAGTCTAAGTGCGAGAGCTGAGAGTCATTCAAGGTGACTTACAGCTCCAGCTAATTAATGAATGCATGATCACACAAATGAATAAATAACAAAGGAACACATCTATTTTGCATGAGCTTGCCAGACAGCACGACCCCCCCTTCCCCCACCCGCCCTTCCACAGCCAATGGCAACACACCTCAACCCGCTCCCCTCCCAAACGCACACTTACCTAGCTGTGTGATGTTGTATTGGGTGACGTTGCGAGTGAAAGTCAGCGGTCCCGTGAAAGGGAACGAGTGGACCTTACGGTAGTACAGCCTGAAGCCCTCGTGCTGGCCCATCTTTCCGGAAGGTTCCCACACGGCCAGCACCGTGGTGGAGTTCACCACCTTGGTGAACAGGGTCGGGGGGGCCGGCACTGAGGATGACAAACCCACCCCACAGTGAGCTACTCCCTCGGCCAAGGAAACAAGCAGCCACTGAACCACTGCAGTTCTTATCCCATTTACAACACCAGCCCCTACACTGCAAAAAGTGAGACATTTACTGACTGAAATTTAGTTATTGCATTGGTAAAGCTTGAGATGAGATTTGCTTAAATGTACAATAAGTAAGATTGTTTTAAATCATTGTTACAAGACCACTGTAAATCCCTTCCTTTCATTGAAAAAGGCTCACTGACATGTTGACTCACCCTCCGCCCGTGTTTATAGTCCTTAAATTCGGGTTTCAAAATATACAGTTGACGACACTCTGTAACAAATCATTGTATAACTGCACAATAATTCAAGTTCATTGGTTGAAAAATGGTGTTTCAACGTCGGCGCGTTTACAGAGAAGGGGGAGGGATAAACAGTGTTGTGGTTTGAAGGTTTTTGTTGCTGCTATTCCTCTCCTGACCGTTAGAAGTCCGAAATTATCTATCGTACCTTTAACAAGTGAACCTCTTACAACATTCTCTAAATGAGTCAAACTGTCTTACCTGATTGGCAATATTTTCATCGTATTTAACAAAAAAAGTAAACAAAATAAGATTTTAAGTCTCAATCGAAGACGACAATACTTTCTAGTTTTTGTTTTTTGGCCGGGTAGCGCAGTGATACAGCCAAGCACCGTCAACCCTCCTCACACACCAGCAGTGCCAGCTGTACTGCACTTGGAGCAGGATGGAGGCACACCGAACACAGAGCTGTCTGCTGGCTGAAGGCCTTCCAGAGGACAAGCTTCCTAGCGTACGCTCTCCTGAGGACGAGCGTGTTCCACCGATTACATAACTGCGATCGGAGGGGAAAATAAACGTGTGAAAAAGGATGTAAACAAAAAGCTGTCCTGGCCTCCCCCTCTGGACGCGACCCCGGAATAAGGCTAATGCGCACTCCAGCCCGAAGCCTCTGGCAGGAGCTTTGCAGACGGCGCGGTTATTAAATAAGCGGAGGTTTTAATTTGAGGCCCGCGCGATCGCGATAATTATAGTAAATGCGAAAGGGCGCGGCGGTGGGCGTTTGAAGTGCAGGGGGGGGCGCTCACCCTCCCCTGGCGTGCTCTCCACCACGTGGTCCGAGGGCTTGCTGGCTCCACGCGAGGTGTAGGCCTTCACGTAGAAGGTGTAGCTGGTGGAGGGCTCCAGGTCGCCCACCACTTGCTGCAGAGTGCTCTTGCTGACAGCCTCCTGGTACTCCATCTCGATGGGGTCTGTGAACGGGGGGGAGAGGGGGGTGGAGGAGGGGAGGGGTGGGGTGGGAGGCAGGCGGGTGAGAGACAAAGAGAGAGGAATGAGACAAGCAGGTGGGAATGGAGACGGTGCTGAAAATGATAAGATAATAACAGTCATTATTCATTATACGCGGTCGCTGCTTTTTAATTTTCAATGTTGTAATCACTGTTTTCCCATTCATTTTTTTTCTGAATGGTTTTGGCTATGGGAGTCATTGTGTCGACTCCAGATATAAAGGCTGTATTTAGAGCTGGAACCAAAAGTGTGGAGTAAAGGGAAAGGAGAGAGATAAAGGTAGGGAGAGAGCGTGAGAGAGGGGTAGGGAGAAAGAGGTAGAGAGAGCGTGAGAGAGAGGGAGGGAGGGAGAGAAAGAGAGAGACAGGAGAGAGTGAGTGAAAGAGGGAGGAGAGTGAGTGAAAGAGGGAGGAGAGAGAGTGAGAGAGAGCATGAGAGTTTAAGTGAGAGAGAGAGGGAGGGAGAGGGAGAGAGAGGGATAGGAAGAGAAAGGGATAGGGAGAGAAAGGGATAGGGAGGGAGGGAGAAAGAGGGATAGGGAGAGAGAGAGCGTGAGATAGTGAGAATGAGAGTGTGAGAGAGAGTGAGAGAGGGAGAGAGAGAGTGTGAGAGAGCATGAGATAGAGGGAGCAAGGGAGAAAGAGAGAGAGAGAGAGAGAGAGAGCACAGGCTGTGTTAACTCAGACCCACTCACCCATTACTGCCATCTACCTCTGGCCCTAAGCCAATCAGAGTTTCCTGTCTATGGCTGGTAATTAAAGCGTTTCCTATTGGATGGCCCCCGGGGCCTTTAATTATCCATCTGATAGCACTACCAGGCGAAGAGGACCAGCTGTGGCCAGGCAACCAGAGCAGACAGAGGAGGACCATCGCACCGGCGGATAGGCAACCCCGACGAAACCGTAAATAAATAATAAGAAACATGCCTTCGTGAAATGAACGCTGATCCAATTATCAATTGAAAGGCCCTTTATGGCCAGCAGAAACAGGATGGATGACGCCCGGCTCACATCCTTTCTGCAGTCGGGGAAGGTTACCCCCTCCTTCCTCTGGCTGTCCGTCAGTGTCCTACCGTGACGGACAGTGAATGCCGTTTCTGTGCTCCGGTGAGACGCCCATACGAGGCGGTCTCCCACAGCAGGAAACACTACTGTAACTCAGCAAAGTGTAAACATTCATCCTCAAAGCCTCTGTAGATGCCTGGGCCCTCATGGTGTGTTTATATATTATTGTAGCATTGTTTATCTGTTTACCCTGCTTATTTTCTTATCAGTCGGCTCTTACACAGCTTTTATTTTGCATTATCCCTGATATGGTTGGATATTTGCTGAGCCAATCCAGGTTATGCACTTGGTTCAGAGATACAATAGCGTAATCCCTTCTGATACGAGCACCAGCACCTTTCAGAATAAAAGACCTGCATATTAACTGCCACACCATACTATTGTCCTGTAATAGCAGGCAGCCTAAAAATAAACATTAAAGGTACATTTGTAGACACACCTTTGTGTTAAAACATTGTAGCAAGACCATTGCAAATCCCTTCCTATCAGTGAAAAAGGCTCACTGACATGTTGACTCACTCTCTGCCTGTGTTTATAGTCCTTAAATTCGGTTTTCAAAATATTGAGTTGACGGCCCGAAACTCTGTATCAAAACATTGTACAAGTACAATAATTCAAGCTCATTGGTTGAAAAATGGTTCTAGTTGCCACAGCCAATGGCGTTTCAATGTCAGCGCATTTACAGAGAAGGGGGAGGGATAAACAGTGTTGTGGTTTGAGCGTGTTTGTTGCTGCTTTTCCTCTCTCGACCGTTAGAAGTCTGAAACTACCTATTGTACTTTCAAGTGATTGCCCATACCCTTTCACTTATGTGAGAGAGGTGCGAACTCCTGAGGAAATGAGTCACCGAAGCCGTGTTTCTTGCCCATGAGTGGGCAGAAAATGGCCTCACTGTGACCTCCCCACATGTGTCCGGGGGCTCGCCGGAGCCTCTGACCTGCGGTTTTGCGGATGTGCAGGACGTATCCGATGATGTCCTGTGTGTTCTGGCCGGGCTGCTTCCAGGACAGCTGGATGGCGTTGGGGGAGAGGGGGTCGGCCCGGACCAGGCCCGGGGCCCCGGGGAGGCCGTCGGCCCAAAGCACCGTCAGCCGGGCGCTGGCCTGGATGGAGCCGGCGCTGTTCTCCGCGATGCACTGGTAGATGGCCTCGTCCTCCGGGCTGATCCCGTAGATGGTCAGCGTGCTGGGGGGAGGCACAGCAGAGAGGAGTGGGGTGTTAAAGGACTCGACATGGAGGACGCGCACCAGAGCAGGGCACAATGCAATGTAATCTACTGCACAACGGAGAGGAGGAGGTACACTAAAAACCTAAATGCACCCTCTCCACAAAGGAGTACCCACTAAAAGTGTCCTCCCCAGGAACTGTATTTATTCCCATTGGTGAAACCACACCATCTGTCTACACACACACACACACACACACACACACACACACACACACAGCAGACTCACACAGACACACACACACTCACACACACGCACACAAATGCACGCACACACACACGCAGACAGACACACACACACACGCAGGCAGACGCAGACACACACACACACACACACACGCATGCACACATCTCTTTCTCTCCCTCCCTTGGTTCACAAGTTGTTGCAAGAGGACTAGGGGATTATTATTAGAGCTGAATTTATAATATAACAGCTTGTTGCCGTTAATCTTTGGGTTATGACGAAATAAAAAATTTAACAAGTACAAGGAGCAGAATATTGAAATATGCCCCGTGGCTTAATGTCACGTTGCGTGCAGATGGATTAACTGACTTATTCATTTTTTTTTTTTTATTGAGAGTTTCTTTCACATCGTTTTCACTGCGAGAAATAATTAAAATGTGATACTCTCTAAGAGAATCCTAAAAATGAGAGAACTCTGGCGTAAAGAAAGTGTTGTTTTGCGTGACATGTGGACTGGGATTTGTATGACACTCCAGTGTTGTAAGCATAGTGTTTACAAGGCAGACCTGGGTTCAAATGGTATTAGTTTTGTATTCAAATACTTTTCTGCATTTGACTACACTATCCTGGTACACTGGAACAAATGAAATGATCCCAAAAGTGTAAACCCCGCCCATGTGCCCCTCCTTGCAGGCCCAAATGCCACAGGCAAGATCAATAGAGCATAGATATGTATTTGAACCCACGCCTCTTACTAGGACAGCTAGTCCCATGGGCTGAGGACAGGTGAATACGATGGGGTGCACTCAACATGGCCATTTAAAGAAATGGAGAGAAAGGAACCAGCTCTCTCCTTCCTCCCTCAAGGCCTCATTGACATTTTGCAAACAGGGTCCAAAAACTAAGTTAAATAAGCTTTTCATTCAGGACATTGGAGGCTAGGCAAGGATGAGCTCCGTCAGTCTACGCAAACACACTCCTGCAGCTGCCCATCGCAGTGATAACAATAATGGGGGACTTCTCAGTGAAGACAAAACACCCTTTCTTCAGCCCTGTGTGTGTGTGTGTATGTGTGTGTGCATGTGTGTGCGTGTGTGCGTGTGTGTGTGTGTGTGTGTGTGTGCATGTGTGTGTGCGTGTGTGTCTGTGTGCGCGTGTGTGTACATATGTGTGTGCGTGTGTGTGTGTGTGCATGTGTGTGTGCGTGCATGTGTGCATGTGCATGTGTGTGCGTGCGTGTACATATGTGTGTGTGCGTCTGTGTGTGTGTGTGTGTGTGTGTGTGTGCGTGCATGTGTGCGTGTGCATGTGTGTGCGTGCGTGCGTGCGTGTACATGTGTGTGCGTGCGTGCGTGTACATGTGTGTGCGTGCATCAGTGTGTGCCTGTGTGTGTCTGTGTGTGTGTGTGTGTGTGAGAGAGAGAGAGAGTGTGTGTGTGGTGTGCGTGCATGTGCGTATGTGTGCATGCGTGCGTGTACATATGTGTGTGTGCGCGTCTGTGTGTGCTTGTGTGTGTGTGTGTGTGTGCGTGCACGTGGGCCGTCATCCCATCAGCCTCTCTCCTAATACCTACCCTCAACTCCGCTTAATTAAAAACCAAATCTATCCATTAAAGGATTTTTCCACCTAAAAAGCCTATGACATATAATTATTCTTATATAAACACAGTACGACATGGAGCAATAGTAAGTGATTTTGTATGAATAAGATATTAGACACAGTATTATGAGCACAGTGAATGAGCTGATGGTGAATCAAACAGGGCTTCCACACCAGAAGCCTGTTCTTCTACTGCACTGCGCCCGGCTTCTCTCCTGTTACAGTTTCTCAGCACAGCATTCCTCCCGTGGCAGCTGTCATTCAACACTGAATCCAGTGCAACACATCTCAGTGTTACATTTACAGATTACAGTACATGTCATTTGGCAGACGCTCTTATCCAGTGCGACGTACGGTTGATTAGACTAAGCAGGAGACAATCCTCCCCTGGAGCAATGTAGGGTTAAGGGCCTGGCTCAAAGGCCCAACGGCTGTGCGGATCTTATTGCGGCTACACCGGGGATCGAACCACCGACCTTGCGGGTCCCAGTCATGTTCCTTAACCACTATGCTACAAGCCGCCCTATAGCATTTAGAACCACAGCGGTGAGACTGAACGCTCATTTTGACCGCAGAAAATTCCCCGTCTCTTCAATATGCGCCTGCACAGTTTACAGCACACACGTGTACAATCTCATAATTTCAACGTATGACCCGAGGACTGGTTACAGCGAATTACACGCAGAGGAACAGCGCATTGAACCGGGCCATTATACGCAATGTGACAAGAGGGAGAAAAAGAGCCGGCCGATGATTACTGTTCAGAAGGCATTACGCGCCATCAATTGAAGTGAGCAGAGAATGGCGGTCTGTTAAAAACATGATGATGTAGAAGTGAATATTAAAAAATAAAAAAAAGGTGTGTGTGGCAGCAGTGGGATGCTGAATAGCTCATTGATCACGTTTCAGACGGGAACGGCTCCGAGCCTTTGTCGGGCTGCGTATTGAGTGCAGTGTCTGCCAGGCGAGAATCAATCTCCCGGGCTTCTTCTCTTAATTAACAGGATGGAAAAGGCTTCCAATTTCATCCTCCTGAGCCCCGCACCTTCCCCTGGCTGGTCTGCCTGTGACCCTTAAGGAGCCAGTAGACCCCCCGCTCACCCCTCCCCCCAGCCTGCCAACGTCAGCCCTGAGTGAGGGACGGACAGCGTGTTTTCACTCAGGCGAACTGACCGGACGCCCCTGACGCACGGCCAAAGGACCCCCTGTTAGGAAGGGGCTCAGCCTGTGAGTTTGAGCAGAACTCCAGCGTCTCGAGCAGAGACCCCCGTACTTCAGAGACCTCTGCGCGTGTCTTCCTCTCCGAATCCCCCTCCCTGCCAACAATGCGCGCACCACGGAAACCTGCTGTCGACTCGGTGCTGGTGAAATTCCACACCCGCCGGCAACATTCCTGCCCCCCTAACCGACCGACCCACCCCCTCACCTCCCCCCCCCCCGTCCACGAGGCACCACACAGCCCCTCCCAGCCCGCGGCCCATGTGCCAGTCAGGTAGTGGAGAGACTCTAGAGCCTCAGACACGCGCGTTGCCCTGACAGCAGAGCGCACAGCCCGGGCACCGCCTGTTACAGCCGAGCAGGCACCGAACAAGAATGGACATCTCCGTTATGCTCACCGCTCTGACAGCTTAGGCAAGGCTCCCCGCCCCAAAACGAGCTGGCAGACGAGCCCCGGCGGACGTCTCTCCCCGGCCCAGAGCGCAGACACACCGCCAGGCCCCGGGCCCTGACCCGCGGGCAGAACGCTTTCCCACACGGACGGAAGGTCGCGGTTTCTCCCCCCCCTCCTCTCTGTCTCTCCTTTCACTCCTCGAGCACCACATAATCGCCCCGGATAATCAAAATATACTTAAGCTGGAAACGCGCGCTACGCGACCGCATAAAAGGGAGGGGTTCCAAACAGAGGGGGACAGGCACACCATCCCCCCCCCCCGCACCCCAACCCCCTGACAAAATCAAAAGAAAGAGAGACAGGGGAGGAATACAGAGTGTTTTTCAGGGGGAAAAACAAAAGGTGTGTGTTGGGACCATCTGCCTGGCCTTGCCGGGCGAGGGTGGGGGTGGCAGCCAGCCCAGAGCAACATTTACTCATCAGTTCAAGGCCACTTCACAGATTGATGGAGGCAATGGCGGGGGCTCTAGTGACTGGGGCAATGCTTGCAAAGTTGCCAGTCTGCGCCTTTTCAGCCCGTTCTGAGGCAGGGGCGGGGGGGGGGGGGGGGGGGGCTGGTTCCCACCGAGCCGATCGGCGAGAGAAATAAAGAGGGGGTTGTGAGGGGAGGGGGTGGATTTCGGGGTTCGGGGCTTTGAAGAGGGGCAGGCGGGAGGGGCGGTCTCACGACTCGGTGGAAGGCGAGGGAGATGACTGATTGCGCGGGGGGTCAGAGGTCAGAGCCAGCGCCCAGGTCCCGGGGTTCGAGTAAAAAAGAAAAGAAGAAGGATGGGGGGGGAAAGGAGGGGTAGGGGGGTGGGGAGGTTCCCCTAAAAAAGTGAAAACGCGGTGGAGAAAGAGAGGGAAAAGGCACGCTCTGGAAGCAGATTCAAGTGCGCGTTGGAGGAGGAAGGAATCTCTCTTCATCGGTCTCTCTATTTACGTTTCATTCTCTCGCTCCCTTGCGCGCTCACTGGTAAAACAGCCATTGTTCTCATCTCCACAACATGAAAACAATACGCAGGCCTGAAGACGATCAGGCCACGACCCTCCACCCTTCACTTCAACACTGGGGAGTTCATGATACAAATATTTTAGCTCAGAGCGTCAGCCTCCAAAATGTATCTAAGCTGCACATAATTAATGGAGCCCTTTCCCAACAAAGAGAGAACGCACCCAATCCCCAGTCCTCACTCACATCAGGAGCTTCAGGATCGAGTCAAACATAACTATGAACCTAACATCATAAGTTTCAAACAAGTGAATCGGGAATGGTTGAATTTCATTCCGAGCACACGCCAGCGACCTATTTTCAATAAATAACTCCATTAGCTGTCATAGGCGTGGATCAGGCAGCGACACGCGAGCCCTTAATTCTCGGCACGTAGGGCGCCACCACTCCTCGACCTTGTCACCGTCGCATCCAGTGGACGGAGTCAGCACATCCTTCAATTCCCGCCCCGCAAATGGGAATTATGCGGGGCGGGAAGAAAAAAAAAAAGAAAAAAAAGTGCCGAGCTTTAGCGACAGGCAGGCGTTAAAACATGAGCCGCGATCGGAAGAGCCACTGAGCACAGCGCTAATATAAACAGGCATTCAGGAAAGGTGTTTCGCTCTAGTACCTGTGTGTGAACGAGAGTGAGCAATTTCGCTTTTAAAGCGAACACTTATGTTGATGACATGCAAATGGATGCCGATGCATTGCAGGCGCAGGTGTCGTGTGGGTAGGTCCACGGATGTGCGCCGGAATGCGTGTTTCTGTGAGCTCCGGAGGAGCAGAATGGATTCATGCTGAAGGTCATCACAGGGGGCTGCAGGGAGACAGAGGTGCTGTATCTGCAGATCTATACCGGCTGACTAACTACCACACCATGTCTCCTCTCTCCCTGCTGTCTTTGTGCTCTCAAACACACACACACATACGTACATACACATACAAACACATGTACACACACACACACACACACACACACACACGTACATACACACAAACATACACACACACGCATACATATATACAAACACATGTACATACACACATACACATACAAACAATGCACACACACACATACAAACACATGTACACACACATATACCTACATACAAACACATGTACACACATACAAACACACATACACACACACGTACATACACACACACGCATACATATATACAAACACATGTACATACACACATACACATACAAACAATGCACACACACACACACACATATACACACACACACACACACACATACAAACACATGTACACACACACACATACCTACATACAAACACATGTACACACATACAAACACACACACACACACATATAAACACATGTACACACACACACATACAAACACATGTACACACACACATACATACATACATAAAAACAAATGTACATACACACACATACAAACACATGTACATACACACACATACATACAAACACATGTACACACACCCATACAAACACACGGGCACACACACACACACACACACACAAACACACAGGCATGAAATGGTATTATTGGATGGGACACCCCCCCACCCCCACACACACAATCACACTAACAGTACCCCTCCATTTCACACCCGCACTCACACCCAGAGTGCATTTCATCTGAAGATGTCAGGCCACAGTTCTGTCATGGGACTGCTGAAGATCCCCAGAGCCGGACCACTTACCCATAATGCAATGAGTTAAATAACCCACCTCTCACATCACCTACGTGGCTGAATAATCTCCCATTACGCAAACAGCTTGAGCAAATTCCCTGCTTCTCTCAGCCGGGTTTAAGAGCCGCAGGAGGCCACTCCCAGCCGAGCCGCCACATTACACAGCGTGACGCACGCGAGGGAGGTCAGAGGTCACCGTGGTATCAGATCAGGGTCCCTGCCCTCCCCGCCCCTCGCGCCCCCGCTGCCACCTTCACCTAATCGCACAGCCCGACTGTCTAAAAACAGACAAATCCCCTCATTATTCTCAAAACAATCAATGAACGAAGGAATTACTTAATTAATTGATTAATTAGTGCCAAATGGCGGTGTGCGGAGGAAACTGCTGAGATCTGGCTCGATATCCCACGCCTGAGGACCAGGCAGCGTTAGTCTTTCCTCATATCAGGTGAGCTCCACCTCCCCCCCCCCCACGTATTCGGGAAGGGAAAAGACTGTAATATTAATTACTGCCCAAAGCATTCCACAGCTACCAGGGCTTGCCAAACACCCCACCGGTGCACAACGGCTAGGGGAGGGTACGACGGCCATCCGCACAGAGAAGCGGAGGGCCAGGCCCGGAAACCATTACACAGTATGTTAAGCACTGGAGCCGGGCCAGCAGCCGCTCCCGAAACTGCTCCCGCTGCCTACATATTTAAACAGCGCGGCGCTCGGAAATTACCCGGCCATATTGCACTCACTGTCTTTTACTGCTGAATAATACAGCAGCCCGCCGTGGCGTGAACTGGAGGAGGTTCAAAGGAGAGCGGTAATGGCGTCCACTCTCCCTCGCTGCCCTCCTCTTCGCTTGGCAGACGACTCCGCTGGCGGCTGAACTGACGGATCGGTACGGAGGTCTGCACACCCCAGCCGCTTCGGAAGTACGCACTGAGGTTGATATTTCTGAAAGGGGGCTGGTGGAGTGATGTGACCGCAAGTGTATTACGGGGGCATGTCACAGGGGCGACAGTGGCCCAGGAGGTAAGAGCAGGGGGGTTGCCGGTTCGATACCCCGCCCGGGCTGTGTCGAAGTGTCCCTGAGCAAGACACCTAACCCCCAAATGCTCCTGCCGAGCTGGTTGGTGCCTTGCATGGCAGCCAATCGCCGTTGGTGTGTGAGAGTGTGTATGAACGGGTGAATGAGAAGCATCAATTGTACCATTTACCATTTACCATGTCTAATCCAGTTGGGCAGTGCTGGGGATCTAGCTCGGAGCTCATTGGCCGGTGTCCTCGCGTTGGCGGCTCACCTGTTGTTGTTCCTGAGCTTGACGTGCCCTCCGGGCTCCAGGATCTGCCCGTTCTTCAGCCAGGTGAGCTGGGGCACGGGCTCGCCCTGCGCCTGGCAGGTGAAGACCGCCGTGGTGCCCGCCGGCCGGGCGATGGACTGGGGAGGGTGGACAAACTCTGCTGGAGCTGAGGAGGAGGAGGGAGGGAGGGAGGGAGAGAGAGAGAGGGAGAGAGTGAGAGAGAGAGGGACAGAGAGAATTGAATTGACAAAGAGAGAGGGAGGGATAGAGAGGGAGAGAGAGAGGGACATAGAGAGAGGGGGACAGAGAGAGAGTGAGAGGGTGGGAGAGAGAGAGGGACACAGAAATAGATAGAACAGACAGAGAGAGGGACACAGAGAGAGAGAGGAGAGAACGAAAGGGGGGGGGGGACACAGAGAGAGATTCAGGGCTAGTTCTTCATGGCCACAGGGCCTGCTGTTGTGTGGGCCTCCTTCAGCACCCCAAGTGTTTTGCTTTTGATGTAAGAATCTCTTCCCATTGTTTTCTTATTTGTTTTGCCGTGAGAGGCATACCACGTATGACATCACTGTATACATTCACTTGAGTTCAATTCATATAGTGAGTCTAAATGACAGCATGAAGTTACTCCACTCCTCCGGATCCCACCGTTCTTAAAACCTCAGAGTGAGAGAAAACGGACACCCACATGGAGTTTAATCTGGGCGGATCACACATATTATGAAGGTATTGTGAGCCGGGCATTAGTAGACAAATAGCAAACAAAAACCCAGCTAAGACGCAGATTAACTTGACAACAGCTGTGAAAAGCAGGCTTAGAGACGGGGAAAGAGAGAGAGACGAACAGGGAATCAATTCAGGGATGCAAATTGAAATGATAAAATAGATAAACAAATAAAAACAGGGAGGGGGGGGATTGGTTTCTGGCAGAGAAGAGTCCTTGCTCTTCATCGAGTCGTGTCTCATCCCTGCGAGAGATTATCAGTCCTCCCGATTCCCATGAAGCATCTCTTTGTTTGAACCATGCCTGGTTACCGTTGACTGATAAAGCAGTCGCGGAGAGCGACGCAAGGTAATCCCGTATAAGTGTTAAGTGCTAATTAGACAGCATTCCATTCAGAGATAATTTATTAGCACTGCTGTGCTAAGTGGGGTGGGTATTGCTGTTATTGTTGTTTTAATTATATTCACATAATTATTCGCTTTGTTATTGCAGTTAATGAGATGATACTTTTGTAAAAGGTTTGATGCAAATTGGCTGCCACAGGAATATTAAATTGCCAAACTGAGGCAGGTCCTAAGTCCTAGAAGAACGCTTTAACAAATGTTTCATTAACTTGCTGTGAAGTCGCTCTCCTGCTTCATAACAGGGCCGTAATATTGCCAGCTATCCGGGCGGGTTTGTGTGACGAACGTCATTTTCCGTCTCGGTTTCAAGGCTAATTAATCTCTGCCTATCTTCACATCCCCAGCCCCATCTTTATTTCTTTGTATCTTTATTGCTTTCTGTGCTAGTCCTCCGATCCACCTTGAGACTGTCAGATACATAATCAAATATTTACAAGGAACAGGTAAATATGTGCCTCCAGTGACACTGGAACAACAGACACCAGGGATAACATCTCCTGTGTTCTGTATCTATCCTTCTCTCTCCATCTCCACACCAGGAATAACATATCTGCTCTCTCTATCCTCCTCTCTCTATCTCCACACCAGGGATAACACCTCCTGTGTTCTGTATCTATCCTCCTCTCTCCATCCCCACACCAGGGATAAAATATTGTGCTCTGTGCCCCTCTCTCTCCTCCACAGCAGATACTGGGTGTAGGGAGGCGGCTCACGGACAGTACTGAAGTAAGACCACTCGCTAATCAGCCCTACTCCCTTTCCCTTTCTCGCACTCTCATCTTATCTTCCCTCTTTCTCCGTCTCTCCCTACCTCGGTCTCCTAACTGCTCTTCTACACTCTCTATCCCCATTTCACTCTCTCCCCCCTCTCTCTTGCTCTCTCCCCGTCTCGTTCCCTCTCTCTCTTGCACCCTCTCTCCCTGTGTGAAGTGAAGTGTGTAGGAGTGGTCATTGGGGCGTCAGTGTTCTCCAGCAGACTCAATCCCTCAGCATGCGGATAATCAAGAACCAGGCACCACGGTTTCAGTGTAACCTCTGCATACTATTGGACTGCAAACCTTTTATTATCCATTTAGCCGCCTTTTATAACCTCAGACTTCCCAATATACGCCGCCCCCTCGCCCCCTCCATCTCCGGTCTGCGAGCTCAATGGCAGCCAGCCGGCGGGGCAAAGTTGGCAACAAGGCCCTTAAGGGTTTCCCTCACTACGACTCAACTTTTCAACCCGATTCAACTGGCAGGAAATGCACACGGTAAATACTGCCAAAGCAGACTCTCTCTCTCTCTCTCCCTGTTCTGGTCCTCTCTCTCCCCCCTCACCTTGCACCACCAGGCGTCCCTGCGCAGTTCTGCGCACGCGGGTCCCGGGCTTGTTGGCCGCGCAGACGTAGACCCCCGAGTGCTGCACCCTGACGTCCGAGATCATCAGGTTCCCCGTGCCCAGCACCTGGATCCCCTCCACTCCTATCGGACGCCCGTCTGAGAGAGAGAGAGGGGGGGGAGAGAGAGAGAGAGAGAGAGAGAGCGAGAGAGAGGGAGAGGGAGAGGGAGAGGGAGAGGGAGGAAAGAGAGAGAGATGGAAAGAAAGGGGGAGAGAGAGGGAAAGGGAGAGAGAGAGGGAGAGGGAGACAGAGGGAGAGAGAGGGAAAGAGAGGGAAAGAAAGGGAGAGGGAGAGAGAGGCAGAGGGAGAGAGAGGGAAAGAAAGGGACAAAGAGAGAGGGAGAGGGAGACAGAAGGAGAGAGAAGGAAAGAGAGAGAAAAAAAAGGGAGAGGGAGAGAGAGAGGGAGAGACACACCTTTATTGTAACACTAGAACAAAACAGCACAAGGCACATAAAACCATCAACTTCCGCACATCACAAGGAAAGAAAAAAAAGAAAAAGGGCCCCATCAATCCCCCACAATGACAACATCTTCAGTATTTTTTGCACGAGTGAGAGAGAGGGAGGGAATGAGAGAGAGAGAGAGTGAGATATTGCATGTGTAATCCGACAGCTCGAGGAGCAGGTGCACTTAGTCTTGGGACATCAACTCTTGGCAGAACAAATCACAGGCATGTGTCTCAAAAATATTAACATTCATGTATCGCACAAATACCTGATCACTGATCAGGCATTCCAGTGGAAATGGGATTGCACAACGTACTGTATAATAATTCCAAAAATATTCAATGTACAGTACTGTGCAAAGGTTTTAGGCAGGTGTGAAAAAAATGCTGTAAAATAAGAATGCTTTCAAAAATAGAAATGAGTGAACAGAAGAAAAATCTAAATCAAATCAATATTTGGTGTGACCACCCTTTGCCTTCAAAAAAGCATCAATTCTTCTAGGTATACTTGCACACAGTTTTTGAAGGAACTCGGCAGGTAGGTTGTTCCAAACATCTTGGAGAACTAGCCACAGTTCTTCTGTGGATTTAGGCAGCCTCAAATTCTGTCTTTTCATGTAATGTTGAGATCAGGGCTCTATGGGGGCCATACCATCACTTCCAGGACTCCTTGTTCTTCTTTACGCTGAAGATAGTTCTTAATGACATTGGCTGTATGTTTGGGACCAATCAGATGCCTCCCTGATGGTACTGCATGACAGATAAGTATCTGCCTGTAATTCTCAGCATTGAGGAGACCATTAATTCTGACCAAATCCCCAACTCCATTTGCAGAAATGCAGCCCCAAACTTGCAAGGACCCTCCACCATGCTTCATTGTTGCCTGCAGACACTCATTCTTGTACTGCTCTCCAGCCCTTCGGGAAACAAACTGCCTTCTGTGACAGCCAAATATTTCACATTTTGACTCATCAGTCCAGAGAACCTGCTGCCATTTTTCTGCACCCCAGTTCCTGTGTTTTCACGCATAGTTGAGTCACTCGGCCTTGTTTCCACGTCGGAGGTATGGCTTTTTGGGCGCAATTCTTCCATGAAGACCACTTCTGACCAGACTTCTCCACACAGTAGATGGGTGTATCTTGGTCTCACTGGCTTCTGCCAATTCTGAGCTGATGGCACTGCTGGACATCTTCGATTGCGAAGGGAAGTAAGCATGATGTGCGTTTCATCTGCTGCACTGCTGCAAGTTTCCTTGGCCACTGCGTCTACGGTCCTCAACGTTGCCCGTTTCTTTGTGCTTCTTGAACAGAGCTTGGACAGCACATCTGGGAACCCCTGTCTGCCTTGACATTTCCGCCTGGGAGAGACCTTGCTGATGCAGTATAACTACATTGTGTCTTGTTGCTGTGCTCATTCTTGCTGACATTAAACTGTCTTCAGCAACCTCACCTTGGAAGCAGAGTTTGGCTGTTCCTCACCCAGTTTTAACCCTCCTACACAGCTGTTTCTGCTTCAGTTAATGATTGTGTTTCAACCTACATATTAAATTGATGATCATTAGCTCCTGTTTGGTATATTTGGTTCATCACACACCTGACTACATGCCCACAAAATCCCTGACTTTGTGCAAGTGTACCAAGAAGAATTGATGCTGGTTTGAAGGCAAAGGGTGGTCACACCAAATATTGATTTGATTTAGATTTTTCTTCTGTTCACTCACTTTGCATTTTGTTAATTTATAAAAATGAACTATTTTAATGCTTTTAAACATTTCTATTTTTGAAAGCATTCTTACTTTACAGCATTTTTTCACACCTGCCTAAAACTTTTGCACAGTACTGTATACACAAATATGCTTTTTTTGCCTGCACAGATGTACACACACACACACACACACACACACACACACACACACACACACGTGACAGAACAGTATGAACACAATTAAGATGTTCATTTTCACACAAATGCACATCACAAAACAGTTAATTCCACTTATTCCACAGCTTTCCAACACCTAATTAGGACAGAATGAAACTACACAGTAATTCACTTAAATATATTGCCGCCGTTTTCAGTTTGAAATATAATATTGAAACAGAATATTGAATGGGCTTGTGCATTAATCTGAACGGATAAGACCACTTAAGACAAGACCACTACTGCTGAAACCAATTCATCATTGTGCATTACACAGTCTAATAGTCGTACAGCAAATTGTCCAATTACATCTGGACCTCTAAAACGGAGTGACTACACATAAAAGGGGCTGCAGTTCATACACGGATCACCTGATATGGATGTAAATACGCTTGAAATAAAGCTGACAGGCTGTACCTTTAACCTTGCAACCTCATTGTTCCATTAGAAATCCTGAAATCCAGTGTTCTGGAGCACAGAGCCATTTATATCCACGTATTCCCCTCAGAAACAGAGAGGAGCGGAGAGGAGCTATAATAACACTGACGGAGGATAATAACACTGTGAGAACAATGGAGCCAAACGAGCTGAGCATGCAGGGCCCGCGCTGCAAAACCCCAAAAATATCCAGTATTTCAGCCTTATATCCAGACTTAAGAGTCTTATTCCTCTTACTTCCGTGCTAAATAAGATAGAAATATTGCCAATGAGGTAAGACAGTTCCAATATTTGCCAATGGAATAAGAAAATTTTGCGTGTCAAGCAAATCTCATCTCAAGACCTGCCCATGGAATAATACTATTTCACTTGTCAAGCAAATATTACCTAGAAACTAGCTAATATTTTCTACTTGAGAGAAGAAAATAAGATTGAGTTTTATTGCAAGACTAAATGCTTGTTTAAGACAGAATTTTTTTGCAATGTGTGAGGGAGGAGCAGGGTGTGTGTGTGTGTGTGTGTGTGTGTGTGTGTGTGTGTGTATGAAGGAGCAGTGGGTGTGTGTGTGTGTGTGTGTGTATGAGGGGAGCGCAGGGCCACGTGAGGCCAACCTCTGCAGACATGCATCCAGTGACACACATTCCTGTTGCCATGGTTTCGGCGCGAGCCAGTGTGAGTGACAGCGTGCAAAGGGGGCTGAGATGTGAGACTGATTGTGTGTGTGTTTCTGTGTGAGCCCTCCCTTCACACACAAAAACAGGTACACACAGCGCTACAGCGATATCTTCAGTGACTAGACTCTCTCTTCCTGTTTCCTGTCACAAAAACCTGAGCTGCGACTGGTACAGAAGGCACACAGAGCACTCTTCAGCAGCGATTCGCCAGCTCTCTGTGCTTGAATTATTAATTCTCGCTCTCTTTCTGCCTGGTGAATGATTACTGGTGGGCGATTCAGATTTTTTTTAAAGGGGGTCCTGACAGGACCCTCTTCCTGGCGTTCGGTCATTTAGCCGACAGCTGCCGTCACCGTCGGCGGGGCTCGGACGTGTTAAAGAGCAGCACGGGGGGGCCGGGGGGGTCGGGGCGGGGTGCCTCTTTGGCAGGCTACCACGGCTACGCTATCTCTGTGGAAGCAGGGAGAGGGGCCATATGGCCCGGCCCGCGTTTAAAACGCTCGCTGGTCACTCCGGCGCACGGGCACCGGAGCATGAAATGAATAAGTAATGGAACAGAATATGAAATATCTGCATACGTTGGACTGTCAGTGCGCCGAATCCATAGCATGTCCTAATTTAGATGCTGAAAATAACATGGGTAGCCGTGCTCAATTTTCCCAATTCCAAAATGCAGAGTATTTGCATATGCAATCTTAGGAGAGCATATACAGAGAACTACAGTCTTTTGGCACCTAAAGGCTTTGCACAAGCATAAGAATATGAAAAATTTGTTATATTTAGAAAGTATAAAAAAAAGAAAAGAATTTATACTTTTGTCTGCTTCTTCTTCAGCTATATTAAAACATATTATTGTTGTTGTTGCAAGCCCTCAGAGCAGAGTACTTATTTTTATCACACAAGTATTTTTTTTTTTAAACACGAACATGTGCACAAGTTCAGCTTGTTTAAATAACAGCAGGCTGTCGAATTCCCTGCCCCATTTGCGAAGCAGCTGCAGTTCCCAGTCATCATGAGAACGATGATGGAGGTCGACGTGATATGAGCATTCTCACAAGAATGTAATTCAGGATGACCGGCTTTTACAAACGGTCGTTGGCCATTTTTATCTTTCTTTTCAATGTACGTATAAAAGAGTAAAATAAATCTGCAGGCTCTCTTAAACAAGCCAGACTGTGGCGGAGCTTGGTCATAGCAGGACATGAGCTACATCCACTACACGATGACATCACTGGACAGCACTGTCTAGTCACAAAGATGTGTTGGCTATTTTTACCTTTCTTTTCAATATACGTATAAAAACAGTAAAATAAATACAGGCTCTCGTAAACATAACAGACTGTGGTGGGGCTTGGTCATAGCAGGACTACATCCACTACACGATGACATCACCGGACAGCCCCGTCTAGCAAGAACAGAGGAGGATTCCCCAGCATGATGTCATCTCTAACATACGCCTAATATCTGAGAGGTTTGTTCGGCTCTGCGAGGTGAAACATTTATGCCAGGCCTTCCCACGGATCCTCCGACTGACAGCTTTCAACTTTCAACTGCCAGGACGGCGTAAACTATTGTGAAACCACTGAAAGCAGATGAGTAGCAGCTGGAGGGAAAAGCCTGCATTAGTGTGGGCACGGAAAGCCTTGGATGACCTCTCCCTTCTGCAATGGCTGAATGTTTGGCTGTGTAACAGAGAGGCTTCACACAGTCCGTATGGTCAGTTCCCCCCCCTGAACAGTAGCCTAGCACCCCTGCAGCACCCCATAACTCTGGCACTAACTGGATTATGGACAGAGAGGGAGAGAGAGGAGAAGGGGGGGAGGAGAGGAGATGAGAATCCAGGCTCTACTGAATGAAAAAGAGGCAAAACAAACGGTGGCATTTAAGACTGCATAATGTGAATCAATTTCATTCATTATACTGCTCACCCATCAGCCACACCCCCGCAGTGCCCCAGCCCCCCCCCCCCCCCCTAATCTAATGCGATGAAATCCCATCGTGTTAGCTTTTAATTCCAGCCAAACTGCGCAAGGCAGCAGCCGCAATCTGATTAAAGGGGGCTGATCTGATTGGGGGTACGTGGAGGCAGGGGCCCGGGTTAGATTGGATGACAGCTTTCAAAAACATTAAATTGGAAAAGTGGGAGGGGCAGAGGTCAGCTGGGAGCGATCGTTTCCAGCTGGGGTGAGTACGCCACGCTTTCAGGCGATTACGCTGGACCCCTCGTTCAGTTTCCCCATCGCCCACAGCAGGGTTCTCTTCATTTCAAATGCACAATACACATACATGTATGTGCTGCAATTCATATGTACATGACAAACATGTACCAATGTGAAACACCCATACTGCACCAACACAAGCACACACCTACATAGACACACACACACACTCACACATACACACTCGCACACACAAACACACACACACATACACACACACACACTCGCACACACACATACACTCACACGCACACAAACTCTCTTGCACACGCACAGATACACACACACACACATACTCGCACACAAACACATATACATATACATATACACACACACCTACATAGACACACACACGCACACATACACACACACTCGCAGACACACACACACACATACACACACACACACTTGCGCGTGCACACACACACATATACACACACACACTCGCACACACACACACACACATATACACACACTCGCACACACACATACACTCGCACCCACACAAACACTCTTGCACACGCACAGACGCACACACACACACACACACATATACACACACACACACACAAACTCGCGCACACACAGACACACACACACACACACACACACACACTCGCACGCACACAAACACACATACACGTACACACACACACACACACACTTGCACACCCACACATACACGCACACACACATGTGCAGTAACACAAACATTCAGGCTCTGCATAGCAGCACCGCTGTCAGACGTGCTCAGACACTGTAACCATAAACTATTACTTCCATTAATTTGCTCCACGGTCAGCAACATACTGTACATTTCGGGCAGATGCTTTCAACAATTAATATGAACCTACTAGGTCAGCAATATACTGAACATTTTGGACAGATGCTTTCAACAAATCCTGTAAACCTATAGGGTCAGCATGAGAAAAAGACGCGGCAAGCACATGCACTCCTGTTGTGGGAAATACGATGATTTGTGGTTAGCATTTTTAATCTTTGTAGATCATGAGTTGGGGAGGAGAATAATTCCACGCATGATATGGCAGTAATAAACCATAATTAACAACCCAGTTCTCTTTGGAAAACAACATCGTGTGCAAGGGCTTAGTACCGGTGGAAGTGTTAATTGATGAAGCAATCACAAATATACTATGCTGGATATTAACATGAGTTAGGGAAGAAATTAACAAAAAAGAATTCTGCGGGAGATATATATATAACATTTTTCCCATTAAATAAAATATTTATCTATTTCATATCTGCCTCGTGTTCTCTGTGAAATGATGCATTATTTCATATGTTCCGATTAAAATGAGAAATGCTGTTCATGAAACAGAAAAGCATTACTGAAATGAGTCTACGTGCCATATGAACAGACCTCATGCACAACCGTTAGGTCATTCACTCACTGCACACAGTTCCATGTACGTCTGTAGAAAAGTACACAGAAATCTATGAAAACTACACAAGAATGAAAATAGCCGTTCTCATTTCCAGAAGAATATGTTTACATTTTGAATTCAAGTGCATCCATCTTTTATGCTGTACATACACATGGACATGGGCAATAATGAGCTATGGAATGATTTCATACATATTTGATCTCTGACAAATGAATCATGTCTGTTTCATGAGCTTCGAACTAGAGCAAAGGAAATTAGACTTCTCTCCATTCAATTTCTGAAACGAAATGCAATGATGAAACTCAGGAGATTATACATTGCCTCCCGCAGGAAAGCAACGCTCCTTTTGAAGGATTTTTCATTTTATGGTGAATAAATGCTCTGAAGGTTGTATCTCAGTGTTGTATCCGAATTACTAGTACAGCAAATGTGTTTCTTATTGTGCTGGTCACAGTGCCCGTCTTGCCAAACGCATGAAAATATGAAAGATGAGAGTATTCAGACCTGATCATTGTCACTACTGTATCTGTGACCATCGCACTGTCGGAGCGGTTGAAAGTTTTCAGTGCCCGACGGCGAATAACATGCACCTTAGCACAGTGTTGCAATGGGAGCGTCGATTCTAAAATAGTCTCGCTTGGCACACTCACTCCGTTGACTCCCACAGGGTGCACGTTCGTTCATAGATGTGTTCAATGTGTGTTCAGGGTGCCTGTAGATTGCAGTCAAACCCGCATATGAACCCGCTGACTCAACTCTGTGTGAGCCTAGCTGTAGTCTGAGATGTAAAAAGAAGGTGTCTCGGGGGAGAATTATGGATGTTTCCACTCATGAATCGGGCAGTGGGGTTTGCCCATGCAAACGGCTGCAGATGATTGGTCATTCCAAATTGGGGTGGGTATTGGATAGACCAAATTTAATAATTTTATCATTATAATAATAAAAATTCTCCAGGTGCCTTACCCAGTCGGCTCCAGGAGACGATTGGCCGTGGGTATCCAGTGGCGACGCATTCCAAAATGGCGGTCTGGTGAACGGTGAGAGTGAGGTTTTCAGGGCCCACTAGGATCATGGGTTCCTTGTAAACAGAAGACTGGGAGCCTGCAAGTGAGTGAGGGAGAGAGTGTGTGTGTGTGTTTATGTGTGTGTGAGAAAGAGCATGTTAGTTGAGTGAGCAAGGGAATGAGTGAGTGATTGCGTGAAAGCCAGAAAGAGAGAGAGAGATGAGGTTGATAGAGCATTAATACATGTTACTGTGAAAACACAAGACACATTAAAGCGGTATATTTAAGTGGGTAATTCAACAGCTCCAAGAGCACGAGTGTTTAGTTTGGACACATTATGTATTGGAAAACAATTTTTAAATCGGGCACGGTAAAGTGCTTTGAGTGAGGGAAAAGCACTTAGCAAATAAAACATACTATTAATAAGCCATTAAAAAAAGTCTAACAAATAATCTAAAATACATTGTCGATGGTAATTGAACCTGTACTTACTAAATATGGTGGGGCATGGTTTCCCATTTTTAAAATTGCACGCAAGATTACCACTGTATGTTACGTACGCTCTCATTTATTCATAGGCTGATCCTTGAAAGTACATTTTCCAATTATAATATATTAAGCATGCATACTTCAGTACATTCAAGAGCTGAAGGGATTTTCATCACATTTCACCAGTGTCAAGCAGAAACCTTGCACTGCATGTAGGGTTTCTACCCACACCGACAGCTCTCATCCAGCTCTGTCTACTATAGAAGCCTCACAACTCAAATACTAATAAAGTTGGTTGAATGCCCCAGATGACTATGGGGCGGCCTGTAGCGTAGTGGTTAAGGTAAATGACTGGGACAGACAAGGTCGGTGGTTCTAATCCCGGTGTAGCAATAAGATCCGCACAGCCGTTGGGCCCTTGAGCAAGGCCCCTAACCCTGCAGTGCTCCAGGGGAGGATTGTCTCCTGCTTAGTCTAATCAAATGTACGTCGCTCTGGATAAGAGCGTCTGCCAAATGCCAATCATGTAATTGTGTAATATTGTGTGGGTAAAAACAGTAAAGGCAGAGTTTTTAGAGGGGACGGGTAAGACAGGCGGACAGGGTCAGGGTGCGGACCTGACACGGTGAGTCTGGCGGCCGCACTGCGTTTGACGCCGGCGCTGTTGTGCGCCACGCAGTGGAACACGCCGCTGTCCTCTGGGCGCAGGCCTGTGATCTGCAGCACGCCTGTGGGCAGGAGCGTGTACCTGGGGGAGAGAGAGAGAGAGAGAGAGGCACCCGCAGCCCTGGTCTCAAAGCACGTTATCACTCCAGTAAAACCCAGCTAAACCTGCACACGCTTCTATTATACACTGTAACGTATACGTTGTGAGAAATTGCCACCGCGGGGATGGGAAAGCCAAACAACAGTCAAATCCCTTTTAAGAGAGTGAGAGGGAATCCCTGTACATAGGACTCAGGGAACATTGAATATGGCATCTGTGATAGCGGGAGGGTTTGTTTCGACTCGACTAAAGATAATGAATGTTGGTACTATAGTAGAGATATGTGCAGTACCTATGACACAGTGAGATTTGGGCTACATTACAGGTAACCCCTGTATGACCCCTGTATGACACTGAGAGTTGAGTTGGATTAAATGTAACCCCTGTATGACACAGTGAGAGTTGAGTTGGATTACAGGTAACTCCTGTATGACACAGTGAGAGTTGAGTTGGATTACAGGTAACTCCTGTATGACACAGTGAGAGTTGAGTTGGATTACAGGTAACTCCTGTATGACACAGTGAGAGTTGAGTTGGATTACAGGTAACTCCTGTATGACACAGTGAGAGTTGAGTTGGATTAGAGGTAACCCCTTGTATGACACAGTGAGATTTGAGCTGGATTAGAGGTAACCCCTGTATGACACAGTGAGATTTGGGCGGGATTAGAGGTAACCCCTGTATGACACAGTGAGAGTTGGGCTGGATTAGGGGTAACCCCCGTATGACCCCTGTATGACACAGTGAGAGTTGGGCTGGATTAGAGGTAACCCCTGTATGACACAGTGAGAGTTGGGCTGGATTAGAGATAGAGGTAACCCCTGTATGACACAGTGAGAGTTGGGCTGGATTAGAGATAGAGGTACCCCCTGTATGACACAGTGAGAGTTGGGCTGGATTAGGGGTAACCCCCGTATGACCCCTGTATGACACAGTGAGAGTTGGGCTGGATTAGAGATAGAGGTAACCCCTGTATAACACAGTGAGAGTTGGGCTGGATTACAGATAGAGGTAACCCCTGTATAACACAGTGAGAGTTGGGCTGGATTACAGATAGAGGTAACCCCTGTATAACACAGTGAGAGTTGGGCTGGATTAGAGATAGAGGTAACCCCTGTATGACACAGTGAGAGTTGGGCTGGATTAGGGGTAACCTCCGTATGACCCCTGTATGACACAGTGAGAGTTGGGCTGGATTAGAGATAGAGGTAACCCCTGTATGACACGGTGAGAGTTGGGCTGGATTGGAGATAGAGGTAACCCCTGTATGAAACGGCGAGATTCGGGCCGATGCTCTCTACCTCTCGTCCTCCGTGTCCACCTCCTCCCCGTCCTTCTCCCAGCTGATGGCGGGCTCCGGCAGGCCGTGTATCTGGCACTGGAAGCGGCACACCCCCGACTCCTCCGCCCGCACCGACTGGGGCTGCACATGGAAGTCGGCCATCGCTGAGAGAGCGGGAGAGAGGGAGAGGGCGCGTCACACACCGTCACCGCGCTAATCACCCTTACCCACACGCCAGGAGAAGGCTTCCGACAGAGCGTGTAAAAACTGCCGGTCTCCAGCGAAGGCTGCACCCTGAAGTTCGAAGCTCGAAGTGTGCCATTAACGTATTGTCAGAATAGTATAAAACAAATACCATAACAAATGATGTTGTGCTATGGCTTGGAAAATGATGCCTATATACAGTAAATATATGTTTATCTTTTGTTTTCTCGACTGTCCAATCCTCCATTAATGTGTTTATAGTGTTATTTTACTGTCTAGATGTCCCCATAAAAGTATTTAATGGTTAATTATTAGAATTAATAATTATTTTTTTTTTAAAGTGAGATTCTCTGTCAGCTATCTTTTATGTTTAAACTTTATAAACCAACTGACAACAGTGCAAAGCTTTGTGATTAAACTATCCATATGCCACTCATCATTACTGTACATGGAAACCCAATGCCTCATAACTGCTGTTGGTGCATGCATACACATGTATCCCTGTGTGCATGTGTGCATGCGTGTAACCCTGTGTGTGTGTGTATCCCTGTGTGCATGTGTGTGTGTGTGTGTGTGTGTGTGTGTGTAGGTGCATGCATCCATATGTGTGTATCCTTGTGTGTGTGCACACATGCACATCTATCCCTGTGTGCATGTGTGTGTGCGTGTAACCCTGTATGTGTGTGTGTGTATCCCTGTGTATGTGTGTGTGTGTGTGTGTGTGTAGGTGCATGCATCCATATATGTGTATCCTTGTGTGTGCACGCATACATATCTATCCCTGTGTGCATGACTGTGTGCGTGTAACCCTGTATGTGTGTGTGTATCCCGGTGTCTGTGTGTGTGCGCATAATGATAGCTGAAATATCTGTCCTTTAAAACGTTGTGATCTTGGCTTCTTTTCATCAGCTATTCTGAAATCCTTGACGCTGAGTTACAGGTTTGCTTTCTATTATACGCGAACCTTGAGCAATAAAATCAGAGAAATAAAACTTGAGAAGCTACAATACCTTGAAAGAGTAGTATTTTACTGTCACTATGTACAATTCAACCTGAATTTAGAAATAGTCCAAGAATAGTCAACACATTGTAACACTCTTGTGCTATAATAATCTCTTGTTAAGGTAACACATCTAATGTGCATAAACACCACTTCAGTAGAATCACACAAATTAAAAAAAGACTAAGAAGGATATAATGACGCAGGGGGAAAGGGGCGGAGGGGTTCTGGGGGCTGGAAATAAACTAGACAAAAAGACCACAACAAAAACTAGTGCAAGGTCTGTCTTTTCACTGCTTTCCCAACATCTTCAAGACAAGTGCACTTCTTTAAATGTCAGACGTAATTAACTGGGACTTATCTGAACACCCTCTGCATAACAACAGGGATAAAGCCTCTCCTTGTTGTTCACCTCCATTCTTCCCCAAGTGAAACATTCACTTAAGATGGACTGGCATTACAATTACACACACACACACACACACACACACACACATACACACAAACCCTGTCTCTCTCCCCACACACACACACACACACACACACACATACATATACACACACACATACACCCTGTCTCTCTCCCCACAAACACACACACACACACATACATACATACATACATATACACACACACTGTCTCTCTCCCCACACACATACACACACACACCCTGTCTCTCTCCCCACACACACACACATATACATACACACACACACACACACACACACATACATACACACACACACACACACACACACATACATACATACATATACACACACACTGTCTCTCTCCCCACATACATACACACACACACCCTGTCTCTCTCCCCACACACACACAAACACACCCTGTCCCCTGTCCCCGGCCCCCCCCCACACACACACACACACATTTCAAGCTTCTGAAATAACTTGTTTCTGTTGAAAGAATCTCACAACAGGAGAGGGAAAATGCTCCTCAGAGTGAGTTCCTGAAGAGGGAGAGAGGGAGCGAAAGAGAGAGGGAGGTAAATAGTTGCTGTGAGATCCTTTCTGCTGTAAGGCTGTGACGTAAGAACAAATAAAGAGCTGCAACAGCAGGCAGGGAAGTGTATGGATATTGCTCCACCACGGCCCAAGTTGTTTAGTTTTCATGAGTATGGCTATAACGGTATGGCTCTGCACCATGACCGGGCTCAAAAGGCAGCCCGTAACCGCACAGAGGACTAGTACTTGGATTAAAATTTAAACAGACTTGATTTTAAATTCTTCCTACAAGAAAACCCCACGGTGAGTTTTCACGGTAAAATACCTACAGCGGTGGATTTTCTCATATATTACATATAACACAGTAAAAGAAGAAGGTAACTGTGTTACGCTACAGGTGTTTTGTATCTGAGCAGGAAACGCTCCATTTAACCATTTCCCTGCGGAAGAATCTGCCAGTGGGCCCCTATGCAAAGACGCTTCTTCTAGATGCTTCTGTGGTGCGTCATTAGCAGCGATGATTATTGTCGGGTGTCGGCGCGGTTGCCATCGTCTCTCTCACACAATTAACCGGCGACGGGTCATTTCAGCCAGGGAGAGGAGCCGACCGTGTTGTATCCAGGGCAACGGAGAAGGTAGGGGAGGCAATGCACAGGAAGGGCTACTAATACAATTATGCGTAGCTCTCTGCCCCTACTGTACGCCTGGAAGCGGTCATAAAGCACAGCCGGGCCTGACCGCCCTGCCCTTTGGTAAACACCAGGGCAAACACATTACGCACGTATACGCGCATGCATTATGCGGCTTCCCAATCGGGCGGGGCTCCTCCACGCATAGAGGCCCTCGGCCAAACGCCCCCGGGGGAAGGGGGTAAAGACACACCTCCTAAACGACGCTCATCTTACATCTGTCCCCATCAAACCTGCCGCCATCCGTCTCGAGAGCGGCGCTCTGCCCCAACACCTTCATCACTCAGACCCCCCCCTCCACCACATCCACAGACACGCCAGCCAAGACGGGGCCTCTGCTATTAGTGCTCATGCATTAAACATGGACGGCACAGATTGGCCCACACGCTGCACCCCACACTCTGTGACCCCCCCCACCCTTCCAATCACACCCTCACACGCACACACACCAAGCTCACAGAGATAGATAGATCCAGTGTGTGAATAAGTGTGTATACTGTACACACACACACACACACACACACACACACACACACGCACACACATCAAGCTCACAGAGATAGATAGATAGATCCAGTGTGTGAATAAGTGTGTATACTGTACACACACTCGCACACACACACACACACACACACACACACACACACACACACACACACACACACACACACACTTACATTAACAAGATCACAGAGATACACACACAGATAGATCCAGTGTGTTTCTAAGTGCACATAATGTACACACATGCACACACGCACACAGAGATGCTTCCGTACAGACACAGATCCACAGTGTAAATACAGACACACGTACACCGACAAACACACACTCAACTTGAAAAACGCACCGACACACACACTCGCGGTAATGCACACAGCCCGGTGTAAACACACGCACACAAACGCTACAGATTGCACACAGTCGAGGCAGGCTCTTATAGCAAATGCCCAAAAGCCCCATTTTATGCTGCTTTTATCACTCCTCGCAGATTGTCACTCTGCCAAACGCTCAGAAACACTTGCATGTTATTACAAATTGGTTGTTTCCAGCAAGGCTGTGAGCTGTCACATAAGCAGATCTAATGAGAGGAGCAAAGGGCCAGGCAGACAGAGAGCGACACGCAGCCGGTTTCAGGACGGCGGAGAGATTAGAGACGGCCAAGTGGGGGGCTCCGTCGGCCCCCGTTTACAGGAAACTCTGGAGCAGGAAGAGACGGCACATTCTCACCTGTCACGAGCGCTTCCAGCGCAAGATCATTAACACCTCAATATTCTCCAGCTGCAAGTGAGCAAAGCTTCATTTTATCTCACCCCCGTTTCATCACGTCCTATCGGGCTCCATCGCGGCGCGAACGGGGCCGGCCTTCGGTCTTAATCCACCGGAGAACGGGACGTAATGGAAAAAAAGGCGCAGAATTTACCGCATATCAAATGCAATCTGGGGTATACGTCAGAAAGTAATTGATGCGTGAAAAACAGAGCAAGGCATAAAGTGACATAAAACCGTGTAAGCTTTCACGAAGTCCCGGTGACAAGTATGCGGACGGCGAAATAACAGTTTTGGCACGTGTGAACAGGTGCTCGGAGGGGAACGCCGGCACCGTTGATATATGCTTCCTCTATACGGGATGGCGGCCATTAGACGTCCTTCAGTGACTCTGACTCACGGAGATGACAGTTAATGACGCTGTAGCGTAGCGTAGCGTACCGCACGCCCTACGCGTGCAGAAGCCCAGCGCGTTACGAGGCTCCATCGAGCCGACCGCGCGCCCCTCTTTATTATAATCCGCCCCTATCCCCGCCCTCCCCTGCGCGGCCCCCTCAGAGCTCTGACATCATCCTCCGCGCGGCGCTCTCCATCAGGAGATAACTCCTCCGCTCACCGTAAGCATGCATAATGGAAACTGCGGCCATAAATTATGCATACGCGACGCTATCTCGACGCGGAGGCTCGACGGGTCCCGCAACGCGGCCTTAAATGGGTCCACTGAAAGGCTGTTTTCACGGCTCTCTGACGCAGACCTGCGGCCTCGTTCCTTCCCGCGACCGAGCTCGCGAAGAGAGTCTCGCGGTCGGGGTTTTGGGCCCATTCGGCGCCGGGTCTTTGGGCAGACCCAGGGAACAGTGTGTAGGGGGTGGGAATTTGACCAATTCGCAGACCCCCTATGTATCCTACGTGTCGGGCTGTCGCACGAGGGCAGTGTTCGGCCCCGTGACTTAATGTCAAAGCTCCTCTCTCCACCGTGGTTCTGGTAAGAGGACGAGACAGGGCCACAGAGACAAAGATAAATACGATGCCTCTCTGAGAGAATGAGTGAGCTCTGGGGGTGAGCGGGGGAAGGAGCACTAGTGTGTGTCACCCAGCTGTGGACCCAGGCCTGGAGATTACCCGGGCCATGGCAGGGCAGTCCCGCATGGCAGCCCCTAACAGACCCTAACATGACTTGGGGAGGGAGAAGGGGGGGGGGGGGTTATGCCCCCATGTATCGCAACACTGACTCACCTGCTCACAGACTCCCTGCATAAGGCTGTGCTCTCCCGACACGGGAAGGTCATACTGTAGCACTTGGCCAGGTCTAAACTTAACATTAGGAGAAGCACATATTATGGGTTGAAATGTGATAAAGAAAAGTCACCTCACCAGTGCAGAGCCAGAGATAAAAAAACTTCCCTCTGATACCAAATTACCGAAACTATAGACTGCTGGGCTTTCAGACGGAGGGTGTGACTTTCTGAATGCTAGCGAGGTCTCTGATACGAGACGGAGGGTGACAGATAGAGAAACAGGATGAGAAGCTGTTTCATCCTCAATGACTGTGTGTGTTTGTGTGTGTGGTGTGAATGTGTGTGTGTGTGTGTGTGTGTGTGTGTGTGTAGCGGGGTAGGAGGACGGGGGGGTGCAGCAAAGAAACAGCAGTTGACAGAATCCCGAGGCTAATTAACACATTATTGTGGTTCCCTTTCTTTTAAAGTAGCGGAGCAACCTATGAAAAGCCTCTTGTGTGATTCATATTGTAAACAGCGAATACGGTGCCGGTCTGTGTATGCTCGACCAAGGAGGGGATAAAAAGGAGATAGCAAGGTAATTAGTGGAGAAACATAAAAGCTATTTTTTGATGAAGTGGGGGCAGGAGGGGTTCGCGGGAATCCCTGTCACTCATTAAGCCATCTTCCTGTTGTGGTGAAGCTGGGTGCCGCAGGGTGCCGCTGACCCCCCCCCGCACCCCCACAACAAAGAGCGCCGGGACTCCTCTCGTCCCCTCAACTCCTCCGGAGACAAGAGGCCCGACTCTGCTCCGTAAAAAAAGCACTCACACAGACGTCGACGCGCTCGGCTTAATTACAAACAAAAAAAACGGCATAAAAACGAAGAGATTATTTAAATAACTGTGGAGGAGGGGGCTGAGAGCGGAGTAAATGGGAGCGAGTTTCAGTGGGGGGGGGAGTTGTGTGTGGGAGTGGTTGTTCTCCATTTGAAATTAATTAGCAAGGGTCTTTTTTGTCGTGGCTGTCATTGTTGATATTTTGATCCTTTTAAAAACGCATCAGCAAGTGTTGTGAGCGAGGAGGCGCGGGACAACAAAGACGAACCTCGATGCTTCAGAATAATACAATAAGAGAGGGCCTTTTGTTTGCCCTAATGATTGGCTACCAATGAGCTGCATGCTCATTAGAGCACTTCAAAAAGGACAGCAATTATTGAAAAACCTCCATAGGAATCGGGGCGACTCCACATCCAAGAGAGGGCCGGCTTCCTTTGCCCAGTGTCCGAGGGCTCCCACAATGCCGTCGGGCGCGCTGCCTCAGCAGTCCGGAGCCGGCCACGGACGTGCTCTTGGGAACTAGACCGCTGGCTTCACTCAATTAAAATCTCATTTGTTTTGCATTACATGAGCCCCGGCTTCAAAGAGCGCGGGGGGAAAAACCCGAGACCCCTCCAGGCCGTCTGTGGACAGCGGGAAGAGAGATGGCCCCGGCACTGCCGCGTCCGGGGTTCAAAGCCGGTCCGTACCGCGCACATCAAACGCTGAAGCGGCTGATAAATGACCGCGTGCTAATGCATTGCGCAGCAGGTGAACGCCTCGACCCTCAGTCAGGGATAAATTCTGTTAAAATGACAACGGAGATGGAACGGAGGCTAAACCCGCCTCCGTTCGCATCCTTATTTGCGTTCAATAACGCGGCCTATTGAGTTCTAGCTCAAAAAGACACAAAGAAGGGAAATAAATGAAGCTCTGCAGTGTAACACCACATATCCCTGCCACTGCTGGTCTGATAAAAAGCTCCAGGCCGTCAGAAAACAGGAATCTTTGGGTAATTATTAGTTTTCTCCTTCACTCCCCTCCTGACCCTCTCATTAGCGCATTCGCTGCGCTAGCTTCGGTGTGCGATTTGCGGTCAGGTTTTGAGGATCGACGTTCGTCTCTGCCTGTAATTTGAAATGTCTCTCCCTCTCTCCCGCCTCGGAGTGGCGTGGGGGCAGCGGGGAGGGGAGGGGCTCTGTGGAGTTAATGGGCTTCTCCAGGTTTTCCCTCTTTTATTCCGGTGTTTAAGGCAGAGAGCCCGGCGGAACGTGGCAGGAGCACGGCGCTGCACTCAGGGGTCTACGAGGGAGAGAGGGAGAGAGAGAGAGAGAGAGAGAGAGGGAAAGACAGAGAGAGAGAGAGAAAAAGAGAAAAAGAGAAAAAGAGAGAAAAAGAGAAAGAGAGAGAGAAAGAGAGAGTGAGAGAAAGAGAGAATGAGAAAAAGAGAGAGAGACATACAGTACAGAGAGAGAGAGTATAGAGAGAGAGACAGAGAGACACACAGTATAGAGAGAGACAGTAGAGAGAGATAGAGAGAGAGAGAGAGTAGAGAGAGAGAGACATACAGTAGACATACAGGAGAGAGAGAGAGAGAGACAGACATACAGTAGATCGAGAGAGTGAGAGAGACATACAGTAGAGAGAGAAACATACAGAATATATATATAGAGATGTACAGTCTAGAGAGACAATACAGAGAAGGAGAGACAGTATAGAGAAAGAGATACATACCGTAGAGAGAGAGAGAGAGAGAGAGATAGACATACAGTCGAGAGAGAGAGAGAGAGAGAGAGAGATTGCAATACAAAGCCCTGCAATACCAAGAGTTGAGCAAAGAAAACAATCCTCTCACTCAGCTGGCCCTGAACCTCAATTCTCATACACTAACACCTCACTGGTTCAGGGTCATACAAATAGGGTTAAAAAAAGCTAACAGAAACAAAATGATATCACTCCTTGGGAATCACAAAGTAAAATGAATGCTATCTGGCCCTAAAAATACAGGACACTGTAGCAAACTACCTAACCACAATCACAGCCACAAAAAAAAGAACCACCTTGACGAGGTACAGACTCAGCAAACACCGCCTAGCCACCGAGCCCGGCAGGCACCAAGATTCACGGCTGCCAGAAGACAGAAGATTGTGCCAACATTGTAAAGAAAACAAAATTGAAACAGAGAAACACTTTTTGATCGAATGTCCCATATTTGCAATGAATTCTACCCCAAATTCAGCCAAAAAGGCCCACAAACCAGTAGCACGCCTGATACAGATAAGATTCCCTTCTTATTGGGACACAAAGACTGCTGCATCCTCACTGCACAATTTGTCTTTTCTTGCTACACTGACAGTGAGTCACCCTGTCATGCGCACACACACACACACATACACACACACAACACACAGATACTGTATACACATACATATTTTGCAATGTGTTATTGTTTTTCCCACTTGTAAGCTTTGGCAATTCAAGTGAACAAATTTTTCATGCCAATAAAGCATGTTGAATTTAATTGGGAGAGAGAGAGAGAGAGACATACAGTAAGGAGAGAGAGAGATGTATGTTTATATGTTTATGTTCATAAACATAGTGTTTTTGAATTTGAATGTGAAAGAGAGAGAGAAGTGGAAAAAGATCTACACTGTGGACATTAACAGGAAATTAGAAAAGTAAAATAATAAGTAAAATTGAAACCTTAAATGCCCACAAAATGCTCCCCTATTTGTCAGGAGAAATCCATCAGACAAATTACGTCACAGCTTGCTACAAACAGAGATTGAGTACATCTGTCTGTAAACTGTATGTCCATATACATGTTCATGTGTTCAATGGTGTATGTTCTTTATATGTTCTGTTCTGTGCTTTGGCAACATAAGCTAATGACATTATTACCCTGGAGAAACCCTGCACGGTAAACAGCATATAACTTGTGTAAACCTACTTCTTCAATATAGAACAATTATTAAAGCGATGCCTCTTCAGCACAATTCTATTAAAAAATAATAATACACCCGTTAACTCATTAATGTATGTCGTTAAACAGAAACCGGGCATCTTAGAGCAGCCAGTCAGCACAACTGCTACCATAGTGACCGTGTATTTTATAAAAATAAGGGGGCAGTGTTGTATAACTGAGAATGGGGTTTGTAACTGAAAGGTAGCGGGTTTGATTCCCAGCTTGGGGGAATGTCATGGTACTTAACCTGTAATTTACTCTGAGTAAAAGTGTCTGTCAAATGGCCCAAAATGTGTGCCTACAGTACGTGCTCATAATCTCCTTCAGTCCTGGCACCAAGGCCAATCTCATTTCCTCCTTTTGAAGGTATTATCATTAAATTATTATCAGTAGTCATTTTCCCAATTTTTCTCTCCTTTAGTTTACACTGCGATAATATACCTCGATGAGGTGACTAATTTATTCCGAGGACTTCAGAGTGGCACAACTAATGCACCTTAAAATAGATTTCCCAATCAAGGTCTGTCCCGCCTTACCGCCAGGAAATCATTTCAAGCACTGATTGTCGGTGGAGGAAATGTACAGACCGCTAGTATACAGTAGCCTTGGGCCAAGCACCTAATTATTTCACCAAAAGCGCTTGATACAACTGGCCGCTTTAGAATCTCAATTATGGTTTTTTTTTTTTTCCCTCCCCCTTCTGGCGTAAGTTGGTGAACGCAGGTTCACACAAACAGGCACCATATCTCAACCAAGTCCCCACAGAGGAGAAACCCGCTCCGACAAAGGATAACCTTTGAAATACAACTGCCATTTTCTCTCCCATTCTCCCATGGAGTTTGAAATATGGAAAATGCTAAAGAGGTCTGGGGGAAAATGACCATTGAAAGTCAGATGGAAGGGGCTTCCCACTTTGTTGGTCGAAGCAGAAATTAAAGGCGTGAATTGTGCGTGCGATAAAACATCTCTGTTTTGAATAACAAAGTGGCCGGACATTTGGTATCACAAATCTCCCCAGGCAAAGGCCAATTCCTTCCGCCCCATTAGGGAGCAACTGTTCAGATCCATTCTCATGCACACGGTGCTAAATCTTAGTGGTTCTGCGCTTGTTGTCTGAAGGTCATTGATTTGAAAATACGACAAATCTCCATGAGCCAAATTTACCATCATCATCTAAAAAAATAAAAGAAAACTGTTTCCCAAAGAATACCTAACAGCCAGCAGGTCCCAAACAGACTGTGAACTTTACTAAGTCTTTTAGATTGAGCAAGATACACATGTGAAGCGGGAGAAAAATGGATCTTATCTCTACTGCAGATTTTGTGGAATTGATCTGTAAATATTTTAGTAGTTGTTCATACTGTATGAATGTTATTTTTAGTAGATCAAGAGGAGGGATAAGGTAAGGGCCAGTAATGTACACACTTTATTAGGTATTTATTAGACTTATTTTTAGATGTATTGGTCTTCTGCTGCTGTAGCCTATCCACTTCGAGGTTTGATGTGTTGTGTGTTCAGAGATGCTCTTCTGCATGCCACTGTTGTAATGTGTGGTTATTTGCCTTACTGTCACCTTCCTGTCAGCTTTGACCAGTCTGACCCTTCTCCCCTGACCTCTCTCATTTACATGTGTTTTTGCCCGCATAACTGCTACTCACTGAATTTAGTTTTTTGCACCATTCTCAGCAAACTCTAGAGACTGTTATGCGTGAAAATCAAAGGAGATCAGTTTCTGAGATGCTCAAACAACCCTGTCTGGCACCAACAATCATTCCATGGTCAAAGTCACTTAGATCACATTTCTTTCACCATTCTGACATTTGGTCTGAACAACAGCGGAACCTCTTGACCGTGTCTTCGTGTTTTTACGCAATTAGTTGCTGCCCCATGATTGGCTGAATACATATTTGCATTAACAAGCTGGTGTACAGATCTACCTAATAAATTGCTCACTCAGTGTATATATATTTAGACTATGTATGTTGTCACTTTGTATTTTAAAATGCTTTGACAACACAATCCTTTTCATTGCCATCACAATGAATCTAATTTGAATAGAGTTGAATAGACAGTGAAAGAAAGAGCAAGTGTGTGTGTGAGATAGAGACAGAGAGAGAGAGAGAGAAAGAGAGAGAGAGAGAATAGAGAGGGAGGGAGAGAGAGAATAGGGAGGGAGGGAGGGAGAGAGAGAATAGGGAGGGAGGGAGGGAGAGAGAGAATAGGGAGGGAGGGAGGGAGAGAGAGAGGGAATAGGGAGGGAGGGAGGGAGGGAGAGAGGAAATAGGGAGGGAGGGAGGGAGAGAGAGAGAATGGGGAGAGAGGGAGGGAGGGAGAGAGAGAATGGGGAGGGAGGGAAGGAGAGAGAGAGAGAATGGGGAGGGAGGGAGGGAGTGAGAGAGAGAATGGGGAGGGAGGGAGGGAGTGAGAGAGAGAATGGGGAGGGAGGGAGGGAGAGAGAGAGAGAATGGGGAGGGAGGGAGGGAGTGAGAGAGAGAATGGGGAGGGAGGGAGAGAGAGAGAGAATAGGGAGGGAGGGAGAGAGAGAGAATGGGGAGGGAGGGAGGGAGAGAGAGAGAGAATGGGGAGGGAGGGAGGGAGAGAGAGAAAGAATGGGGAGGGAGGGAGGGAGAGAGAGAGACAGACAGGGAGAGAGAGAGAGAGAGACAGACAGGGAGAGAGAGAATAGGGAGGGAGAGAGAGAGACAGACAGAGAGAGAATGGGGGAGAGAGAGAGAATAGGGAGGGAGAGCGAGAGAGAGAGAGAGAGAGAGAGAGAGAATGGGGAGGGAGGGAGAGAGAGAGAGAATGGGGAGGGAGGGAGAGAGAGAGAATGGGAAGGGAGGGAGGGAGAGAGAGAAAGAATGGGGAGGGAGGGAGGGAGAGAGAGAGACAGACAGGGAGAGAGAGAGATAGAGACAGACAGGGAGAGAGAGAGAGAATAGGGAGGGAGAGAGAGAGAGAGACAGACAGACAGAGAGAGAATGGGGGAGAGAGAGAGAATAGGGAGGGAGAGAGAGAGAGAATGGGGAGGGAGGGAGAGAGAGAGAGAGAGAGAATGGGGAGGGAGAGCAGACGGATGGCCTCACATCTGGCAGCTCTGTGTCCCCTCTCAATAGGGCCTGGGTGGGAAACCCCCAGTACGCTCTAGTGCACTTAAAGAAGAAACGGCCATTTTAAACTTCAACACGGCAGCTTAAATTCCCCTTGCGCGCACACACAAACACACGCACACACGCACACGCAGACAAAGGCACTGTTTGACACCCCTGCCCGTTGACCCCAGATAAGTGACGACTGGGCCTCTACGGACAGACTCCATGTGTAATGATGATGATGCAGACACTATACATCTACATACAACATTACCATTCCCTGTCCCATCTGTCCACACACTCCACCTGGCTGAGAGGGGGGCTGGAAGCAGTATCACTACTGACGTACAGGGGACTAAAATAAGCTGAAGCACTGTAGCTGAGTCTCAGGTTAAACCTCACGATGATGCATTTGTTGTTTGACGTTATATCAGATGATATAAGCAAAGATAAGTGAATAGACCATTAGGACACAGATGGGGGTCTGGTCAGTCTCAAACCACTGCTCTCAGACGTGGCTCTCACCCACACTCAACTGCACATTACTATTCATTTAGTCTCCACCACGATTACAGATCTCATCCATTTTAACACCTTCCTCGTGACATAAGAGAGTGGAGGTCTGAGACAGATGGACAGAGTGTGTGTGTGTGTATATATATGTATGTGTGTGTGTGTGTGTGTGTATGTATCTGTGTGTGTGTGTGTGTGTGTATGTGAGTGTGTATGTACGTATGTGTGTGTGTATGTGAGTCTGTATGTATGTATGTATGTATGTATGTGTGTGTGTGTGTGTGTGTGTGTGTGTATGTGTATGTGTGTGTATGAGAGTGTGTATGTGTGTGTGTTTGTGTGTGAAGAGAGAGCGCTCTCAAAAAAGGAAGGATATCTTAGCCACACCCACTTCTTTTATTTCAGCCATTAATATGGAGCCGCATGTATATTTTATGTTATTGCCGTTTGATGCCCTGCTCATTTCTGGGCCCTGCAATATTTACAGGTCTGTCGGTAAAGCACGGGGATGCTTAGAAAGCTCCGTGTCCCGTCAGGTATTCTCCGTAGTGTGCTCAGGGAGTGCTGTCTGGCACCTCCACTCACTGGTGCTCCGACTTGCCAGCTCAGCCAGCCCCCCCCCACCCCACCCGCCGCCCCGCTCCCCCTCCACAGCTCCACACCACAGCCTGGCATGGGCGCCGTGCCAACGCCGCTGCGTCTCCTAAGCAACCAGCACGCTGGTAGCGCACACAAGAGCCTGGCAGCCACATTAAAAAAAAAGCCATCACATCCTGCTTGGACAACATCTGGATTGGAAATTGAATTTCAGCCAGAACCTACGCAGGGGTGTTAAAAGATGTTGCAGGGGTCCGAAATTAATAGTCTGTCTCCCAGGTGTGTACTTTTTGACTTTACTGAGCCTATAAATCAAAGTCTTGTTTTATTTTATTTTTTAAATAAAGCATACAACAAACAAAATAAATCCAATGCATCCAAAATACAACAAACAAACAAGTAAACGCTGAACTGAACAGGCAGCTGATGGCTGTGTAAGCCCATGCCCAAAGAAAACAGATCATTGAAGGGTATCTGTACATGTGTCCTTAGACAGAATAACGGTCTATAGCAGGTACCCACACACACATACACATACAAATGCGCACATACAAGTGTGCATATACACACACCTACAGTACTGTACATATATGCGCCCGCAGATGCACGCACGTGCACCCACACACACATGCTCGCAGAAGCACACACACGTACACATGTACACACACACACGTGCACGCAGACTCACACACACACACACACACACACACACACACACACGTGTGCACAGACGCGCAGACTCACACACACACACACGTGCGCGCAGACACACACACACACACACGTGCACGCAGACACACACACACACACACCCTTCACGTTGACGGCGTGGCAGACAGTGGTAATAGGTTTCTTCTCCCCCGTTAGAGGCGTAAGCCGACTGGCACTCACTCGGGGGAATATTTCAGCTGGAATTGCGGCCATTAATCACAATCTGGGGCAAAACCGTGCCATCACGTGTGTGGCGAGCAGTGACGGGCTCACCGGAGACAGGGGAGGAGAGGAGAGAAAGAGGGGCGGAGGAGCGAGAGAGGGAGAGAGCGGCAGGATGGAGGAGGGCACAGAGTCGTCCATATCAGAGAAACTTCTCTCCCTCGCTCTGACGAACCTCCCCGCGTCTGGGGTCTGGATGAACGGAACAGCAGCCGAACTGCCGCATCCTCCACCAGAGACACAGGACTGGATTACTACAGACCCAATTACACCAGCCAGGGGGGGAGCGAGGCGCAGAGGGTGCTAACATCCCAACAAAACCCTCCACTTCCCAGGCACCCTGAAAACGAACATGGCACATCCCGCAGATACGCAGGAGCTGACCTGACGAGAGCAGACACGATAATGAAAGCATACATTAATGAAGAGTTTTAAAGAGGAAATAAATAATAAATACAAATCAGACGCACAGTCAGCCGTGACTGAAGACCCAGGAACAGGAGCGGTTTCCTGGGTAAAGAGCGACAGACAGGGGGGGAGAGTGTGGAGAAGACGTTCGGTGCCTTTGTGCGCATAATTAAGGCGCGTAAGTAAGGGACCGTGTCCTGTTAGCCTGTTTCTAAGGGAAACAGTCGCCATGGCGGTATCCAGACCTCTGTATCAGGTCCTCACAGAGCATTTGTCAGTTGGGTGGCCGGTCTTTTTTTCTTCGCCAAGCCTCCCAGCCACCAGCTGAGTTTTGTCACCAGGGAAATCACTGCCTCCACAGATCAGCACCCCTGTCCCCTCCAACCCAGCTAATCCATATGAATTAATGCTAATGCGCACCACCTCTCGCTCTGTCCTCCACCCCTCACACACACACACACACACACACACACACACACACACACAAAGACAGACACACACACATACACACACACACGCACACACATGCACATACACACACACACACACATACGCACACACACACACACACACGCACGCACACGCACGCGCACACACACACACACACACACACAAAGACAGACACACACACAAAGACAGACACACACACACGCACACACACGCACACGCACATTCACACACACACACACACACACATACACACACACATACGCACGCACACACACACACACACACACATACGCACACACACACACGCATGCACGCACACGCACGCGCACACACACACACACACACGCACACTCACACATGGACACACACTCCCTCTCACTCACACACACACACACACACACTCCAACCAACCAAATATGCATGCACAAGGAACACACACATACACAGCATGAGGTTCCTAGAATCACTCCCAGCACGAAACTAACAAATCACAGACAAAGCACAGAGAATTGGAATAAATAAATACATAAAGGCCCCCTCCTCAGGGTCACACAGAGAGGAATAGACAAATGCTCAGGTGTTCTGTCAGTATTGCCAAATTTTTCATATTTACAAAGAGCTGCTCACACCTGAGCCAACACAGAAACCTGGTAGAGGAACAGCTGAAAAACAATCTCTTAATAACACACAGAAACCTGGATTTACCTGGATTAATTAGGATTCTCGTCCTCTGTATAAATTCTATGTACTGTTCCTAGATGGACTCTCCAGTGGCAGTGTCTTGCTGTAGATAAATGGGGCAGTAGTACAGAGGGAATTCTGACCCTGCCCCCATATAAAAAACAATCCAATTTTCTCACAGACACTTCCAACAGACACCAAATATGCCAAACACAGCCTAGCACAAACCTTCCTGCTGCTTTGAATTGCAAAATCACATAAATATAAGCAGGTAAAAACAGTGTCATTTTCCTTTAGCCTTGCTGGTTTCTTCAAATAAAAATTGCCCGTTTTCTCCCTTCGGAAATGGTCAAATCAGCACTGTAGGTACCTGTAGGTTGCAGTCGCATCAAAATTCTGGTCACAAAGTGTGCAACCACGACTTGCAGTAAATCGTGCTCTCCGTCATCTGCTATAGTCCAGGCCTCAACTGACCCAGGACATGGCTCTCTCACTGAGGGTTATAAATGGCTTTCATAATAAAATGGACTATTACCGGCCGGGCAACAGTGAGAGATAGTAACGACCCCTCAGCAACAATAGTCTCGTTTTTCCTGTAATGTCTCAGAAAAGCAAGGCAGCTATTATGTGGACGATGATTCGGACTCCGTTTTCCCACCAGGGTGAAAAAAACCCTCTTCTTTGACAAGTATTCAACAGAGCCATACAATGTCAAAAAAGCCTCCCTGTATGACACTCCATATAAATTCTTTATTTGACAAGTGAAAGATGCAGTCTGACCTCTGACACTTAAGTGAAGCGGTGAGGTACATTTATAAGTCTTTTCTATCTAACACATAACCAGGTATGGATTTTACAGCATCTATAAAACCTCCTTTGCAATGCTGTGCAGTCTCTGCCCAGAGGGCTCCCCATCGCCCCGTTACAGCATATTTAACACCAGCGGAGCCCATGCAGACAGCTCTGGGGCTGCAGAACGGCCAGCCTTCAACAGCGCTGCCTGCCCAGGCTCCGAGGCCGGCCGCAGGGCCTACCGCACCCGGATACAGCCCTGGTGTGTCGTACAGGTGAGCTCAAGAGAAGGCATAGCTGTAGCGTGTTGTATAGGTGAGCTCTAGAGACTGCATAGCTCTGGTGTGTTGTATAGATGAGCTCTAGAGAAGGCATAGCTGTGGTGTGTTGTAAAGGTGAGCTCTAGAGACTGCATAGCTGTGGTGTGTTGTATAGATGAGCTCTAGAGAAGGCATAGCTGTGGTGTGTTGTATAGGTGAGCTCTAGAGACTGCATAGCTGCGTTGTGTTGTATAGGTGAGCTCTAGAGACTGCATAGCTGTGGTGTATTGTATAGGTGAGCTCTAGAGAAGGCATAGCTGTGGTGTGTTGTATAGGTGAGCTCTAGAGACTGCATAGCTGTGGTGTGTTGTATAGGTGAGCTCTAGAGACTGCATAGCTGTGGTGTGTTGTATAGGTGAGCTCTGGAGACTGCACTGCTGTGGTGTGTTGTATAGGTGAGCTGTAGAGACTGCATAGCTGTGTTTTGTATAGGTGAGCTCTAGAGACTGCATAGCTGTGTTTTGTATAGGTGAGCTCTGGAGACTGCATAGCTGTGTTTTGTATAGGTGAGCTCTAGAGACTGCATAGCCAGGCTCTTCAGTTCAGCTCTCAAGCGTTATTGTGTTCTGGAATGTTCCCACTGGTCGGAATGCTGGGACCAGCGATGCCCACGGCTGCGATGAACAACACGAAGCTCAACCATATTTTCATTTTCAGAGCTCATCGAGCTCTTTATAAGGGGCTCCTGAAGCAATTCTCTAAGACACATAAACCCCCCGAAAAACCCTGTGGGTGGTTTAACCTTATCAAACATTTATCAAACAACCCAGCAAGGGCCATTTACAACCCTGTGTGCTGGGTACACACAAACACGGATTTAATACCACTCTTTATTACCTCTCCATCTCACTCTGTCTCTGCCTCTATCTTACTCTCTCTCTCTCCTCTCTAGTGCTCACACAAAATGTACATACGGGCCAATAAGCTATTAATGAAGAGAAACCACTATGTATGCAAGGCGTGAGAATTTGGTTTCTCGTTTCATGATAGCGCATTTGGTCTGATGCCTATTCCTTGCCGCTGTCGTCAGTACTAAACAATTAATTTATTCATTAATTTATTAATTCGATCCCTGACAAGGAGGGATCGATATCCGAATCGCCCCCCCTCCCCTTGTCCGTATACAATCCTTTCTGCGCCCTAAAATGGCCCCTGGAATAAGGGAAGGGGTAGGGGAGGGGTGGGGAGGAGGGAGGACACGCACAGAGGTGGGTGTGTGGCTCCCAGAATCCCTCGCTCACATTCCAGCCCAGCAACTTCATCTAATTGGTTCCAGTGGAATTCCATTTCGGCCCCAGGCAACCTGCTCCGAGTAGGAGAATTTGAATGGCTTTTAACCCTGTCTAATTCAGGTGCACTGCCCCTGTGAGAAAAAATGAATGCCAGTCAGACAAATAATAATAAATGCCCATCCTTCCTCCCGTTTGGCTCTGCCTCTACTTTTATCTGTCATCTGCGCGCCTGGCAGAATGTCAGCTCCTAAATGTCACGAGCGACTTTCTGCATATCTTCCACCGCCAATGAGCAAGCGATGAATGGACCGCTGCATAATAAAAATGACTAATGCGCAAACAGGTAATGAATAGACTCTGGCTTATTTGCCATTTGTACTGTATTTTGTTCTGCGTTTTAATGCCCCCGTAGACAAAGGAGAATCCGGCGAATGACACGTAATTAAATACGGAAAAATACATCATAAAAAAAGAATGCGTCTGTCTATCAGTCTCAAATTTAATGCGATTTTATCATCCCTTAAGAGTCGCTCCGGCTTGTTGTCTTCCGGCAGGAGTGAAAAGCCAGCTCAGACGTTGAGGATCAGACCTATTTGTACATGAAAGGGGCGCCGTGCGCAGTTTAGTCACACAGCCGACGCAGTCAGCCTGCAGCCCGGAGAAACATTAAGCCGTCGAAACAGATCTCGACTGACGGCGTGACAAATCAGTGTCTTTTTCCGCATGCGAGCGTGTGTTTGTTCAGTGGGCGTCTTGCGAAGGGCCCGCTGGCTGTCGCGGGAGTGTTTCGGGTGGGGGGTGGGGCCGGGGCCGGGGGTAAGGAGGAGGCGTTGGCTCTCGGGATGACGTCAGTGACACGTGGGGTCAGCCGTCAAAGCCAAGGTCAAAGCCCCTGTCCTGCGGCTAGGGGGAGGTGGGGGGATGGGCGGGGGGCGGGGGTGAGGATCAGGCGGGGCCCGGGGTATTCTGCCCCAGTGCACACGCAGAGGTTACGGCCGTTTCCTGGCCAACCCGCACCCCCCCCTCCCCCGACCTCTGACCCCACCACCTGAGCAAATACAGAGACGGAGAGGCAGGGTGGTGATGGAGCAGGCGGGAGGGGGGTGACTGAATGGCCCGCAAAAAAAAAAAAAAAAAACAGAAAATACGGGGTGACCGCTTACAAAAGGGGGCCGCTCACAGCCTGTCAGTCAGTCGGGGGGAGAACAACGTCCGGGCCCGTCTGACAGAGACACGTGGTCCCGAACCGCGCTCTGTATAAACAGCATCTCCCCTTGTTCCCAGCCGCTCATGAGAGACTTCGCACAATTCAATCAGACCAGCGCTTTGGGGCGTCCCATATAAAGGGCAAGGGGGCTGGCGGTGGTGGAGGGGGACCTGACCGGGTCCTCAGTCAGATTATAGCCCTCTGCTGCCTGTCACTCTCACAGGGCTTTGTCCCCCTGTTTCATCCAGGGCGGGGGGCACGGAGAAAATGAGAGGACAAGGCACTGTTTCCACCCTCTGTATGCGCTACGGGTCTCTGGGACAGAGATGGAGGAATGGTATCAGAGGGAATATCACTGAGCGCACACAGCCAGAGACAGGCCTCAGAGTCTCAGAGTCTGCCATCCTCTCCATCTTCACAGGCCGTATATTTATTTTATTTTCTTTATCTCAGCCAAAAGGGGAGGATAATGAACATGTAGACAGGATAACGGCCATGGAGACGTTTTTATAGAGGGATGGTGCTGCTCCATGAAAGCGTTTTGGCTTTACTGCAGCACGTGGCGTTAAACGTAATGAAGCGCAGGGGGTAGAGCGCAGGGGAGGGTCTGGCAGGGGTCCGGCCGTGGAGCTCCACTGCAGGGTGAAAAACAAGCTTTAATGCTCACTAGCTGCCGACTGTCTCCTTCAGCCACACCAACAGAAACTAACACACTGAGGGACGCTGATATCAGCAGGAATACACACGACACCAACACAGGCGGAGTAGCAGAACCCACACTGAAACACTGTCTGGTCTTACACCTGCCCTTTGCCCCGTCTCCAGGCGACCTTTAACCTCTATTAGTCAGGAATTCCCCACATGAGCCTAGAAAGCAGGGACGGGAGGGGTGGGGGAGGGGGGCGGGCCCCGTCTCACTCTGTCTGACACAGGCCATGGTGGTCATGGGACATCTGGATTAACAAAAGGCAGAACTGATTAACAAAATACCACTCCCCCTGCTTCCAGTGCCTTCCCCTGTTCGAAAAAACTCAGTACTTCTTTCTTCTTGTTGTATTTTATTTGTAATATACCAAATAAGCTCAATATCCAATGGAGCTCAATAAGCTCCAGTCCAACATACAAATATTTTTGACTCATTAAGTCTTCTGCTGCTGTAGAGGTCTGAAGCGTTCAGAGATGCTCTTCTAATGCATGGTTATTTGGGTTACTGTCACCTTTGACCAGTCTGGCCCTTCTCCTCTGACCTCTCTCATTAACAACACGTTTCTGCCCTCAGAACTGCTGCTCACTGGATGTTTTTTTGTTTTTTGGACCATTCTCTGCAAAATCTAGAGAGTGCATGAAAATCCCTGGAGATCAGCAGCATCTGAGATACTCAAACCACCTTGTCTGGGACCAACGATCATTCCACAGTCAAAGTCATTCAGATCACATTTCTCCCCCAATCTGACATTTGGTCTGAAAAACAGCTGAACCTCTTGACCACGTCTGCATGCTTTTAGTTGCTGCCACATTATTGGCTGATTAAAAATGTGCAAGTGTATAATATTTACAATAAAAATAACTGCAATGACAACTTCCCAACCATTCCAGTAGTGTGTGATCTGCAGCTTCACAGGGAGCTAAAGCCCCCCCTCCCTCTCATCTACCCACATTCCATTCTCTACCTCTGCCTCTGCCATGGAGGATGCTGGGATAGAGAGGGGTGGGCAAACGGCAGGAAGAGAATGTGTGGGAGAAAGTGCAGGACAGAAGAAAGAAAGAGAGAGGGAGACAGAGAGAGAGAGAGAGAGGGGGAGAGCGAGAGAGAGCGAGAGAGAGAGAGAGAGAGAGAGAGGAGTAGGAAGGGAAAACATAACCCCAAAACACACTCCTCTCGTATTTACCGTGCAGCTGTCTCCACTTCATCTCCTGTGAAAGGATGTGAAGTCTCGGGCCGTACCTATTTACATCCCTGGCGCGGGGCCATGGGAGCGCCCCGCCAACGTTACCGAGTCAGCCCTGTTTCTCCCTGACCTTGTCACAACAGCTCCGCCGTCCCCGGAGGGAGGGTCTTTTCCCGGGCTCGCCCCCGGTCAAAGGCACCAAAGAGGGAGACGTGGCTGCGTGTGCGTTGTCTAATTGCTCCGCTACGGGGAAAAAAAAGGCACTCTTTCCCTCCGCCTGTCGCTGGGACGTTGCCAAATGTTCGCTCCGCGCACGGGGAAGGGAAAAAAAATAAATTAAAAAAACGACTGCTCACGGAAAATGCTATGATTGTATCTCGAGATACTTCGAATAAATTATCGCTTGTGTTTATCACTTAATCAATCTTATTTAAAGAGATTAAATGAGACGGCGTACTGTAGCTCACTGTGCATGAATACGGCGAACATGTTAAGTGGTCCTTTGACTGATCCCGTTCATTTCTGTGTGAATGCCGTGTGATACACCCTTATCACTGGGACTGGAGTCTCTCTGAGAGGGTCTAGATCTTTCTCCACTGTCACAGTGTGATCATTAAGAACCACTGTTAGACATCACCCACTCTGATCAGTTACCTTCTGTCTGTCCACCTACAGCTGCAGAAAAAGGGCCAAAAACAGAACCTATTGATCCTTTTACTGCAAATATTCCACAAGATCCCACTTCAGCCAGAGGGATTTCCCCCACTCTGAATGGAGCGTCGGGCTTGGGGAAACATGGAATGGGGACTGGATCATTTCACCCATTTTCTAATCCCCAATATGAGGTACAATATGTAAGATGTTTGTGTTAAAACATTGATACAAGAACATGTTAAATCCCTTCCTATCATTGAAAAAGGTTCACTGACATCACCCTCTGCCTGTGTTTATAGTCCTTAAATTAGAGTTTCAAAATATGCAGTTGATGGGCCGGCACTCTGTATCAAAACATCGTATATAGATAGTTCAATAGTTCAAGCTCACTGGTCGAAAATTGGTTCCAATTGCCACAGCCAATGGCAGAGAAGGGGTGGGATAAACAGTGTTGTGGTTTGAAGGTTTTTGTAGCTAAAATTCCTCTCTTGACCGTTAGAAGTCCGAATTTACCTACTGTACCTTTAAGGGCTGGGCTGGTCTGATAGCGATACTGAACGAGTAACATTGGGACAACACTGTTTACAGGGTTTCCTTGTGTAAAAGAACCGGCTGGATTTACAGAATCGTATTATGCTGTATGTTATGAGGGCATTCCTGCGGTATGGCAGTTAAGGGCTTGAGCTTACAACAGAAAGGTCTGAAGGCTTGACTGGCAGGTGAGGCATTGCAGCTGTACTCGCACCACAGTACTTGCACAAAAGCACTTAATCTGAATTGCATCAGTAAATATTCCGACATATAAGATGGGTGTCCACCGGGAAAATCAATAACGTCAATAAGGATATTTAGCAGAAAGCCCTGGACGTAATATGAAAGTGTTTACATGAGATCCATTTACACAGCAGGGCATGAAGGAACCGTACAGGAGCAATTCGGGTTAGTACCTTACAGTGCAGTACAGTCGTGACCCATTCAAGGTCTGAACCAGAGAACTCACTGCAAGCCAAGCTGCAGGAAGATTACTCGACAGGCCCACTCTGTTAGACAAACTAAATGGAAATGAGCCAAAGACAGGAGGTGTATGTATAAAATCAGAGCGCATAAGGCCTGTGATTTATTATCTTTGCGGTGAAAAAGTACAAATCTATATGTCCTTAGAGCTCCGTACCCCTTGGGCAACCTTCAACCTATAGAAGGTAATCAATACAAGTGATTCCATCGTTTTTAATAGTCCAAGAAGCCACGTTCCAGGAACACAAAACGCGCGGCCACTTTCCGAGAAGGGAACGCCACGGATGTTTCTAGAATTTCCGCAACGTGCAGTACGTACGAATAAAGGCATTGAGAATATGGACAGGCTTGTGAATATACTGCTCTATTCTACGTGGGGAATGCAGAGAGGGGGAATGCAGGCAGATAAAACATACTTCTAATGCAGCTCCGTAATACAAGTAACTCCCGACCCCCGTGCAGTTATGCTCTTAATTATAAAGCCGAGAGAAGAGAGATGCCACGTACCTACGGTCGCGTGTAATGTCCTTACACAGTGGAAAAGGGAAACGAGGCAGATTATGTCTTGATTACACAGAGCATATTTAACGCAAACAGCTGATGTAAATCCTTCAGAAGACTGACAGTCGGGCCAAATGATTTCAGGCGCGGGTTGTTCTCAGCAGCTCCTGGCCAAGGGGCAGAGCATTGCATTACAGAGCCGTTCAACAAGAGTGCGATTTAATTACACCTGACAATCTATCACATCCACGTCAGAGGGAGGGAGAGAGGGAGGGAGGGAGAGATGTAGCGAGGGAGTGAGGAAATATGCTGCCTCTTGCAAACGCCACGCAGCCGGTCAGACGCCATCGTCGCGAGGAACAAAGGAGCGGGCGGAAGAGAGCGCAAGAACGCCCGCACACGAGGGAGGGGCGGGAGAGAGGAAGAGAGAACAGAAACGGCGCAGGAGGAAACAGAGACGCGTTCAGTAAACACGACGGAGAGCATCAGCGTCTCCATCGCGGTGAAAGTCAAATTAAGCTTTGGTAAAGACGCATTATAAACGCGGTCAGACAGACGCGTGGAAAAGTAAGATTTGGGAACAGCTCGTTCATCTTGCAATGCAGCGCATCGATTTTGCAAAGGAGTGGGAGAGATTCAGATAGCGTTTCATTCTGCTAGCAGAGCAAAGCCCCCGCTAAGTTGGCCTTATTGTCTTCCCTTGTTATCGTAATGCACAGAGTGGTGAGAGGGAGGTTACACAGCCATGTTCTATTGTCAAAGTAAGTGCAGACTTAGCTGGCTGCTTGTAAGTGGGGGAACTCAAGCATGCTCATAACCACAATCTTCCAGCCTGCTTTCCCTCTCCCATTTCTGATCGTGAATGTATTCGTTAACATTTTTCAAGCCTACTGAATAGTAGGTACTTTTGGAATATGTCAGTCAGTATACTCACCAAGTGATCTAGAACACTGATTTCAATTACTGGTAGAAGTTTGAAATGTTACATTACATTAAGTTAATGGCATTTGGCAGATGCTCTTATCCAGAGCGACGTACAGTTGATTAGACTAAGCAGGCGACAATCCTCCCCTGGAGCAATGCAGGGTTAAGGGCCTTGCTCAAGGGCCCAACAGCTGTACGGATCTTATTTGTGGCTACACCGGGGATTGATCCACCGACCTTGAGGGTCGCAGTCATTTACCTTAACCACTATGCAACAGGCCACCCCGCTATGTTCAGTTAAGAGCATTCTAGTCACACTGTATCTGACACCTGAATGGGTTGCAACAGCTTTCTAACCTTTCTAACCTCATCTCAGAAGCACATTCCATCAGCTGCAGCTTCCTCTCAAAGCACAGTGCACCAGCTGGGCTGTGCGGTCAACGTTGTGTGGTCAACGCGCGGGAGAACCCCACGTCACGCACGGCTGGGCTGTGTGGTCAACATGCGGGGAACCCCACATCACGCACAGCTGGGCTGTGCGGTCAACATGCGGGAGAACCCCACGTCACGCACGGCTGGGCTGTGTGGTCAACATGCGGAACCACACAGCCGGAACCGCCAGGTTGGCAAGACTAGTCTCCTCACTGACGTAGGAAAAACCCTACCAACAGAAGCCCTCCCTCCCAAGGCAAGGCCGTGGATAACTGCAGAAGGGCTCCTGGCTAACTTCTCCGCTGGGCCGGCCTTTCCCAGGGTGCATCACACCACCAGGGACAACAGCCTTAGCTGGACCGCCTCTCCAGGAGCCCCCTGAATGTATGCCTGATCTATTGTCCCCGTCTCCTGCCCTGTGAGTATCTGTCATTGAGCTCAGTGACAGTAGAAAGCACAACTTCAAAGCCCAGTAATGAACCAGGGGTGGGAGGCTGGGCTGGGCTGGGCTGGATGGGTGTGTGTGTGTGTGTGTGTGTGTGTCTAGGTTCACAAGGGAGACAAAAGAGACCAGAGAGAGGTGGACATGTGATTCGGCGGGGACCCACTCGTGAGGATAGGGGGGCAGGGGCGTCCCCCTGAACACGGTCCCAGGAATGTCTTCACCCCTCCAGGACCACACCTACCGACCCTGGTCATGTGCAATTCTTCAACAATTATATGTCAACACGCTCCCCCCTTCTCCCCCCCACCCCTACACACGCTGCACAGTACGGACTACAAAAAGACAGCTAAACCTAAACAGATCGATTCCTTGGTCACACACAGAACATGTCATTGTATTTTTACATCAACTCAATCTAAACAGGAGATGGTAAAGTGGAAAGGCAAACATGGCCGTCTGACCTTGGGAGAGAAGTGTGACAGCTCTCTCTAGAAATCTTTAACTACGGGACTTCAACTCGAACCCCCCCCCCCCCCCGCCCGCCTTTCAGCCTTTCATCTCTAGCAGCTCCCCGGGACTTCACATTAAAGTCTCATCTCATCGGCGAGCGACTTTTTAAACCGGGCAGAAAACGCGTAAGTCACAGAGTTCATTAAAAAAAAATTATATTCAGAAATATCAAATTTCCCGTAAAATTTCGAAGAAAAAGAAAATAAACAAAAAAAACATTGTCAATATACGCCGCTTGTCCCGGATCTTCAAAACTTGAATCCCTAGGTCAACGATGGTTTCACGTCGTGAAAAGAAAGCGGGAAAAAAGAAAATAAATACTAACTTAACAAAGCCTAAACTCTTTCCAATTAATGGCCAAGAAAGGGAGAAAAGCCTGTCCTTTCGACTGATCATTAAAGCCATTTTGTTTGGGGGGCCATTGTGTTGGGTTGCTTAGAGACGGGCCTACACAGGAATGAGGGCCGGACCTTTGGTAAACGGCCGGCTGGGTCCGGCGTAATTCACAGAGAGGATAAAAAGCTTCCTGAGCCCAAGCTAATGAGGAGCTCCAAGGGGGGGGGGGGGGAGGGCGAGAGAGAGAGAGAGAGAGCGAGTGGGCTAGGGCGGGGAGGGGGAGGAGAGTCCATCAAAGTGATAACATTTACAAAAATGAGTGTTTCCTGGCTGGCCTGGTGATAGAGACAGCCGACAGGGAGCCCCGCGCTACACTGGTTCCCCAACCGAGAGCTAACAGAGACGGCGGACAAGCAAATAAGAACGGCAATTTATGAGCGAAGGGGATTTCTTTATCCGAGGGGGGTTCTAAAAGGAGCCTCTCTAATTCAGCACCCTTTGCATGGTGGCCGGCCTGACAGCGCCGGGCTGTAGGGGGTCCGTAATAAGCGCAAATTACCCCCGAGTACAAATTGAGCAGGAGCGGGGATGCTGACAAATACATAACACAAAAAAAGAAACCTTTGATCCATAGAAGGTTGAAAGAGGATCTATATTTCACCTCACTTAAGGGAATAAAAAGGTCCACACGAATCCCCAACCCCCCCCCCTCACCCCCCACCTCCTTTCTCCTTTCAAAACGTCCCTCCATTGGCTGGAAATGAAAGAATGAATGCCTGCTGTAATTGTTGGCGATGCACTCATATGCTAAATGCTCTGGCTTGAGGTTGGCCATTAGACCGATCTCCCTGTGTGTACAGTATGACAGTGGGCATGGCCTACTGTGACAACGATACGCTGTGTATTCCCCGCACCACTGCGTGCTACACTCACACCTCACTCCTTCCCCTCGGGGAACCCAACACAGAGCGCGCCCGGCACAATACTCCATAGTCATCATTTTAACAACAGAGCGACGTAAACAAACAAATTCAAGTGACGAGGACACACATATCCGTTCCTCCAGGTTGAGTGGCAGTAGTCTGCACAAATAGGAGCAGGTGCAGGCAAAGGGTGTAAGTAGGGGGGGGTGCATTCACTGGTTCACAATACCGTGGCAGATGGATGGACACTCAGTATATCCATCCATCCTATCTAGTGCACCCATCCACCAATCCACCAATCTACCAATCTACCCATCCACCAATCCACCAGTCCACCAATCCACCAATCCACCAATCCACCAATCTACCAATCTACCAATCCACCCATTCATCCATCCACTCATCCACCGGTGAGCTCGGGCTCCACAGCGGCTCCCTGGACCAGGGCAGGGCAGGGCAGGTGAGGAGCCACGCCTCTGAAGCACAGCCTGAAGCTGAAGGAAGCACTCTGCTGCTGAAGCCCTCTGAGACTCCAGCACATCTCATTACATTATTCACACGCCGGGCTGCAGTCCTTCTGCAGGGGAAACATGCACAGCTTACACGCCTTTCATACTCATTGTGAGCTTAAGGAAACACGGGATGGCCACTGTCCCACAGGGGAGACTAAACCGCCTCAGGGCATGCAGTGCAGTCCCTTCACCAGTGTACCCCAAACCCAAAACCCTCACACCGTGCCAACTGTACTGCCTTTATGAGTGTACCCTGAACCCAAACCCTCACACCGTGCCTATGTACTGACTGGTACTGCAGTGGTACTAGAGGGATAACTGGTACTGCAGTGGTATTAGAGGGATGACTGGTACTGCAGTGGTACTAGAGAGATGACTGGTACTGCAGTGGTACTAGAGAGATGACTGGTACTGCAGTGGTACTAGGGAGATGACTGGTACTGCAGTGGTACTAGAGAGATGACTGGTACTTCAGTGGTACTAGAGATGACTGGTACTTCAGTGGTACTAGAGAGATGACTGGTGCTGTGACGGTACTAGGGAGATGACTAGTACTGCGATGGTTCCAGACCAGAGAAACAAAAAGAAAGTCTTCAGACAAGCATCTCAATCAGCTCTGGAGCTACTTTTGGAGGACAGATGGTCAAGTGCTCAATAACTTCCCCCTCGAGCGACCGTCTCTGTTTAACACCCATCAGCACGACACCTCCAACCCAATCTCAGGAGCCAGAGCGCGGGGAGGTGAGAGGTGAAGGCCATCAACCCGGATTTCCAATTTCCAACTCAAATACACAGAGACGAGGGAGCGGCCGGAGAGCCGCTAAAGGGCAAGCGTTCGCTCCACTCTCATCAAACACACTTCCGCACACACTTCCTGCACCCGCACGGGCGCGGGTTAAAACATTTTGAGTCAAAATACGGGTCAGCGACTCCTCCGTCAGGAAGAGGATGGCACGCGTCGGGGCCGAGGCTATTTTCAGAAGAGAGAGACGACAAAAGCACTGCAGCTGGAGCGCGAGGTGAAATGAGACGTGACAGACTGCTTTTCAAAAGGAAATATGGCTATGCTTCATACATTAATAACACTCCAGGTGCCTTTACAAGATCCAATTCATAGGTAATGATTTTTAGCTCAAACTCTCCCTGAAAGCAGCACGTCTTTAAGTGCCATTAAAGGGACATGAAGCATAACTCAACACGCAGCGAGAGAATCTCCAGCAGCATGCCAGGGAAACCTTTTGACAATTCGGACACAAAATTGACAACGTTGCCGAAACGCTACATTGGCGCTCCCTTCCTTCGGCCGATGACTTTATATCCCATTGAATATGTACACGCCTACAGATATACGACTTTCATGTGTGTAGCATGACGTCTTTATAAAGGGCTCGTGCAGTACCATATCATGGCTGGCACAGAGCGTCACAGAACAGTCGCATCACATGATTATTCTCTCCAGTTAAGGAGGTAGGTATGTGTGTGCTCTGTTTTACATGGGTTACTGTAGACCGTGGGCGGAGTGTGCCAAGGTGTGATGAAGATGAGAAAACCTTGGCAGCCTGCTAAACCTTCAACGATCACAGTTTTCTGTTAGCAACGGCTAACGCTACATTGCTAAAAAGCTGAGTCTCTTAATTGAAATTATCTGTTGTCTATGTATGCTCACACATGTATGTGTGTGTGTATGTATATCTGCATGGGTGCATGTGCATTATGTGTGTGCTGTATGTGTGTGCGTTGTGTGCATACGTAAGTCCGTCTGTGTGTGTGTTCTTGCGTGCTGCCTAAGTCCTGTCATGAACGTACGATCTAGTCTCTCCTATTAACATTTGCTTGAGAGAATCTGCACATTCCGTTTGAAATGAAAAGCAACTTAAATGTTAATAGAATCAAGAGCAAGCTGATACTGTGGATTGTAGCCCGATGCATAATGCAAACAGTATGTACATTGTTAATACGCCCGCTTTCCATTCCGCCATTTTGTGATTTACTTATCGTCACAGGGTGAGCTGATCGCTTTTGACAATGAGTCCCTTTCTCTGCCAGGGATGAGCGGGTCTGTCAATCTGTTCACCGGTTAATTCATAAATCATACAGAGAGGTGCATTAAAGATTTCCCCCGATATTAAATTTGAAATGTGCTGAAAAAATGCAACTATAGCCTGACCTTTTGAAAAGGACTCCCTGGGGAGAATTTCTTATGAGAAGAGCTTTCTTGTGTGTTGCGGCATGGGTGTGCGTGGCGTGGTGGAGCCGTTCCCATGCACAGCAGAAGGACAGAGACTGAACGGCCCATTGCACAGTGAGAAGCCTCCGGAACCCTAAAACAGCGCAGCAGAGAGCTGTCCACACACATAGCAGGCCACAGTCTCTACCGTCTGTTCTCCCCCTCACACACAGGCTAAATATACCCACATGTATGTAGAGGGACTGCCAAAACAAATTAATTCCACTGTGGAGCGTATCAAAATGTGGTAACCGAGCTCATTATAGACATGCTTATTGGATGGGAATGAACAACATTATTAAAATAAAATTAACATTATTTTATAACATATTATAACATATGTATTAGCTTTATATCATTATTATTAGGTATATCAACCTTGTATTGAGTTCATTCATCCTACAGTAAGGTGCTTCTGTGAGAATACATCCACGTAGGACAAACTAGTACCATCAAGTGCTTTGTGTGTGAGAGAGAAAGAGACAGAGAGAGACTGAGAAACAGAGAGCGAGAGACACAGAGAGTGAGACAGAGCGAGAGAGACAGAGTGAGACAGAGAGAGAGTGAGAGAGACAGAGAGAGAGTGAGAGAGACAGAGCGAGAGACAGAGAGAGTGAGAGCGCACGTGGATGATTTTCAAAAGCAGGAGATCAACAAAGATGAATGGCTTTATTTTGCAGTGTGATCAATAACAAACATGTGTGCAGTGATTTAAACAATAGATCTTAAAGCTTGGGCCGCAGATTGCTTCTCTGGGGTTTGGTCTGGTGTCGGTGTCAATATTTGCTTTGTGAACTCTTTACAGAGGAGCCCAGGAGAACAGGGTTATTTTTGCCCTGGAAGCTCATCCAATCAGGCCGAGAATATTTTATCTGCCCGATTGGATCGTTTTTCGGCCTTCTGCTTAGCGGCACCCAGCACGGAGCTGACACAGTCAGCGCTCCAGCACATGTGTAACCCCCTGCTCTGGGAGTGAGCCAGGGGAGGCTCTGGGGCTCTGGCCCTGTTTCAGCGGCAGGCTACATCACATCCCTGCTCCAGCGGCATGGGAATGAGCCCGGGACAGACCTCTGCTCCGGGCCCCGTGGAGCCGCATTGTTAAACGGGCAGCGAGCAGCACCTGAAAGCTTAAAGAGTCCAGATACTCCCAGGAGGATTACCACCCCTCACCCCTCTGCAACTTTCACTACCTACCCCACCGCTCCGCGATTCAACCCCCCGTCCGGCACGCTGTTGAATTAAACCGACAACGGGTGAACGGAATGGCCTGTTCTCTACATACAAAACATACATGCAAACACACATCCATTTGAGAGCACCGGATGTCTTTCCCGATTCTTCATTCTCAATAACCTGCGATATATAATGACGTGTCGCATAAATACATGTACACAGAGCAGCCGTGGGAGGCGAAGACCACAACGTTGACCAGTGTCCAGCGTGGCAGTGTTTTTCCTCCTCATTAAGGGCTTCTGGAGACTGGCAGGTTAAATCAATAGACTGACATACAGGCTGACAGGGATACGGTTATTTATATGGATAGATGGGCACATATGTTGAGAGAGGCAGGGAGACATTTCTCGTTTCGCGGCTTTGATTGAAAGACAGATAAAATCTTCTCGGCCCGACCGGGGTCGAGGCAAGAGGACTTCACAAGCTCTAAACACCTGTCTGGCCAGCAAGGTTGTAACAGGGAACTTGCACAAAAAACGGCAGATTAAAAACTAGCGCAGTGAATGTACAAGCGGAGATATTTTCATGCAGTACACAAGGAAAACAAGTTCACTATGTGTGCTGTGCTTCTGGGGACCAAAGGCTCTAAATTTACCGTGACATACTAGGCTGCAGTGGAACATCACTGCTATTACGTTATTGGTTTGCTTAGGCTCCCTTACCCAGAGACACTCTCACAACTTAAATTATGTACAAACTATCCGTTTATAACGCTGGTTACCCTACAGAGGAAATTCAGATTAAGTACACGGCTCAGGGGCGCATTGGCAGCTCAACTTGCAGCCTTTGAGTTACGAGCCTGGTTCTTTAATCAGCACACTAGACTTCTAGTTATATTAAAACAGGCTAGGCACTGTATTTGGTATCAGTAGTGTACAGCTACCATTAAGTTTTATCCAGGTCCGTGTTCCGGCGACTTTAGCAGAGCAAGTGTTAACACTGAGTTATTACACATGTTAATATTGTTAGGTTTCATTAGAAAATTCCAAGGCCCCCAGTCCCCATTGATTGTGCACTCGACTTATAATGTTGAATGCCAACTAGAAGTACCACCTTTAACAGGAAAATGCGCTCAACTCAAATGAATAAAACACTTTTTTTCGGAGTGCCAGAACCTTAATAAAAAAAGAAAATAATTCACAGAACTACCACCTTGCTGAATGCACATTCAACTGAAAGCTTCAACACAATGATATAGGGTAACGCTTGAAATAAAGCTAGAAATAAAGACCTTTCCTGCGTTCACACTGCCTTATTCTACTGATCAGACTCCCACTACAGAGCGTCTATTACCAGCAGAGTCTTGCAGCAGGCTTAAACAAACCAAGAACTGCAGGTCAGAGGTCTAACTCAACTAATCAAGTTTGAAGTCAAAAGCAGGATGTGACTTAAAGTAATTACAGTATGAAACAGGAAATGGGTAAATGTGCCGTGGTCATCTTCAGAACTCAGAATGCAGGCATTATTCAAAATTGTCATGTGATTTTACCCAGCACCCCCGATTCACTATAACGCACTGTGATATGAAAGGCGCGATATAAACACCACCCATTATATATTTATGACATTTGCAGTAAGCTGCTTTGGAAGCGGACATCTGCAAAATAGCCCAATGGGTTGCTTTATAATCATCATCATACTCATGACCATAAAAAAGGACCCCAAGTACTAATTACTAATTACTTAATGGGCATTACATTTGTTTAACAACATTTGACAACAATAATATTCTTTTTTACAACTGCCTTCCAACATTTCATGTAGCAGGCCTTGTTGGCACGAAAGCACCAAAGACCCATGACAGTAGAAGCAGGAGTGTCGGACCCAGAAGGGGCGATGGGGGCACTTACTTGCGGCCTGCACTCGTGCCCTGCGGCTCACCACCAGTCCGAAGGAGTTCTGGGCCACGCACTCATAGTCCCCCTCATCGGAAGAGCCGTCCAGCTTGGTCCTCTGAAACCAGCCGATCAGGAGCGAGCCGTTCACAAACATGGCGTAGTTGTGGTCCTCCAGAAGCAGCATGCCGTTCCGCCTCCACTGCGTGGTGATTGGTGGGATGCCCTCCACCTGACAGTGGAGCATGAGGGGCTGCTCCTGCACGGCGATGATGTCACTGGGCTCCAACGTGAAGGACAGCTCAGCCCCCGAGGTCACACCTGGGTACACACACACACACACACACACACACACACACACACACACACACACACGCACACACACAAATACACACACGCACACGCACACAAATACACACGCGCACACACACATACACACGCGCACACGCACACAAATACACACGCGCACACACACATACACACGCGCACACACACATGCACACGCACACACACACACACATCCACACGCAAACACATACATACACACATACACACACGCACATGCACACGCACAGGCACGCACACACACGCACACCACACATGGACACACACACACACACACACATTAAAGTAAACCATATGTGAAGAACACTTATAAAAACCCACTTTTCAATCTGCAAGGCCGTAAGATATACAACGCGTGCTACTCTCAAGGCTCAGATCCTTTTAACCCCAGCTTACCCTTGCCACATATACAAATTCTATTATCAAACCATCAAATAAGCAAGGCACAAATAAATCATATTATAACAGTCTTTATACTATAGAACATCCCAGTGGGTGTTTACCAGTCTTCCCAGAGTTTTAAAGCTACTGCCTGGCTTTTCCTCAAGTCAACAGGAGAGGAATGTTCCACAGACATGGAATGAAACAGCCACCATACATCACAATTTCTCCATGATGTCAGTGTCAACATGGTCATTTTCACTGTTGCTAAGGGCCCAGTGATTTACCACCGACAGCACTATTTTCAGCTCGGACACCTTTATCGCATCAGAGCGGCGTTTTCCGATTGCGTTCAAAGATATGTTATAGGCTTAGATATAACGAGAGACCACCCCGTCATCTACAGAAATTGCAAGATTCTGCAACAACTTTGATTTCCACCTTGCAGTAAATATTGTGTATGAACATAAAATACTCTTCCTCAATTCCATAAACAAGAGTGAAAGCAAAGGGTTCAGTGGTCGAAGGAAAGAGCCATACAAAAGCAATTATGTGAACATCTCTCACCTTCACCTTGAATTCTTTGTTCCCGGGCAGATAAGAGGGAATTTAGAACGGGGTCTGAAGCCTTTTAAAGATGCCTGATAAAGGAATGATTAAATACGAGACTTCAGAGATCTGGGTTTTCTACAAAGTGGTGTAAAAAAGCCAACAGACTGCTTGCAAAGGGCCAGGGTAAAAATAAATGCACAATTATTATTTGAGATGCATAAAATAAAAATAAAAAGAAGATTTTATGGAGAGGAAAGAAAGCTTTAATTCCCTGGGATAACCATCGTTTTCTTCTGTTATAACAAATCTCATATTTTTTGTGGTATTCACTTGTACCTGACTAGAAGTGGGGAAAGCACAGCTCATCAATGCTGATTAAACACAACCATGGTTTTACTGTACTAACAAAAAGCTCCCTCTATTTTCATCAAAATCTCAAAGGCAGACGACATAAGAATAGAGGGAAAGCCTCTTCGCATTTCTCACTCCATTTTATATTTATTTGTGACCTCAGGAACGAGCAACCACTTCTCCAAACCACATTAAAGCCAGAAAACACATGCTTTTTTTCTTTATAAAAACCGTCGTCATTAAATAAATGTTCTTTGTAGTACACTTGTGTAGCGGGACATGGTTTTTTTCTTTAAACAGACACGTTATCTGAATGCTGAGGTGACAGCATAAGGAGAAATGATTCAATGCCCTTGGTTAGTTAATGCGGCCCGATGGTAAATTGAAACTGAGAAAAAAAAACAGTGACTAAACGCAGTCAGGTAAGAAGTCTGCCCAGTGCTGTGTTTGATGAAAGGGAAAGCTCAGGGGACTATCTCTTGCATTCATGGCTCAGGGTATTAGATTTCAACTGGCAGAAGGACAGGGAGCTGCCTCTAGCCTTACAAGCAAGCAGAAGAAGGTGGGTGGGCGGGTCAGTGAAGGGGGGGGGGGGGGGGGTCAGTAGAGCGAGAGAATGGTGACATGGGATGGGGGTGTTGGGGGGGGTACCTCAAGCATAATCACTAACACAGCCCCCAAAATATCAGTCTTTTGCGAGCAGCCCAGGAACACACTGTCAAGTTTACTTCGTATCCCAGCTTCTTTTTTCTTCCGCCTCTCCCTCTCTCGCTTGCTTTCTGACACACTAGCATTTGTCCCTCTCCACGCCAAGTCCACATAGCATTTAACCTGTGTGACACAAACACAAGCTCACAGCTAGCCTGCAGTTTGTGTCCGTCCAGCATGTCACACTCGCTGTAATAACGGCGACCTCACAGGAGGAAGCGTGGGGCTGTAGCTGTAGCTCTGTCCAGAGTGCTGCAGGCTGTCTGTGTTCTGCACTTTCACAGTTTAGCACAGGATGCCGGCACGTAAACAGCACATGATGAGCCCTGGAGCGCACCAATCAGTGTGCTTTCTGTTCAGAGTGAAGCATGCGGGCGGTCGTGAGTGTGTGTGTGTGTGTGTGTGAGTGTGAGTGTATATGTGTGTGTGTGTGAGTGAGTGTGAGTGTATATGTGTGTGATTGTGTGTGTGTGTGTGTGAGTGAGTGTGAGTGTATATGTGTGTGATTGTGTGTGTGAGTGTATGTGTGTGTATGTGTGTGTGTAAATGTGTGTGTATGTGTGTGTAAATGAGTGTGTGTGTGTGTGTGTGTGTGTGAGTGTGTATATGTGTGTGTGTGGGTGTGTGTGTATGTAAGGGGGGGGGGGGGGCATAACTGAACATACTGTAAAATCCATGACAGAAAAATCTTTTAAGGGAAACATTGGAACGTCTGTCTTCTTTAGAGGTGTTTAATGTACAACTTCGTAAAACGGCATAGTAAAATTATCCAATTTCATCCCGTATTGAAGAGTGTTGGGTCTGACTTGTGTTCTCTACTTGTAAAACACTTATGTTGTGACTGCCAGAAAACAGATGCAAGGTTAATAAATGCGAAACGTGCAGGGAAAACGCGCTGAATTATGCAGTGGAAGCAGGAGGAAACAGCCTTTCATAAACAACTGCCTTTCCCTCCTGTTAAAATTGACTCGGCAGTATAATCTAACGGGATCAGGTCTCTGTGCGCTGCAGCTGTGCATAGGCGCGATATTGATCACTGTGCAAACATTTCATTCTCAGAACAGTGGGGAATGGGAGTCTGGCTTTTTCCTCATTCGAGGGCCTGAATTGAGAAGAAGGAATGAAAGGACTGTAACGTGGCGTGGAGGACTTGCGGGAAAGGCGCAGTTGAAACAGGGTCACTATCAGCAGCGGAGTGACACTGGCCCCACCGCTGACTGCGGTACTTGAGTTACTGACAGAGAGAGTGAGAGGGAGAGGGAGTCTTGGTTTGCAGAGAGTGGGGATAGCGACATGGCTGGTCAGAGCAACTGCACTCGGATAAAGAAGAAGGCCGCTGACCTGCATCGTAGCTCGATATGCCAATGACGTCATTCTCCGGCCATGAGAGCCAACAGCCGCTGTGGCCTCCACAGTCTGCAGCCACTTCTCAGAAGGTGTTACTTTTACACACAAACCAACATTTTCACCTTAGCTGTAGCTTTTCGTTTTGATACACCGTGCTGCTGACTTGCACATGTAAAACTCACAGGGGCAAAAAAAAACAGAATCTCTATCAAGCAATGACAAGTCCTCAAGTTCAACTGAAATCCCTGGGTTATTACAGAACCCAGCATAGCGTGAGCGCTCAACAACAATCGCTATCACACTGAGGACATTTTCCTTGGGATATTCTCAGCCAATCCTGGTAAGACGCGGGGTATATTAGTGAGAAAGAGCGCACTTAACGCTGGCTCTAAAACGGGAATGGGTTAGTGATTCCTCAATCTCCGCAGGGTGTGGGATTACCTCAGCAGAAGAGCAGGGACCTGACAGGATGGTGGAGACGACCTCTCTTTAAGAGCTGAGCGGCTTAGCTTACAGCTGACATCTGGCAGAACCCACCGTACCCAACTGGCAGGACTGAGGTACAGCTCCTTCTGATAAATATGGGCCATTAAACCCTCTGTCTTCCGCAGACAGGTGACGTCCATTTTCTATTATGTGCTCACGCCCTTTCTTCTTCATTTTAATGATGTGACAAAAAAGTCCTTAATTTGACAGTTTTGGGGAAGCCGGAGTTTTGTCAAGAGTACTACAGTTGATCATATCAACCCAAATGTAGATACTGATGATCCCTGTTCCCGTGTGTATTTCCACTGTTGCAAAGAGTTTGAAAAAGGGTTTGTAAGAAGGCTGGGCTATTTCAGTAAAATGTAAACCTTTGCTAAATAAATAAATACAATCTGATAATCTTATTTGGATGTAGGCCAGATTTAATATTTAAATGCTCTATGTGTAACTTATGAATACCCTCCCATTAGCACTGTTCACGCTATAGCCTACATACACATCTTCTGGGACAATGTGATAACACTGACAAATGAGCTCTGAGCGATTATGAGATTGTATTGTGTCCTAGTAGCCACACGAACAGACATTATATTGCATATGTGCTTATCTACATCAATAGTACAGTCGATATTAAAAGAAATGAATGGAAATGTATCAGTTTCATCTTCACAATATTATGCCTTCATTATGAGGGAAGGCAGAAGCACATAGAGCCTCTTCTATGTTCAAAACGCCTTCATTTCTGCATTTTATACCTCCCTCCAGTTCCCTGGAGCACAAGATCAGGAATTTATTCCACAATAAAAACATTTTTAAAGAACAACAAGATAAAAAAAACATTGAGGAGTCAAACTTTACCAATCATTGCCCAAGCATGTTACTTTTGTAACTTAAGGGACCGACCAAATGTACATTTAATACTGTATTAATGCTCCAGTGAAACCTTCTACACAAAAACAAATGAAGGCCTTCCACACTCTGTTTGTCTCCATCTCTCTTTCTTGCTCTTATTCGCACAAAATCAATCTCTCCCAAGTTCAAAAAACAACTTTACGACAACCTACGGAAGGCAAATCCATCTCCAATCTGTACTTGCTTGGCCATCTGGTTACCCCATGGCTGATGTACAAGGCCACTGACCATATCCTTCATAAAGTAACTTGCAACTTCCATTGGTTTTGATGGGGTAGTTTTTATGTGGTGTCGTAAATTCATGTCCAGGAGCTCCTCTATTGCCTTGGTCTTGTTATAGGCTACATTTCAGTGCCCCTTTGTTTCACACAAACTTTAATATAAAGATTATTACTTTCCGGCAAAAATGTAGGCCTATGGCAAGACAAACCATTACAATCTGCCTGTTTTGATAAGATGACAAATTGACCCCTAAAACAGACCATTTCACTTCCCTCATTGATATGGTACATTCATTTTGAACCTTTTTGAACCACTGACTCTTAAATGAAAACCAGATTTTTGAATCAAGTTTTTCTTTCTTAAACCACCCCTTAAAACTCATGTTGTCTGGTTTTATCGTGAGCAGTTCTTTTTCTCCACACTTTCATCTTTTCTACACTTTAGTACAGGTTAAGACGCAACTCATCCGATCATAAAACTTTGTTCCAGAACTCTAGTTTTTCTAATGAACTTTTAAGTGAATTCTGAAAGTTCATTCTGTTTGTTTTTGAGGCTTTCCAGGGATTAGCATCTTGTGGTGAACCCTCTTATATTATGCTGGTGTCAACTTCTCTTTACGGTAGCCTTTGACACATCTATGGCTGAAGCCTAGAAAATGTTCTTTCTCAGTTTGACAGTTGAAAAGGGTTCTCTTCACAATTTAAAGTATTCTTCGGTCATCCACGACAGTGTTCTACCATTTTGTTTCTACCATTTCTGAGCTCACTAGTGTTTCTTGCTTCCGTGCAATGTATGAAACAACTAATTTTGACATAGCCAATGCTTTGATCTTTTCTCTTCTTTTCTCCCAGATTTCTCAGCCTCATGATGACCTGCTTCGATGGCATTGACACTTCTTTGGTCATCATGTTGAGACAACAGCAACAGACTCCAAATGCAAATGCCACACATAAAATCTATTCTAAACCTCTTGTCAGCTTTCTTGTGCATGAAGTAATGATGTACAGTACAGCAGCCAAGAAACAGTCGAGCAGCCAATAGTCCAATTACTACTCGGGCCGTGTAATTCCAAGTTTCATCTTGTAAATATATGTACATACATGCATGCAAATAGCCTACCCACGAATTAAAGTTGACAGTCTGAACTAAGCTCATATTCAGTGCTCAATTTCCAATATAGTGTGCTGGAGTGCAGAGTGAAAACAACAAAATCGTGTCACTGTCCAATTACTTTCGGACGACACTCCAAAAAAGAGGGGGAATCAAACTATTCTTAGCGAACTCCCGACCTTTCTATGGTGAAAGCCCGCATGTTAAATGACGGATAGTGTACATGTTAAATATAGGCTCGGCCACGGAACCTCGTAAATCAATATTTTCAGGAAACACATCCAGAAGAATTTTGTGCTGTCAGTTGGCTACTGAAGACCGACAAGAAAACTGACGCACGTTCCAGTAGTTTCTTTTTTTAAACGCTGGTTCAACCACACACATATCTTTGTTCATTGCAATTCCTGCAACTGACCAAGTACAAATACACACTACTGGTACATAGTGCATATTTAAAGAAATTCCCAAACTATGCTGACTTCTGTAGTTAAAAGCTCAGAAGCGACGTTCAGTTTCAGTTTTTCAGTTCATCTTGGCCATAGGGAGATTAATTGAACATTATCCAAAGAAGCACAGATCACTCTATTAAGTAGAATTTTGTAAAAAGAGAACCAATCGGATAGATCCTCTCTTCATGAGAAACAATGAATGTAAACATATGGCATGGTTAAACACATTTGCAAAAGAACATCGTATTTCTGAACAAAGTAAGCGGTACAAATCTAGGGAGGATCACTTTTAAGCTTAACCGAAACAACTGCGTCCTACTGTGTCGAAATGATAGAAATAAGATTAAACACGCATACCGCTACACATGGCTACTGTACAGCCAACTACCGCAGCAGCAGCAGCACAAGTAGATCTGAGACTCGCAATATTAAGAAGCTGCATGCTCCTTAAACCACACAGAAACAACATGCCACACAGTAGCGATGTGGGGGGAAAAAAACAGGTCAGCAAGTTAACGTTCATTCCTGCACAACGCTCACCATTCAATAAACACCAAACAAAAAGCAGGTGTTACTTAAGGAGCAAGAGCAGTAGGCTATAAGTGATATCAATTAACACTCACCGACTAAAGCACTCAAGAGTAATCCAAGTAAGCATGAAACCCGGCAGCGCTTTCTGGTAGCCATTTAAGCACTTAAAATAATACGAGGCTTGGAAAAACAAAGCGAGGCAAAAGGTGGCAAGCAGTTAGCTAGCTCTTCATGATCCAAGCTACAACAATTGGTGGCTCGCATTGGTAGAATATGCTTGCGCCATTTTGCACATCTATCAGGAATCTGTCAGCATCTCGCGCTCTCCCTTTATTTTCCCCTCTCTCTCCACTGTCTTTCCTTTTCACTTGCAAACATTCGCTCACGTTGCTGCCTTTTCCACAACCACACCGTATTCTCCCCTTCTCTTTCTCCCCACCTCTCTCTCTCCTCCCACTGCCTCTCGCTGTCTCTTTTTTAAGAGGCTCCACTTGGGGGAACAAAAGACCTGACCACTTTCAAGACTAATGCAGGGTAGCTTAGATTTGCTTATTTGAATCTCCAGTGTTGCAGAGTGTGAAAATTACAGTTAAATTATTTTAATATGGCGGCCATGACAGTCCCATAGCAAATAGGATGCTGATGGAGTACCATATTAATTGGCTATTAATTGCTCATCAGTAACATCATGAAACGTTATCATTAAAATTAAATAATAAACATCACAGCATGTTCTGTACATATCTACTGTATAGCAATCCTTCAAAGAGCAGGATAGTGGTCCGGATTTTCATATTGGCTTTGTAATCGCAAATGCAACGTAAAACGACTTCATTGCAGCAGATCAGTAAATGCACTGTTACGAAAAATGCAAACTTTAAATGGGTCAGTACTGTAGTTAACATGGTTTATGCTTCGAGTCAAAATTAAGCATAATAGGCGCATGTGTCTTTTGTGCATGTTTCATTGGTTAAGTTCAGGTACATTGCAGTAAACAAAGCATGGTAGTAAACGCACTTGACAGAAATCGGATAGCAATAGGCAACGGGGAGCGACACCTACTGGCCATATTGTGAAGGCATCCCACCGAACAGCGCGCATCTTATGATTCGATTCTCTCAATACCGCTATTTGCGTAATTCTATTTACAAGACAATCTCCTATGTAAATGGAAGTACTCGTATTTAATTATTTATTTATAATAATATTAATAATAATAGTGGTTGTAGTACTAGTAATAGACGTAATCTTATGGATTATTGTTCATTTGAAATCAAATTAAATAAAGATTTCAAGCTTGCGATGGCTTGTTTACCGGGGTTCCCAAATTGGAAATCTAAACGGTTGCCTTCCACTTGCTGATTTCATAGACCATCTTACGCAACTATTTTAACACATTCGAAATCCCAAGATATATAGAAGGAATTTTTTAACTACAGCTCTTGCACCAGCATCAAATTTCCTCAATTTCCTCAATTGCAAAATTCACCAAGAGATGAATCATTGATTCAATACAGTAATAATTAGTTATGCCTGAATGTTTGAAAACAGGACACATTCATACTCATCTGCAACTCACCCAGACCTCTGATTAGGAAAGGAACAGGCCCAGGTTGTACCATGGATACCCATATCTAGAACCATGCCTCCCAGTACCCCACTGTGTCAGCCCCCGGTCTGGATGATGATGTGACATCGGAGGTGGGGGTCTCCACTCAGGCCCACACAGGCACAGAAAGTGGTAAAGGGCCCATCCAGGCTGGCGTGGAGTCAGTCACAGTCATGGCTTCTGGCTGAGGTAATGCCATCAGTTCAATACCCCTGATTGGGCCTTTATCCTGCATGAGCACAAATGTGTTCATAAGTAACCTCTCTTAATAGCCATAGACCATGCAGTAAATCAGTCAGCTAAGATCAAGGCTGTTAGCTAGATGTGTCACTTGCTGTTTAAAATGGCAAAAACTGAGCTGCCACCAATGAAAGAGTTTCAGAACACATTTTCTATAGTGTAACATGTTCATTGGGAACATCAGCAAACATTAACAAAAGCTACAGTATATACCAATAAAATGCAATTGAATTTCAGAAATGGCTCACATGATTTTGTGTATCACAAAGTTATCTGTGGTGTATTTGTTAAGGACTAGTAGGCTGCTAGTACAGACTGTGTGTGTACAAGGTCATTATCCAGCAGTGTCTAGTAAATATTCAGGTAGACTGGAAATGTGTAAAATGCAAGCACTGCAAGTTGTAGATAATGATTGAATAAAAATGAGATATGTGTGTTAGGGTCCAAGCACAATCTTCCTACCCCTTCTATAGTCTGATTTCAGGGGGACAATAGGAAAATACACCTTATCAGGGCAAATGCAGCGAAAAATGCCTTGTGCTCTATTATATGTAAATATGTGCATGTCTTGTGTGAATGAAATTGTAGCTTTAAGGCATATCACTTCCTATAATTGCCCTACTGTAACACCATTCTGAAGAGCCATCAACTCTAAACGTACTGTATCCGTGAGTAACTGAATTTGTTGATGCAATTATCCATTTACATTAGGGGGACAATGTTCGACCAACTGATAACAACCTTAGGCAAAAAACAGTATGTTCATTGCAAGAGAATAAGTTAGAATTGCTGTCTGAGTTGTAATTGACTAATAAACAAGACATGACACCTCTCTAATTGTAAAGGGGTGTGGTGGATGGATCCCCAGAAGATACCATTATGCACTTTCAGTGCTGACCAGAGGGACAGAACTCCGTTTAGATTGTGTAACATTAGAGCACTTCAAAATCAGACTGTAGCACATTCAACTTTGACTCCTTTATTTGATTTCCATTTGTTAATGTGTCTTATAACACATTCACATAACAGTGGAAAGGGAATTGGCAGGGATTCATTCATATTTGAGCAGTTTGGAAAATGATTGCTCTAAGTCTGCATCAAAATACCAGATAACTCTACGCCACAAATGTCAACTGTGCGTAATGCCTAGAATTCTGCTTTTCAAAATGTTTATTTACGTAACAGCCGCGTTAATGCAAAGATTTCCCTTTTCGCGTGATGTGCGCATGCGCACTGGAGGAAACTAGACGGAACAAAAAGTACCGCAGACACGCACACTGCTATCTAGAAATTAAGTGTGACACTCCCGCTCCTAGACATTACCTAAAGACAGGGCATCCCGTGTAACAGAAGACCACAGAATAGAGGATGCATTTCTGAAAGTGGTCAAGGCAAATCCCGCATACGAGATTATACAAAGGAGCAATCAAAGCTTTTTTCGAGCGGCTCGACAGCATGTCCCATGGGATCCTACATCTAACGCTGTCACTCTCAATCGCCCCACTGTGAGACGTAAGTCCCCAAGTCCCTCGCTGCACACCTCGATCTTCATTTTAAAGGTAAAAATAAAATGCTTGGAAAAATAACATTTTTGGCTGCACAAAATTTCTAGCGCAAAAGCCTAACCATTTTCAAATGTAGGAGTTTTGTTTTACTATTTCTTTATTTATTTTACAGTCTTAAAATGACCTGAACTGAAAATACAGTCATGAATAAAATAGGATGTAGTCAACAAGCAAGGCATTCTTGGTAAATCTATGGAGGGAAAAAGAAGATTGTTATTGGAAATATATGCACCGGGCAATGTAAGCACCGTGCACAGGCCTGTACCCGACTCTAGCCGAGGATGGAAACGGCAGGACCATCGCATAAAGGGCGAATTGTGAAGAAAGAAAACAAAAATGAACTCCTTGAAACCGGAGCAGCCATTTCCAACGCTCGAGGCAGGGTTGTGAACACTGTATTACCGTTTCAGACCCGAGGTCCTTTCACATACGGTAAAAATGAATCGCAATAGATGAACTACAAAGCAACTTTCAAAAATCCAAGAAAACAAACTCTTGGAACTATCGCATTTGCCAGAGGACGCAGCTTTGGAAGTAAAAAGTAATAAAGGGGGACTCCAATGAAACCAAATACAAAATGTGAAATACATCAATATTATATTTTCTCCAGTAGGATAATATAAGTAATTTGATGGCCATTTTTGAGTTAAGCAAGCACATCATTTGACTGGTGCAGTGCCCCTTCTACAGTATATTATTTATAAGCATTCATGAATTTACTAATTAATGCATGTTGCCATAAATGGTCAACGATAAGTCAACAGCTGTCTTCATACATGGTACAAGTCACCTGTCATATATTAGTTTGAATATTTAGTATGCTGTCTTGTTGCATATTACTCTCATTCAAAGTGTTAAATTAATAAATAAAATACAAATTCAGAATGGACCATTCCAGAGGACATTTTTAGTTTTCCCATCTATCGGGATGCATATATAATTAAGTGGTTGAAATCATTGTTTGCATTACAAAAGTAATCACATTTTCCTGAAGAAAAAGATAAGCATTGATCAAAAGGTCACCCCCAGCAGGTTTGCACATGGTCAGCTCCAGTATTACCAAACTACAACTGAGAGCTCTGTGCTCTACCTACCTTTGCTAAGGCTTTTCATTAAAGCCTAAGTCCTGTCAATTTATCATTTGACCCTGATGTGCATTTTCACATCACTTCGCTTGCATTTTCTACCCTTTTGGAACTTCTCGTGTGTCAAAAATTCAGATTAAAACAATCAACTGATATTGAACTGATATAACAAGTCAGATATTGAAAGACTGTTTCACCTAGGGAGGAAGGAATGAAGGAAGATAGGTAGATACTGTAGATAGATGGCTTCCAGCACATCATAATCACAAACCTGTGGTGATTGGCTCCTGTGGTGATTGGCTGCTGTGGTGATTGGCTGCTGTGGTGATTGGCTGCGGTGATTGGCGGCTGTGGTGATTGGCTGTGGTGATTGGCTCCAAAAAAGTGAGACAATCAGAGCCAGAGGCTGAAGAAGGTGAGTGTCTGGAGGGCTTTTCTAGAGAGGTGATGGCTTTTCTCAGGGGAATGAAAGGCCTTGGTGAGCCTCTTTCTGCCCTGCCGTGCCCACATTTCTGTGCCCATCTGGGCTGGCCCTCCCTCCTGCTGTGATTGGCCTGAGGGGTGGGGTTGTAGGGGATTGGGCATGGCCACCACACTTTCTGAGAGGCTGACAACTGGGCACAGCTGTGGACAAGCTGTTCTGAAAGGGTGCTGCTTCCAGACAATTCCCCCATCCCCCATGCCCAGAACCCCTGGTCTTCTTCCAAATCTGACAATTCAGAGCGAGCAATCACTTCTGCCTCTACCTGGTTACTGCACACAGAGGAAAATAGGCCCAGCCCAGGGTCACTGTGTAGAAAGATGAACATACAGTATACAGTAGAGATAATTAATTTTAGAGAAGGGCACAGGAATTCTACTCTGTGATGCAGCCGTAAGTCCCTCGAGAATCCCTAGCCAGCTCAACTGTTCTCTCAACAGTTCTCTCAAGGGTCATCCTACAATCCCATTTCTATAAATAATTTTAACAATGAAATGCAAGGTCGATACTTCAGCCCTACGCACAGATTTTCACTATTCTGACAAAGTTAAATTACCTTTGAATTGTCTTTCAAAGAGCCATAATTTGACTTGAACTAATTGAATTCCAAAAAATGGCTACCGCAAGAACGTTACTTCATGAAGTACGCATTTTACTTGCATCTCAACTTTACTGAATAATTATTATATTATTGTGCAGGGTAAACAGGACCTAAAATTGACCTCTGAGGAATGCCCATGTGTTACGGCAGAGGAAGATTAGTTATCTACAGTATCAGAGACTGTTCTATTTGTGAGGTAGGAACTGAGCCAGTTTAAAACTGCCAAAAGCTGTACTCAGGTCAAGAAGTATATAGTTGCTAATATATACTTGCTGAGTTTACACTAGGCTTTTTCAGCAGGGGGTGGACAAATGCATGTTTACAGATGGAAGGAAAAGTGTCTGTGGTTGGAGAACTGCTCATAATAGAAAATATAGTAGGAGCAATTGATTTAGACCAAGCAATTTGGGTAAGACGTTGAAGGAAAAGGTTGCATAATTATGAGGCTTTACAGAGAGATCTCTGCCCCCCAAAAAAAAAAACACCTCACTTCTGTGGGGAGGATTCAAAACTGAAGCAAGGGAAGGGGCTTACTATGGAGTTAGTCACACCTTGAATCCTTGAGTTATTACGTTCGTTGAGATGCTGATCTTGGTTTCCTTAACGGCTTTCTGGCATTTAAGCAAGTGATCTGAGAGAATGTCAAAGGAGACTTGCAATTTATCCACCTTCAACTTCCATTTGGCTTTTCTACACTTTCTTTTCAAAGCCTACATACTTTAATTTAGCCTTGGTTGCGATACTAGATTTGACTGAAACTTTCTGCTCTCCGCAGGGGCAACAGAGTCTAGGATAATTTGGAGGGTTCCTCAGCATTATTCCCAGAAGACTGGATAATATTGGAGTTAGATATTTCTGAGAAGGCCTCTTGAAGTCAGATGTCAAGTTACGGAAGCGAGAGAGCACAGAATCACGAGAACTAGAACTAGGTTGAGGTAGCAGTGGGACATTAAACACATTTACCGTATGGTCAGATATGTACATATCCTTAATGGTAAAAATGTTGACTGTAATGACAGTTGACAGTATTGATCAAGATTGTGGCCTTAGCATACATATATAGCTTGAACAAGATTAAAAGACTGAACAAGATGCAATGACTCCAGTAAAGGGATTGATGGGACAGGAAGACATGGATGTTGAAATCTCCCATAATAGATCACATTACATTATTGGCATTTGGCAGACACTCTTATCCAGAGCAACATACAGTTGATTAGACTAAGCAGGAGACAATCCTCCCCTGGAGCAATGCAGGGTTAAGGGCCTTACTCAAGGGCCAACAGCTGTGCGGATCTCATTGTGGCTACACTGGGATTCAAACCCCCAACCTTGCCTGTCCCAGTCATTTACCTTAACCACTATGCTACAGGCCACCCTAATAGATAGAAATTCAGAGAATTCAGGAATAACACCTTAGCTCTTGGAGCTCTGTAGGGTAGCACACACAGCAATGGAGCTTTACCATTGAATATGAGACAGAAATCCAAATTTGGAGAAGCAACCAAGGGACAGACAGCTGAAATTTTTGTTATAAATGACACCAATACCACCGCCTAAACCAGATTTCCAGGGTTGGAGGAAGTGGGGAAAAATCTGGTGGGGAAGCTTCACTAAGAGGGGTAATATCACGATCAGTCATCATGAAAACCCAGTGAAACCTAGCAGTCGCAGTCATCTGTAACAGGGATGGTAACATGATTAATGGGCAATATGCTAATTAAGTTGCGTTGATGAACAGGTGCACAAGATTAAAAAAACTGTTGGTTATATTGCGACGAAATATGAGTCTCAATTTCTGAAAAGGCAGTTGGAGTAGTATGCCTGTTACCCGGAGGGGTTTGCAGGACTCGCATCTCCGGTATCAAGAAACAATAGCTGTCTGGAAAGACACAGGCAGGTTATCCCCCTGCATACTCCGGCATGTAGCCTCACGTGGTCAACAACAGGGGCTAGCAGAACACAGCAGTCAGGCCTGAAGCATTTGGCATTTGGCTAGCGGTTAGCGAATGAGCTCCTAATTGGTTGGGATGCTGACTGTCAGTACAGAAGCAGCTATCCCAGAGCCAGAGAAGGTCAGAATTGGCCAGATAGAGGATTGGCCATTACTGTGACATGATTTAACACCTTCCTACCCCCACAACTATGGTGAGGGAGGGGTCAAGGCATGACAACATTTAAGCTTGGGTTTTGTGGGTTTCACGGACTGACAGTAAACAGCAGTCATGAGGATGAGCAGGAAAGGATAGCAGGGGGAAAGGAAAACTACAGATCTCATTGACAAAAAGTCACCCATCTTTGTGATGACACAATCGCCATCTTGCATGTCATGCGTTATGTTTTAATGAACTACCTTTGGGGATTTCTGTCATCCTCTGCCTTTACCCACTTAATTACATCTGTTCACATCTGATGACAGTTTCCACACACATAAACACACACACACCCACACACACATATAACCGAACACATGCACATTCGCATGCACGCACACACACACACATACACACACACACACACACACACAGTGGAATGAGACCATTGGTGAAACGACGGTCGGTCCGTATGATGCTCCCAAGCCGCAGTCATGGGATCACCAAATCGGAATCATCAAAACAACTGCATTTAGTTCAGGGATTTTCTACATTTTAATCTGCAAGTGACACATTACTGTGAAAACAGGCGATTTGACATTCGAGCTGTGTACATTCAAGTGTGTAAATAAATAAATAAATAAATAAATAAGTACTCATCTTCAAAGTATATCAGGTTACAAGCCATCGTGGGGAAACTCTCAAGGGGCAGTACGCCCACGGCCATTTTCCCCCAGAATCACCCCGGCAGAAACCTGAGACTGACTGCAGGGAGTGTGTCGGATTAAGACTGCTGTCACACTCCAGTGTGTGCCTCCCATCTTGAGGTTACTGCGTAAAAGGGTGTATGCGAGTACGCATCCCTATGTACCGAGTCACACTAAACCATCCCTTTAGACTGGCAGCCCGTCTCGCAATGCTGTGATCGTGAGCATGCGACAACCTGTGCCGTCCAATTTAGCTTCAAATGCCAAAATCGACCCGGTATGAAAAACCACAACATTATGCGCCATGTAACATCCTCTTAATCGCATTGTGAATATGCACGATGGCTGCACAAAGCTCTCATTAGCACTTGCGTTTGCTATCCTTATTAAAAAAAGCTGTGTATTTTCCGAGACGTCTTTTGGCAGATGTTCCTACAGGAGAAAAGAGAGTGGGTGGAAAAAAAAATCTGCTTTCTTCGTCAAAGCTGTCATTGCTGTAGGATGCTGCAGTCACTCCCTGCACACACAAAAAAAAACTTGGTGTCCTCAAATGGCTTAGCTGTGTGTGTGTGTGTGTGTGTGTGTGTGTGTGTCTGTGTGCGTCTGTGTCTCTGCAAATAAGCTTAAGGGGAAGATTAGAGAGGGGCGGTGGAGAAGGGGGAGAGGGGGAGAGAAAGAGAGAGATACAAACCGCAAGCTCCATATGCGCTCTGCGAGGCTGCTGCAGCCACAGTGGAGGGCGGCCTCCGTGGCACTGTTTTTTGGCAAGCTGGAGCGCTCACCTACAGCCCCCGCGGGGCCCGGGGTGTCCTAAGGACAGGGGGGGCGGGGTGCGGAGCAGAGGGGAGAGGAGTGCCGGTCCCTGACAGGTGGTGCGCTGCATCCCTCTCGGGAGCTCCCGCTGTCACAGCCGGCAGAGGGGCTGGGACGGGCGGTGTTTGTACAGTTACCTGGGGGTGTAGGGATCTCACGTCGCGTTGCCGGGGCAACCGATCGCCCTCCCTATCCGCACACGCGTGTCCTCCCTTACCACCGCCCTTCCCAGCCTGATTGATGAGCTGACAGAGTACCAGGCCAACGAAAAGCCCATTTCATTTCGGTCTGTGCGTGCGTGTTGAGTCGGTTAGTCGGTTATCCCATTGCGCTCACCCCAACTGAAACCCTGGCGGTTAAATTGACATGCGTGAGTAACAGACACGTCAACGCATGCAGAAACATACACAGCTTTCGCGATGACCTTGGCTACAGTAAAACTGTATGAACGCTCAGTTTCTATTTCTACTGATTGTTCAGTGCTCGTTTGCTCTGGGCGTTCTAGACGGCTGCGTGATCTATTACCGATAGAGACAAGCTTCCCAGCCACGCAGCCAGTTAGTCACTGTCAGCGAACGTGGAAACTTCCACTGTGCTGCTGAAGGAGCCGCCCACCCGCTGCCCTTTGGACTGCACTGCTATAGCGGGTTAAGGGATTTAGCGCCCCCAACAGGATGGCAGAGCTGCAAAACTTACTTGGAGAAGGAGAATGAGCTTGTTCCATTATCTGTTTAAGCGTTAAGGAATGAGAACCCATTGTATATTGGCACGGCTAGTGGGGTGGTTAGGCACGACACGAAGTGGAGTGAATGTTTTATTTAAATAAAATTATATTGTTTTCCCAACTCACAGCAAGGAGGTCCTGGGTTCGAATCCCCGTCGGCCGGGGCCTCTCTGTGCGGAGTTTGCATGTTCTCCCCGTGTCTGCGTGGGTTTCCTCCGGGTACTCCGGATTCCTCCCACAGTCCAAAGACATGCAGGTTAGGCTGATTGGAGAGTCTAAATTGCCCGTAGGTATGAGTGTGTGAGTGAATGGTGTGTGTGCCCTGCGATGGACTGGCGACCTGTCCAGGGTGTATTCCTGCCTTTCGCCCAATGTATGCTGGGATAGGCTCCAGCCCCCCTGCGACCCTGTTCAGGATAAGCGGGTTCAGATAATGGATGGATGGATGGATATCGTTTTCCTGTATGTTTGAGGCGGCACGGATGGTGCAGTGGGTAGCACTGCTGCCTCACAGCAAGGAGGTCCTGGGTTTGAATCCCCGTCAGCCTGGACTGGCGACCTTGTCCAGGGTGTATTCCTGCCTTTCGCCCAATGTATGCTGGGATAGGCTCCAGCCCTTCTGCGGCCCTGTTCAGGATAAGCGGGTTAGGATAATGAATGAATGAATGTATGTTTGAACATAAAACATATCATTATCCACGTTGTTAATAAATGCAGCCTTTTCTCTCCATTTTTATTAAGGGTGCCAATAATTCTGGAGCCCACTGTATTGCATGTTTCACATAGCGCAGTGGTGCTGTGCAGCACACAGTGCAGGTGACCACACACAGGGCAGAGCTGAAGAGCAGTTGCTCCCTGCACAGCCAGAGGGACGTGGAGCGGTTGGCTGAGGCAGGGCCACAACTCCGGGAGGCAGCAAGGAACCATGGGTACTCAATATCAATACCCCCTGCCTGTCTTACACACCATTCAAAGTGACTTCACAGAGAGCCCAGCGGTGACCTCTGACCTCCCACAGTGAAGGGCGTTCTGTCCATTCTTCCTGTCCTGTCCACACCGCCGTGTAGCGGTCACTCATGTGCCCTCTCGTTCACCTCGTACAGACAGTCAGGGGCTGAGTCACACATTAAACAGACGGACAGAAGAGACAGAGAGGGAGAGAAAGAGAGAGAGAGAGATAGAGAGATACACAGAGAGAAAAAGAGAGAGAGAGAGAGAGAGAGAGAGAGAGAGAGAGAGAGAGAGAGAGAGAGAGAGAGAGAGACTGGGTTGGCATACACAAGCAGAAGTATTTAGAGGAGCACAGTTCCAGCAGACACATACATTCGGAGCTCTGGCACTGCAGTTACAGTGCACAGCCAGTAAAGCATTGCTTTACAACCCTAACATGGGTATTGGCAGTCTAGTAAAACACATTCTTGGAATTCTCTCCTGCACATTCATTCCAGCTCCACTCACAATCACACAACATCTATAATGATAAAACAGAAAGCCTGGCCTAAAAGATTGTGAGATGTGATACAAAGGAAATCAAATCTCCATGAAGTGACTTCCCTGAAGTGACACAGGCAGGTGGAACAATGGTTACTGAAACACCCGTTTGTCCATTTTTCACTAAGAAAGATTAAGTGAAAATGCTATAGACTGATTTAGATGAAATATCGTTCTGAAATTATTGAAAAAAAGGAAAATTAGTTTAAGATTGCTATGACAGTTTAGAATCCTAAATTTAGTTGAGAATTGCTATGACAGCGGTGAATGGAGGGAAAGTATGCAAATTATCTAGTGCCACTCAAGTTGAATGACTGACTATACTGCAGAAAAGGCCCATATTAACACATGTTTTAGTCTCGTAATGAGACTTACAAGCTCACTCTTCTCTCTTGGGCAATGTTAGCTTGTTTTAATCATGAAATTGACAAATGAAATTGTCTTACGCCACTGGAAAATCTTTAAATGAGTCAAACTGCCTCACCTCATTGGCAATCGTTTTGTCATTTTTAACAACAATATAATAGAACTAAGATTTAAAGTCTAAATAGAAGACTAAAATACGTGATAAGATTGGCTTATTTTTTGCTATGTGGATTTATTTGTTATACTCGCTACCTACCAAGATCATTGATGATGTTGAGAATGTTGAATTATGTTCCTCAGCTTGATTAGATGACTCTCCAAGCCTCTCTCTTTCTCTCGCTCTCACTATTGGTTAGCTCCCCTGGCAGTACGCCATGTGACGTAAGTCCATATTGGCTCTCCACTCTCAGCTGGGAGTGGAGACGACTGAGTAAGGCAAACAGGAAAAATACGTAAGTTCTGGGAAACATAATAAAATAGAATATACATTATTGAACCCCAGGGGATGACCTGTATCTGAACTCTCCCCCCCCCCATGCGCAACACAATCACCAATCAGAGACTCTTGGCCGTAGCTGACACTGATATGATCCCAATTCGATATGGACAGTAAAGCACATCGCTGCCTGAAGGAAATGGGCCACTGGAGAGACACATGAAAAGGATTTTACTATGACTACTGCTCTGCTGATACTGCTGATCTGGGTCTGAGGACAGAGCTCACATCTGCCTGCTGGCGGTGCACAGAAGCCTTCTGTGTGTAGAACACACGAATGCAAGCGCAAACACTGCACACAGACTCGTGCACACATATGTACATGTGCACACTTAAAACACAAATAGACATAGAAATAGTGGCAGCCTGTAGCGGTTAAGGTAAATGACTGGGACACGCAAGGTCGGTGGTTCTAATCCCCGGTGTAGCCACAATAAGATCCGCACAGCTGTTGAGCCCTTGAGCAAGGCCCTTAACCCTGCATTGCTCCAGGGGAGGATTGTCTCCTGCTTAGTCTAATCAACTGTACGTCGCTCTGGATAAGAGCATCTGCCAAATGCCAATAATGTAATGTAACATATACACATTGTAGTAGCTTACATTGCATTGCTCGCATCAGGAACTTTCAATGTGAACGTGTGCAAAGATCAGGGATGAAAGTGCAGTGATCCCCCCCCACCCCACACACACACACACACACACACACACAGTAGCTGTAACAAACTCCCAGGTCGGGAGTTAGTTGACGGTGGGGAGACACGGACACGGCATGATGGGGACGAGTGTCCTGCGTTGGCAGGTTCGTATCCATGACAACCGCGTCTGGGGCGACGGGCTTTTCCATCCGCAGTGCGGAAGCTGGGCGCGGCACTGAAGAACAGAGCACGTCGGGTCCAGACGCTGGCCCACAGGGCACGCGCTAAATTCAGACGCTACGCTACCGGAACAGTGTAACCGTTCCCGAACCCACACCCCAAAGGACTATCCAAATTTGTGGTACATGGTCTGAGCTTCCTCTTTTTCTCAGAACAGGACCGTTGGGTGGGGGGCAGGGGGGCAGGGGGGCTGAGGGGAATGCGCTGCGGACAGTAAGAGGGCCTCTTTCAGCCTCACTAACCATGTACTGCACTTTTGATCTGGCTCCCTGGATTGCTGCTGATGTTGCGTGCTATGACGAGCTAAGCCATCGGGTAGCATGTGCTACATCACTGCTCTGCTGAGGTGGGGGGGTGGGAGGGTCATAGATGTTAGACCACAACCAAACACAACCAGATGCTCGCTGCTTTGAGAGACGGGCACTGGCTTTTATTTATCTCTTTTCCCCAGAGTGTCTCCCGTGCTTCTCTCTGGCCAGCCTTGGCATCTGACCCTCAGAACCTTATAAAATGCTGATTGGTGGGGCCTGGAGGGGAAGGGCCCATAAATAGCCCAGAGACAGGGTGTCAGAGTGGGCTGAGCTTCTGGGCCTCCAAGTGACGCCGGGGCCTCTGAAAATAACCCGGGGCCTCCGGAAAGAACTCCTTTACATCTGCAACATCCAAGGCAACGCTGCCAGAGACATCAAGAGATCTACAGTAGGCCGGGGGGAATATCCAGTGATTGGCTAAATAAGAGAAAATAATATCTGTGACAGGGAATGATAGCTGTGAAGATTTTGGGGAACAGGATTTCACAGTCCTAGCTCAGAGGTCATCTTTGGCTTTTTTAACTGTACTGCAGACCCAACCGTCAAGACAGCTTAGCAAACAAAATAATGTCTTTAAATATTGACAAAGTACAAATAATTTCATGCAGTAACATGGTTGTATTTACTCTCTACATCATGTGTTATTCACATGGACTAGGAGTCCTACTGTGCAAATTCCGCAAGGAAAAAAAAAATCTACTGAACAAGCCAAAAATATGGGTAAAAAAAATGTGTATCATGTACAAGGCGCAATATATTGTGCACAAATCCAGGACACGCTGTCTGCCTGCCTGCCTGGGTACCCTAGAGACCAAGTCTGTCCCTGCATGACTCACACAGTAAATGTGACTCCACAGTGCCATCTAGTGTACAGACGCTAAGAGGGCAAGAGGGGGCAATACAGAAGTGAATGCCATTAGATGGACAGAACCGTCTTATTTGGCTGAAATAATGCAGGGTTCACATTAAAAGGGTATTTAATGGAGGAAATTAACTTTGCCAAACCGGTTTACAGACATGAAAGCAAATAGTGCAGTCATGTCAGACATTCCCTTGAGCTCCGGTGCAGAGATCAGTCTGAGCCATCTGTATAAATATGAGGGGATAATACTGGATGAAGTGAGTGACAGCTGGCCAGTAAGGCGGCGTGAAGAGATATGGAAGACTGGTTATCGCTATGGAGACAGCGCACTCTCCGCTCCTTCCTGGTCAGTCTAAAGAGCACTGGCCGCTTTTCAAATGGATAAACTAAGGAGCTCGAGGGATGGAAATAGTTACTCGGTTCAGTGGTGCAGACACAACGATGCTAAGGCATTGAGAAAGTAAAGCTTAGTTAGTACTTCATTCACTTCCTTTGGTTAGGCCTACAAGCAGAGATACAATGTGATACACTGAAATAGTAGATAAAGACTACAGTCAACAGTGTATGTAAAATATAGGACGGTGCGGTGGTGACAGTTGGAGCTGGACACAACCTGCTCCAGGACACAAACGGTTTGGGGGTGCCTCTTTCCCCCTGCCGTACAGAGCGGTCTGTCCTGATACCATGGCAGTGTTCTAAAGCCCGATTTATACTTCTGCGTTGAATCTAGGCAGAGGCTATGGCGTAGCCTACGTGTAGCACGTTCCCTACACAGTAGCCTGATGCGCACCTCCCCAGAAATGTAACTACGCACCGTAACCTCTCCGTAGTCTACGGCGTAGGGAACGCGGCTACACGTAGGCTACACCGTAGCCCCTGCATAGATTCGACGCAGAAGTATAAATCAGGCTTTAGGGCTGTACCAAAATCATCATCTGCCCACTGTTTACTCAGGCTACGCTTGCAAAAACATACATTTCCTTTGTCTACCATCTAGTTCCCACATAACATCAGAACCAGAAAAGGTGAGAAGACAGAGGTGATTCGCAGGCAGAAGGCTTCTGCGCCCCGCTGAAAGACATCCCTTATGCAGCGAGAAGCTTCACATGCCTGCCAGACATGAAACTACTCTTCACAATTGTCAGGTGGAATCGTAAAATGTCGCTAATACAGCAACCTCTGATTCATTCACAGAACATTACTGTGCGCACAAGTGTGTCAAGAATCAATCAGCAGTAAGTAAATGCAGGTTATACTTAGATTTCTTTCCACTAAAGGGTTAAAAAGATGACGTTCGGAAACCATGCGCTCTGTCTCCGGAAAGCCCCTCCTGCATCTATTAGAGAAGCAGGAACAGTTGACATTTTTAAATCAAGCCGTTTTTCATGGTATTATAGTCTTCCATAGTATTACTCAGTCATTTTATTATTTTATTTTCTTACTTTTACACCTGAGTGTATATGTACATGTGTATGTTATATTTACTATTTATTGCCGTTTTATTGTAAAGTGTTTTCAGACCTACGTTGGTGATAATGCTCTTTAAATAAAATTGACTTGACATGAAAAGAGAATCAAAAGCCATTGAGAATCGTTGGGCAAATGATTCACTTAACTGAAAGGGCCAACTACATTTATTGAGGGAAGGTGAACAGTGCATAAAAATACGAGATGAATCCCAGTCCTTTCTCCCCCGGCCCCTCCTGAGGCCAGATGGATTCCTTCCCCGCTGAGGTATCTTCATAACTTACATTATGGTAATGAGCTATATGGAAGCATGTGCATGCTTTCTGGGATACAGTCAGCATCTTATACATTAATAATTGAGATTACATTAGATGGTTCTTGATTATGCACAAGGGCCCGCAGTTTTATTTGGGTCAGCCTGCCTTCACTCTGAAGTCTGCGTTAGCTTTCCAAGAGCTGTGTGTGTGTGTGTGTGCCCGAGTGTGCGTGTACGTAGGCACACGCACACACACACACACAGACGTGTCTGCGCGATGTACAAAATACATGCACTTAGGATGAAACGAATCATGGGCAGAACAGAGGTTTCAGTATTAGCCTCTAAAGAGCACTGATAATTGGGCTCGCAGAAAAAATGCTTCCTGTCAGCAAGGCTGAAGGGAGCGGAGGGACTGGCAGCCCACCTCACTGCACCGTGCGGTCCCCTTCCGGCAGGGGTTGAGGGAGGTTAGTGCCTGGGTTATTCGTCACACCGCAGTCCTGGAACCGGGGAGGCAGGGCCCGGGATGTTGGGGCCCCAGCCGCGATCCATCACAGAACCAATCCCCCATGAATAGCCACAGGCTCACCGAACAGACCCACGGACCTGATTCTACAGTACTTTCACTGTACAGTACTTACATATTTGATGCTATGGAATCATGAAACTCCATATACCAGTCACACTCAGCAGCTAGCCCTGTAAAAAAAAGTCCCATCTGCAGATATCCCCAGTTCAAAGTCTAGGAAAAACTGAAAAGTAAATAGAGAGAGACAGAGAGAGGTGGAGAATGAAGGATTGCAGTCATATGAAGGATGCAAGGTTGAGGGTTGCCAAGGGAATAATATTTTCTATTGATTTTCTATGAACACTGCCTGTAGACCCTGGAGCTGCCCCCTCTAGCAGAGATCCTGACTGGCTTTATTTAAATGGCCAGAGCCATCCAGTGTTTTCCAAAGCACCCTGTCGCCCATCGCCGTTAGTTAAACAGGGCAGTATAAATAACCCACAAGGAAGAAACCCTTCAGCACACAAACGCACAAAATACAGAGAGAAATTATGAGGTCAGGACCAACCCTCGCCATTATTCCCAGTTACAGGCCAGGAAGCGAAATGGACAGGGCCTTTAACTGCGCTCCCCGCCCAGGGGAGGTGACAGGAATCAGACAGTGAACACGGTCACTCCGTTACGAGGCCGTAATGAATACAGAGGCAGAGAGGGATCCTGTCCTCGATTACTCAGACCGCACCGGGGCAGAGGTGCTCGTTAAGCCTCCCCGACTCAGCACGCTAACGAGGGGAGTCGCAGCGGGGATCAGGGGAAACCAGCGGAGAGTAGACTGTTGATTGGTCAGGCAGTCTCCTCTCTGCGGGCGGCGATAACCGCACACCGCGGCTGCTCTGAGCGCCAGTGTCCGCGTCAGTCATTAAGAGGAAAGTTCAGCTCTGACACTATACCAATTAATGTGTAGTGGGCTATTTGTAAGGAGAGCCCCGTCCCGCTTTATGATGAGATGAGCAAGTCGCTGTCCCCATGTGCTCTCTGTTCCCTGCAAGGCCTGTGCAGTAGAGGGAATTATGGGTATTAAAAACCTGGAGAAGATTTCAAGGGTTGCCAACCGTATTTCCATGGCTGTGGAGTAATTAATAACAACCTTGTGTGTGTTAATTTGAAGGCCACGTATAGGGTAACTGCATGTATTGCTAATTATTAACTCTTGATGTCACATCATTTATTGGAATCAAGTATCCTAAATTGACAGTGAATGCTGTATCAATAGTAGAGGTCTAAATTCACAATTTGGCATTCTGAACTGTAAGAGAATACAGTTATATGGTATATAATGAACATCTTGCTTCCTCTGAACATATAGACTTCTAGAGCTCCGCAGGGGTGTGGAGTTGGGGATAATGTTTGGGAGAGTGGGGAGAAGGGCTGTTCCCAAGGGACAGTGGGCCAGTGCTTTGGGCATTTGCAGCAGTACCTGAGTACAGCATTGTCACTTAAGCATTTGGCGGTGGAGTTGGAGGCCATGATACGTGATACGTGCTCAATCATTACATTACATTACATTACATTAATGGCATTTGGCAGACGCTCTTATCCAGAGCGACGTACAGTTGATTAGACTAAACAGGAGATAATCGTCCCCTGGAGCAATGCAGGGTTAAGGGCCTGGCTCAAAGACCCAAAGGCTGTGTGCATCTTATAGTGGCTACACTGGGGATCGAACCACCGACCTTGCGGGTCCCAGTCATGTGACTTAACCACTACGCTACAGGCGCCCCCTGTAGCAGCCGGCCCTTCTGTAGCGCCCAACCGGGCAGAGAGATGAACCTGCGGAGAACGGAGCAGATAGAGGTCAGCACATAACGACCGACCGACTCCAAGCCTTCACAGGGGGGGGGAGTTCTTGTTAAAGTTGCTTTAACCTCAAAGCCTGCTCCCCTGTAATTAATATGCTAACCCCTGAAGTGAACCCTTGGGACATCAATCACCACAACCCACCCACTGCTCGCCATGTCTTCACTGCGCTGCACAGTGTTAATCTATACAACTTCCTGCTGCGGCCAAACTAGTCAATATTTGCTTTCTCCTGCCCCCATTCACTATTGCAGCTGACATGATGGATACGTCTTCAGTTCTACTGATGCACACGGCAGCAAATGGTCTCAATTCCCGAAAAGCAAAAAATTAAATAAAAGATACTGCCATATCCACATACCTGTCAAACACTATTTTACTAAGCTGCCTCCATCTTGTGTCTTTTTTCCATCGGGTAGGCCTACCTCTCTGTGTGCTTCCTGTACCCAGTCACAAACATGTTTCAGTATTACTCAATATTTAAAAAAAGAAATAAACAAGTAGCACTTATCATGCAGCTGGGTAAGGTGACAGCGAGAAGAGTTCATCTGACATCTGAGGTGAACCACAAACCAGGTTTCATTTTCTCGAGAGGTCTGACTGTTGTTCTCTCTCGAAGTTAAAGCTAGCGCAATCTCGCACAAACACACACACACAGACACAGACACACAAATGCGCACATGACCTGTCTCAGTTCAGCACATACATTTCAAACACATTTAAAGTACTATATCCATTTTTCTTTTTATCTCATCGAATATGAGGTGCTTCGAAAAGACAGAGAGAGCGGACAGGTCCCTCTCTTCATATTTTTGCTTGATTCATACAGAAAGCAGAGAGGGTAAGAGGCAGAGAAGGTATGTTGACATTGCGGGGAATCAAACCTCAACCTGCAGGACAGACATGGACAAAAATGAATAGATTTCTTACATATAATCCATCAATACAGGAGCAACATAGATTTAACACTATTCAGACATTTACAATGGCAGCACCCCGGCAGGCTCGGAGTCACATGGCCTGTCTCCAGGCTTTATGCAGCACTGTTGAGCCTGCGTCAGAGAGGAAAAAGGTCTGTTTTTTATTTTATTTAGGGGGCTCTGAGTACCTGGTTTCAACACATGCTCACAATGTCCTTCTGAAATAAGGCTGACTTGCTGCTGCCAGTTTTTTAACCAATCATTCTTCACAATTGCCAAACAATTTAATCTTGTGCGAATATAATGCGTTTGGTTTTGACTGTGGTGGTTCCTAGAGAGTAGTACTTTGCTTTATTAGATCAGTGATGCATAAAGAATTGCTCTTGTCATCCAACATGGAAAGGAGTGAAGCATAAATGGTTTCTCATGTGTAGGGGCTCTTCATATCAAGCATATTTAAAAGTAACATGTATGGCAAGAGCTTATGTTATACACGCTTATATTGGCTACTGCTTGAACTCATTCCAGGTCTTAGACATGGATACATTACATTACATTACATTAATGGCATTTGGCAGACGCTCTTATCCAGAGCGACGTACAGTTGATTAGACTTAGCAGGAGACAATCCTCCCCTGGAGCAATGCAGGGTTAGGGGCCTTGCTCAAGGGCCCAACGGCTGTGCGGATGTTATTGTGGCTACACCGGGGATCGAACCACCGACCTTGCAGGTCCCAGTCATTTACCGTAACCACAACGCTACAGGCCGCCCGGTAAACTCTGTAATGCAGTACTGCAATGGACCTTGTCGTGTACAGTAAGGAAAGACATAAAATTGCACTTAGATTGTCTATATTGACACTATTTAACTCTAGACTTGGAGAAGGCCAGTATGGTGGGATTATGGATTAGCTCACTTTTAGTATTCCTGACGCAAGAATAGCTTGTAGAATATTTGACTATAACTATAAAGGTGACTGCATTTTTGTCAAACAACTATCCCCAATGTTTCCACTTGACAATAAATAACTATGCAAATAGCAACACAATCATTGCTTTTGTGTATAATGATAATATGTTGGATAATAATCCTGTAAAAAAGGGCTATTTGATGTCAGGTTTCTGCACAAAACATCTTTGAACATTTACATTTACAGAACTGCACTTTATAAACATAAATAAAAAAGTAATCAAATTACCTGTCAAGAGGTGCAGATAAAAGTATGCTTACAACTCTAAAAACGCACTTATGAAAAGCATAGGCACGCAAATATTTTAGTCTACATCCATGGCAAACAGACCCTGACAGATTAAAAACAAGTTAATATTTTTCTACATTCTATGCCAATCTGCACTAGACAAACAAATCAAATATTGTTTGCTTCTTACACTGCATTTGCTTCTAAAGAAAATTAATGTTTGCTTTAGGAGCACACCCCATCAAGACGTATCAACAAGCATCCAGCAGAGTTGCGCCTGTGGGTATTCGTTTTTGGCCAATTAAGCAAAATGGGATTTTGACTCATCCAAAAGAAATCATTCCATGTAATGGAAGAAGCTTAAGAGACCAGCCAGATCTTCCTAGAGCACTAATAGGCCTCTCATCACCGAAGATGCCCAGAAAGGGAGTCTTTACAATGCCTTGGGGTGATGCGATGGGTGTTCAGTATGAACTATAAAATCATACATCACAATCAACCTCGGAAATCCCATCACACTGCACTCATGCGGTGCTATGCGAGTCAGTTCATTTTGGAGCTCATCAAAAGACCATCTCGCTGATTCAAAAATCAATTTGAACCATGCAGTGGCTAATTGGCAGTCCTCTCTTTAATTTAGCAATGTACACAATTTCCATCATTTTTGGGAGGGATCCAGATGCTTCACGGTGAAGCTAAATGTCCCTTTCAATGCCACGACACATCTCGATTCTCAGTAACAGAACCATCAAAGAAGGCTGAAATAATTTACAAACAAAGCTGAGACAGTAACAAGAATGATGGACATTTTACCGTATTTAAGCTCGCCTTAGAAATAAACTTTTTACCCCTAAGGCCTTCTTTACATTTTAAATGGGATAATTGAACGCACTTTAGAATCTGATTTATTCGATGAAATGTAAATTTACTTTACTTCATTAACAAGCAGGAATATCAGCATGTCAGCAACAACGTCTTCAGACCTCCTATCCTATGGCTTCATAATTATCCACTGCGTGACCAGAAATTCAAAGAGTTCTCTTCGCACCATCAACAGATACCATCTGCTGAGGTGTGAAGGTGTCACAGAGTCAAAGATATCACGTACACTATCTTTGGATGTGTGGTGGAAATCTATCATCAAACTGACAAGATGTCTCTCTTCAGGCTACAGAAAAATATAGGCCTCGATTCCAAATCTGAGGTTTTCCTTTGAGGTGCTAACAGCACTGTAATCACAGAATCCCCACAATTGAAAATACACTAAGAAAATGTATCTGTCAACGACTTTCCCAACTTCTGTAGTCAAATATTTCCTCAGCATTGATTATATGGGCCTGACACTGGCACCAGTGCACACACACTAATATAAACAAAAAAAGTAGCACTAAACATTCTTCAGGCCAGCTTTTCTAGAAGGACATTGTTAACCAGGTAAATGTGTAATCTACGCATATGTGAAAAAACCCTTACTCTCACAATCAAATCCCATGGAGAAAAAAAGTCCTACATTCCATCAAGACCAGTCCCTCCTACAAAAACCATGGCCAGTAACAAAACAACCCCTCCCCCCCCCCTTATCTCCCATGGGAATACAGTTGAGGAGGGTATTTAACACAATAATGACAGAGCAACAAAGAAATGGTGTTCTAGCCACACAGAGTTCAGATAACACTAATGAGATTTTAGCCAAGAGCATGTTTTTCTAATACAATTAACATAATTGCAGCATGTACACAACAACTCCTTGAAGACAAAAAAAGCTATTAACTTTATGAATAATCCATTAAGCAGGACTAGTTCGGAAGTATCCACTATAGAGGAGACTACACAGCCAACTGCACTAGCAGCAGTACAGAGGGAACACGCAACTTACACACAGCAGCAGTTTGTCTTGGCCATGGATGTCATGTAGTTTCTTCTAAAAAAAAATCAACAGAGCGGTCAGGCAAGCATAATACTCAGTGGGAGAGGTAATACTTCTACCAAAGACTGTGCCTTGGGGTACACCTACTGAGGGTTCAATCCAATCACTTCCAAGCAGATCTTCCTTCACATCCTTGCTACTTTAGGCACCAATGAACTCAAAATGAAACAGAACTTTTCATTTCGATAAAAGTTCAAATAAAAAAATTTAAAAAAGCAAGGCCCGAATTGTCCTTCGTGGTCCACTCATCTACTGCAACAACAAAGCATTGCAGGACACCAAATGGCAGCTGCCATGGTGTGGCTAATATTTAATTCCTGTGGTGGATGTTGCTCTTTACACTTCCTCACAGCTCCATGGCTGTGTTTTTGCCTCTTGTGCAGAAGTCTGGCAAAGACCTCTTCAATGCACACCATTCCCCAACTGCTTGGAACGGTAAGTTACCTGACAGGGACCTGCAAGGTCGGTGGTTCGATCCCCGGTGTAGCCACAATAAGATCCACACCGCCGTTGGGCCCTTGAGCAAGGCCCTTAACCCAGCATTGTTCCAGGGGACGCTTAGTCTGATCAACTGTACGTAGCTCTGGATAGCGTCTGCCAAATGACATTAATGTCATGTAATGTAATGCTTCATTACTGAGAAAAAGGTCAGCACTTAAAAAATTCACATGACCTAAAACATTACTGAGTGTAAACCTGTTTGCAGGTTGTTTGTATATTTATGGCAAGCTTTGACAAGTTTGCGCATACTCTTCCCGACTGCATTTTCACTGACGACAAAACCTTGTCTTATGTTATTTTTGTACAGCCTTATTCCCGCTGGACCAAACAGAAGGCCGATGCCCCCAGTGGAGTGAAGGGAACACTGTTTTCTTGTGACTATGAACTAATGATGCAAAAAGTCACAACTGGCCAAGAAACAGCTGTGCAGACCATTTTACAATTACGTTGTGGGAGGACTATGTAACAAAAGGTGTGTAATTGACATACTTATCACTCAATTTCAAATCCAAAGTCCAAATACTTATGCACAGCACTGTCTACACACACACAGTTAAATTGGGACAGTAACTTTGTGTGTGTGTTTTGGCTTTGTACTCCCACAGATTGCATTTTAAATAAAACAACAATGAGGCTAAAATGCACAGTGTCAGCATTTACTTAAGGGTATTTACATCCATATTGAGCGATCCATGTAGAATAGTGTAGATTGATCCAGCCCTGTTCACATTATATCACAGGCATTTGGCAGACGCTCTTATCCACAGCGATATACAATAATATAAAACAATGTATACATAGTCCCCCCATTTTTGGGTAGCAAATATAATAGGACCAATTAACATGGCCATACTTAGTACTTGGTTGCAAATCCTTTGCATTTGATAACTGCCTGGTCTGCAATCCATAGGCATCATAGTATATTTCCCTGGTGATGCTCTGCCAGGCCTGTACTGCTGCCATTTTCAATTCCTGTTTGTTTCTGAGGCATTTTGCTATCAGTCTTGTCTTCTAAAAAATGAACACGCGCTTCAATTGCTGGACAGGTGATTGACTTGGCTAGTGAAGACCATTCCACATTTTGGCCCTTTGTTCCGTTAGCTGTGTGTTTGGGGTCATTGTCCTGCTGCAAGGTGAAGTGGCATCTAATGACTTCTGAGGCATTGGGTTGGATCTGAGCAGATGTTTCTGTACACTTCAGCATTCATCCCGCTACTGCTGTCAGTAGTCACATTATCAAATAAGACAAGTGAGCCAGTTCTAGTGTCAGCCATACCATATTATGTTATGCCCAAGCCATAACACTACCTTGACCATGTTTCACAGATGAGGTGGTTTTGGATCATGAGCAGGTCCTCTTTCCTTCTAGTCTTCTCTTGGTGGTGATCTGTGACTACATCCTGGAGAGCATTCTTGATTGGTTCAACAGTAGGAACTAGAGTGGTCGGCTGTGGTTGTTTGGTCATAGCAGGAAATTTGGTATTGCTGAGCTCACCAGTAAATTCCTGCTTCCTACCAATGTATCAATCAGTTGATTTTGACACACCCAAGGCTTTTGGTTTTGTATAGTTGATTTATTCAGAATTATCAGCCTCACGATAGCCTGCATTACTGGTTTTGACCTCATGTAGAATCTTTTGTTATATTTGCTGTGCATTAACTAGCGAGGCAGAGTCACAGCTGGTCGAGAAACAACTGAGCAGCTAATAGCCCAATTACTTTTGCTCCCTATGTAGGGACTATTGAAAAGAAGGCTAGGATTCATACACGGATCACCCGATATGGAGGTAAATACCCTATTTATGTAGCTGGCACTAATCTCATATTCATAGTTTTATTTTAAATCCGGTGTGCTTAAGTAGAGCCACAAAATCATCGCTGTCCAAAAACTTATGCACTGCATGTAATATAGTTTATGGAGCTTTCAGCTTTGCATTTTGTTTCGATGCCTGGAACCAGTTCAAAGGCATTCCTGTCACTAAGCCTTCACAATTCTTAACAATTGAACCAGAAACAAGAGGGATGAATGGGAGGGTGATTGAAAGGGCTATTACAAACACCCACTTACACACACCCAGCATCACTCAAAGTGACCAATTAGGATGGGGAAGTTGACAGGCATGTCTCGCTCCGCAGTGTGCTTGGCAAAGGGCAGTGGAAAGTTTGTGGTTTCAGGATGATTAAGTATTAATTTTTAGGGTCTATAGTCAGGGTGGGGAATGGGAGCTGTCCTCTTCTCCAGTGCAGATGATTAATGGTGACAGATTTAAACCTCGCTTTTATTGGATGCCGGAGCTGACCTCCTAAACCTCTCAGTAAGATAAGTGGTTCCTTGTGCTTTAATGGCAGTGCTTAGCTGATGTAAAGCAAAAAGTGTCTGTCTGCAATCCCAATTCCCTCTGCACTTCTTCTGACAACTTACATAACGTGGAACTTGTGTTGTCTTATCTTGCGTGTCATTGGTCAGAGAGCTGGAAAGTATATCAGTTATGGAATCTACCCTGAGACAGTGTGTCACCATCAAATGCCATCAAAGGCTGCTCCGCCTGACAGATCTACTCTTACATTCACAAAGTCAGCTGAAGACACCTAGTGCCTTTCAGGGTGATTTATGACCATCTGAATTAAGTTGTATGAACGGAGTAATACTTTTATTATGACAAAGAACACAAATAAGCATAGCTATGGGCAAGTTCTCAAGTTCTCATTTCTTTCAAAACTCTGATGACTTTTCAAACATATTTGTGTTTCAGCTGAAACTATATGGGAAGTCTGTGGAGCAACAGCTTTTCCCACACTAAAAAAACAAAATGACATTAAAATGAGCCCCTTCCAGCATGTTGTGTCCAGCTCAATTGAGGCTGTTTAAGGAACAGGCCTGCTGCCCTGATTCAGTTGGTGGGCCATGTTTGCCCATATTAATTGGGGGAGTGTTTTGCCCTGCCTATCCGTTCCCTTCCAGTGGAGCAGTGCCAGATGGATGTTTGGTGCATAATAAACGGTCTCCATGGAAACCGAGACTTGGGAGTGACATATCAACAGATGGGGTAGTTGGGCAAGAGGCTGGCTACAGTGGCACAATACTGCAAACGCACACTAGCTTTGTTTCAAGAGCTGGGGCGGTGCCAAGGAAAACGTGGGTAGCAGGAGGCCATATGCAAGTATGTATAAATGTTTCAGCTAGACAGCCATCGGAAGGAGTAAGGAAGATGAAGGCATTCATAGATGGAGGTGCTTGAAAAGGTCACCACGTACAGTATGGACACTGTGAAGAGAGGAGGGACAGGAGCTAATCCTGTTTCTGAGTTCCCTCGGTCAGATTCCCAGCAGCGGAGCTCCTTGTGTGAATCCATTCTTCCTCAAAAGACACTGCAACCAGAGAAGAGCAGCTCACATCGAGACTTTAAGGAAATGTATATCAGCTGTTCAAATACTACAATCATTTTAGTTTAATCAAAGTAAACCCATAATGAGTTGAAACTTTATACATTCATCATTTATATGGAAATAAACTATTGTACACTGCTACGGCAAGTGTGCAAAGCGTATGCTTTGTCTACTGGGGAGGAGCGGGGCGAGGGAGAGACTCCAGTCCTTACAACCAATACTCCATGAAAGAACGACTGCTTATCAATTAGCTTAAAAGCAGATTTTAAATCCTGCTAAAAGGCCTCGGCCAGGTGACAGAACAGACCGTGTTTCCTCGAGTGTCCTGTCAAAAAGAGCCCAGTAAGGCAGGGAGAGAGGAAGGCCCTCCTGATCTGCATTTTGGCTTTCCGCTGAAGGGCTCGGTCATTAATGCTGCCATTAACAAGGACTACGGAGCGCCTGACAGCCTGCCTGCACTGCATACTCATGAGGAGCTGTAAGGAGGGTGTGTGTGTTTAAGAGAGAAGGAGAGAGGAGCGGGTGAGAGAAGGAGAAATGGGGAGAGAGAAAGGGGGAGAGCAAGAGACAGCCCAAAATGCAAGGCTCAACAACAACAAAAATGCAATACTGAACATAAAAATGAATCAAATATTTTCTGACGACAACTTCAACGTCCCGCAATGAAAAAAAGATTCTGACTAAACGTGGTGTTTTAATTACTGTACAAATCTGGCTTCTTCTTGATTTTGGTACAAAGCCGTCGGTTGCGATGCAGTTACTGTACATCCGACAGCATCAGACACCTCAATCAAGGTATCCTTCCAGTAGGGTTGCTTTCTTTAATTCTTAAAAGAACAGCTAGCTGAATGCATTCAGCGGGATAAGACAGTTTGTTATTCAGCATCCAGTTTGCTAATTAAATGTTCCGTGCCCTAGAAGATTTAGTGCAATTCACAGCAGCAATACTCAAGAGTACAGATATATAGATATATATTTTTTCCCCTTCAGAAATGAATGACAGAATGTGAGGGGTCTACTCACAGAGGCAGTGGGACCCACAGCGGGGGCTACCGCAGGACCGGCTGATCAGAGAGCCCATGAGTAACGAGCCCTCCGCGGCCTTAACGTGCGACACAAATCGACAGGCACCTACTTATTAAAGCACGCTGCGGATTTTGACATACCTATTTATTCCGTGCCGAATATTGAATTTCTAAGAAGTGGTTCCCTAGACTGGCATGTTCACGTTGCCAATGAAAGAGCTATTCAACTCCTGACGGGTGTCATGAATCTTGTAAACATTACAGCCAAAAGAAGATCACTCGTTTGACAGCCTGTGGCTAGACAGCTTGTATTTCAGAACTGACACATGCTTAGAGTGTGACAAAATATTAAAAAGGCTATGCATACAAAATGTTTCTTTCTTTTTTCTTTGCAAAATGCAATTTCTTTTTTCCAGACACCTAGCTTTGCTCCGGTTCCTGCTGTAGTGTAGATTCCCCTTGGTGTTTGGGCTATGGAGACCATGCTCTTTCTTGGTGGTTTGGGTGAGTGGTGCCCAATGGCTTAGTTGCCAAAAAAGTTGCCCTAATGATGTCCCCTTTAACCCTCTCTGAGCCTGACGGATCGGCATCCACATTTTGAAACACAAAGTGGCACCCTGCAAGATATCAGTACTGGAACAAGGGTGTCTCGAATCACACAAGCTAGAGAAACCCCCTGCAGAGAACACTGGACTCATCTGTATCCCTGCGAATTCACACTGCCAATTTGACAACGGCAGCCTGAAATCGGCTATCCGCGCCCCGTCCCCACCAGCAGCTCCCATTAGCCTCGTCTGCTCCTCTAACGCTGGCAGAATGCCCAGAAGAATGAGCCAGCAGCCTTTCCACTCGGAGATGAACAGTGGGCTCCAGTAGCCACACAGTCTTCTGTACGGGGGGGGGGGGGGCGGGGGGGTCAAGTATTTCAGCCCAGAACAGAAGGGTTAACCTGCACAGAGGATGGCTCCGCCGTAAACCTCAGACCAAAGAGAGGAAGTCACCGGGGAGCAAGAGAGCAGTATGCGGCGAACATTAAAGACGTTTCTTTTTCATTTAAATCAAAAGAAACGGAGGAAGGCTTATGATTGAGGAGCCCTGCTGCGTACTGTAAGGGGTGGGGGAGGATCATTTTAGGGACATGAAAGACCGGTCTTTCTCCCTCTGACTCCTGATGGGTCACTGGAGTCTCACGGGTCATGTGATCGATCGTCTCGCGGCAATTCCACTCCCACAAGCCGCTTGCCGTTTTGTAACGCGGAACAGCAGCCGAACGCCCGGTTCCCCCGGGCGGACAGAGGCAGAGATAAGGGGGGTACAGAGAACATAACAGGGGAAGATTTAGCAGGTACAGTACTGTATTAGTGGGTCCAGGGGGCCTCTAAGGTGTGTGTGTGCATGTTTGCGAGAGTGTATGTGTATGTGTGTGTGTGTATGTATGTCTGTCTGTGTATGTCAGTGTGGGGGTGTGTGTGTGTGCGTGTGTCGGGGGCAGGGGGGTGCTTATATATTTTTTCCATGCAGAAGTAATTTCTGGATGTGATCTGGGCCTGGCGAGATCTATGCAGCCTCCCCCTGGAGGGATTTCCATGGCCTCTGAAACCCTTTTGGTTCCCCTCAGATATAAGGTTCATCAGGCAGAGGAATGCACGGCTTAAAACACTGCATCCCAAGCTGCCGGGGGCTGCTTTTCAAAGGCTTGGGGAATAGGATTTTTCTGCATGAGTGTATCGTAAGGGGAAGTGGAGGTTTTGGAATGATTTAAAACCTTCATCAGGATATTCGTCACTAATCCAAGCTGACATGACATGACATCAACATGTTTCTGCTGAGATTTTTCTCATTTGAAAAGTTAGAAAGATCATTTGCCGATTAACTCCGTGGATTCAACTGTTAAAATAACTCAATTCAGTAGAAATAGTTTTCTTTACATTTATACCACACATACAAGCCTATATGAGCATTCCCAGCTACGTTTGGAGGTACATCATGGTGATTAATCAAGCGCAGCTCCTTATGCATAACATTGACAAAGACACACAATTTCACCTCAAAAGGTGCTGAGTACCCATGGCCATAATACTAAATGAATACTAACCGTTTTCCTTCCTCCATTGAGTAAAAGACAAGAGAATAACATTGAGATGGATGTAGAGCTCACCTCCAGTAGGGGGTGCTGTTTAAGTATGTTAGGAGCTGCCATTCCCCACACACTCCCTGCTAACCGACCACAGTACACTCACTCCTGTGGGTGGGAGGACAAGAATGCGGACATACTCTGCTCTCAGCTGAAACCTCAATACAATCATTAACACCCCCCCTCTCCCCTCCCTGATTTCACAGAAACCCAAAATGGGAGAAGCTCCCATATAGTCATTATTGTGAACAAATCAATGTGTTTTGCCATAATCTATTTATTTTATTGGTTTGAAAATGATAAGCGATTGACAAAGTAGCTTTGTCAGTGTAGTTCCGGCCCTTTATGGAGTTCACCTAACCACACTCTCGCATCAGTTGCCACTTCCTGTTAAAACTCCACAAGGTACACATTCATTAATTAGCTGCTAACAAGAATGCAATCAATCTGGCAGCAACAGATGCAGGTTCTTGATTGATTGTACGTTATTAGGAGTGGTTGTATTGCAATTGTTCCCCAGCCCTACATAAACTCATAATCCAGCTTGTATTGATTTATAACATAAACCATTTGACTCCTGACTTGTAATTATTTGCCATTTAAGAACTGTTACTGCAGGGGACCTGGATCGCTCCGTGATCGTGTGCTTCTACCGTACTGCATGAGAAAATCACCGCAATGGGGCAGATCATTCAGAACAGATTATATCAGTACACATCCACCAACTGGATGACTGCATTTTACTCATCATAGAGCTCTTTACCAATTTCCGTGTTCACATACACACGCACACACACACACACACAGACACAGACACACAGACACACACACGCAGACAAGGCTGGGTGTCAGAACATAAATAAGATAAGGTGAGAATGTGCGCGGATGTGTTACATCTTCACATTTGTTTTGGTTTGCGAAGATTGTATTTGTGATGTAGAGGTCATGATATTACCGGCATGAATTCCAGAGGATATCTCGTCCTTCAGACGGTGGAGGCCAGGGAGGAAAAGGTGGTGTTGGGGGGGTTGGTGGTTTATCAAATCCATCTCTTCTTCAATGGCAGCCTACAAGGGGCTCGGTAATCTGAAAACCATGCCTCTGACCTTTTCACATCAGATTTGCTGCACACTCTGTAACCACTAAATATGATCGGTGATTCCCCAGCACTCACCTGACAGCGCCTCAACTTAATACTCTCACATACACTCACAGGCACGGAGCTCCAGTTTTAAAACAGAACACAGCGCCCTCTAGTGGCACAGAAACAAATCAACAACTCTCCATGGTCTTTAAAGGGATAGTTCACTTTCTGGGGGTTTGATATTATTACAGTTCTAGTGCATGTTTTAGACCAACCAACAGTGTTTGCGTACAATGAAGAATATTTTAGATATTTAATGAAGTATCCAATGTTCTACCGGCTTTAGAATGGGAGGAACAGGGCATTCTTTAAGGCAAACACTGGTGTACTTTGGTGTTACTTTAGGTAAATATTCTTGCCTTCAACAACAAAACCCTAAATGGACAATGTCAAAAACAAAACAAAAAAAAACATAGATGAAAACAAGACCCCCAGAAATGAACTCTCTTTTTCTTGGCACTTAAGAGTATGGGTGACAATCTTCAGGGTCCTAGGCTTCGAAACCTGCATCTCACAGTCTGAACACGTGTCTGTATCAACCAACTAACAGAATCCCTTCAACTATCCCATGCAAACCCATAAGGTTTCCTCAAGTCGCTGTAAATTGAGAAATAGTTTTTTCAGTTTACCTGGATAAATATTGAAGAAGAGGTTTGTGTTCTACGAGAGAACTTTGGTCACTACAGGTCTTCAGCTTTAGAAGTTTGGAGCTTTAGAATCGCAGTTGCAAATACAATGATGCAATTCAGCATCAAATCAGCTACAGCTCCTCAGGATGTGGTCTGGACTGTGGACAATGGCTGTCCACAAAAATGTGACCCTGGGCACAGCGATTTACAGAATCATTTTCCAGGCATCTGAAATATGTGAGTAAATGCTGTGTCATGATGATTAGACACTACACATACTGGAGCCCAGGGCTGGATTCTGCTACGCTTTTACTGTATGACTTCAATCTGATGTATTTTTATTTTATTTTTCATATCTACATTATACTTTTATACATTGTTTTGATAATCACTGGCTTTTAATAATTTTATTAATTTATTTTATAATTCATGTTTAATGTTGTACCATTTTGAGGTCAGGTTGACTTCAGGTTGACTGTTCATTTAGATGTCAATTGTAAAAGGCATTTTGACAAGGGGTGCCCACATTTTTGCACACCACTGTATCTAATCGACAGTTTAGATATTCTGCAGCAGAATTACTACAATAGTGCTTTAACCCTTTAAATCCCACGCCCAATATGAAGTGGCCCCAACCAAATCCCGAGGAGCCACTTGGCTGAGAGAACCTAGTAGGGATTTAATAGGTGCTCAAAACAATAGTATTGCAGTCATTTTGATTGGTTGAAAAGGTAAAGGTCGAGGGACTGAAGGGGTTAATAGCCAATCAACAAAAAATCATCAGACCCTACACCCCTGCCAGACCTCTTCGTTCAGCCTCCACAGGCCGCTTGGCACCTCCCCCTCTCCGAACCTCCACCTCACCTCACGCTACTGTCTGTTCTGGCTAAACGGTGGTGGAACGAACTCCCCGTTGAGGTCAGAACTGTAGAATCTCTCCCCACCTTCAAGCGCCCCACTGAAGAGGCACCTCTTCAAGCAGCACCTCTCCCCATCCCTCCCTACCTCCCAGTGAACCTTAATTGTTGTCGTTGTGATTTACTTTGTTTCGGTATTTTTAGTTGGCTAGGAAAGCAGTATTTGGATAGTTAAGTTTGGTCACTTTTGCTTTGTTGTGCTTGTTAAAAAAAAAAAAAAAGAAAGATAGGCCCTGGTCCTTATCTTTGTTGTACGGGTAGCAATTGAAATTGTACTTCCCTCTAGGGTCTTTCAGCGCACTTATCCTTGGTTATGGGTATGCACTTTGTTGTACGTCGCTCTGGATAAGAGCGTCTGCCAAATGCCAATAATGTAATGTAATGTTCCCAAATACTCCCTCCCTTAAAACCAAAGGACTGAAATGGATTGCATATTGGTATGCTATCCTTCATGAATTAACTTGGAGAACTAAATTGTGTATTTTCAATCTCTGAAGAGAGAAGTAATCATGCCTGTTTTCCAAAGTTTATTAATTTGAAACCATACAGTCTATTTTTCATACTTTTAAACATAAAAAAAAAAAAAAGTACACATACCAGGTTTAACTGAGGAGATCCGTTTTTCATTTCTTCAGAGAAACCTACCATTTTCCAAGGGTTTGTTCAGTTCAGTTCTAGTTGGGGGGGGGGGGGGGGGGGGGGGGGGGGCACCGAAACCATTGTTCCTGTGTTTGGGATCAAACCAATCGCCGCCGTTTCAAGTCCAGTAAAATACACAGCAAAGCACGGCGTACGAGCCTGTGGACCTCCTGCATCCCAGAATACCGTTCTGCCTAAGGGGCGCCCCCGGCGAAGATGAGCTCCAGCGCAGCCTGGATGTCTCCGCCTGTGGCCTGCAGCGCCCGCAGGATCAGATCCTCGTCGCGGATGCCCATGTCCCGCAGCTGCTGCAGCTGAGACTGCCACTGGGTCTGACAGAGAGGGCCCCAGCGTTACACTCACTGCTACTCACAACGCCACAACCAGGAGAACTCAGCCAACAGTTCAATACTTTAAAAGCTTAGGGATTCTGTTCCACTGCTTTGTATAATGGAACTTAAAATCCTTTAACTGCAGATAAGTAAAAGTCTCCAGAGCAGGGTTTCCCAACCTTTTTTCTGCAATGGCACACTTTGTATGATAAAAGAAACAGCCATGGCACAATGTGACCCCATTAACCACTAAAATGTTACAATATGTCACCTGAGCGGGAATTTGAACATTTTCCACAGCACACTTGGTAAACTCTGAGGGCACACTCAGCTGAAAAACAGTGCTCTAGAGGACTCTCACAGCATGGCAACCACAGAGCCCTTTTGGCCATCATGGTCATGCTCCCTTATGAAGGGTCCTCTCTCACCTGCAGAGAGGACATGCTGGAGACCTGCAGGGCCTGCTGGAGGGCCTGGTTGAAGATGTCGTTGGTGATGGGCGTCCCAGCGGGCACGGGGGACACCCCTGAGGAGGCCCCCTGTAGCACAGCACACGGGACATGAGGACAGGGACAGGGACAGGGACAGGGACAGGGACAGGGGGACATAACACTGCTCTGCACTTTAACAACTGTCAGGGGAAAATTTATCAAAACATCCAGGGTGGAAAACACACTTACTATCTGCAGATGATAGTACAACCCCCCCGCAAAGCATAACACATGCAATATGCTCCTTGATGAGAGAGCACACCCCATATTCTGACAAATCACACTTGACCATGTAAGCAAGATGAACCCCACTCCTGCATTAAATGAAGAATGCATGTAAATGCCCATGACATTTCCCGCATATGAGAACTCTTGATAGCCCTGAACGTTGCAGGTTCAATGAGGGCCGTTCAGGAATTAAACAAGCAGGAGAAAGACAGAAAGACGACGTTGAAGGGCTACAGGAGCTGCAGCGTACCTGGTTCCCCGTGGTCGGCGTGACCGCGCTGCTCTCGGGAGTGCTGGCGAGGGCGAGGGCGGTGGCCAGCTCACTCTGAGTGATAGGGCGTGGCCCCACGGCACCGCTGTAGCCCAGCGTGGCGGGCCTGGCCCCCGATGAGCCCCCAGCACCGCTGGACGGCCCGGCCCGATTCCCCTGCAGAGGAACAGCAGGGCAGGAGGCACATCACGTCAGGCAAGAGTTTCTTTCCAGACAATAATGAATATTTACAGTATGAAATGTAAGGTATCTACATGAGAGATGTTAACCAATGAGCTACTGTAAGACTGAATAGAATCCAAAATACGGGTCGAGTCGGATGAGCTTACCGACTGGAAATCATCCTCATCATCAGACATGCCCTCAAACAGGAATCCACCTGTGGAGGAGACAGGGAGAACAATCTAGAAAGCAACTCAGAGCCAAGCCCAGTCCACACAGAGAATGCTGGTTACATTACATAATTGGCATTTGGCAGACGCACTTATCCAGAGCGACGTACAGTTGATTAGATTAAGCAGGAGACAATCCTCCCCTGGAGCAATGCAGTGTTAAGGGCCTTGCTCAAGGGCCCAACAGCTGTGCGGATCTTATTGTGGCTACACCGGGATTAGAACCACCGACCTTCCGTGTCCCAGTCATTTACCTTAACCACTACGCTGCATGCCGCCCCTGGTTACCAAAGCGATTCAGAGCCAAGCCCAGTTCACACACAGAACGCTGGTTAACAAAGCGATTCAGAGCTGGGAGGATGCACCCATTACTGCTGCTCACCTGGCATGTCGCTATAGGAGCTGGAGGAAACGTTGCGAGAAGAGCCAGCGCCCTGCTGGGTGGGGACACTGCCAGCCACCGAGTGCAGGACCAGGACGATGGCATTGACCAGAGCGGGGTGAGAACTCATCAACCTGGAGGGGGAGGGCAAGCGGAGGGGTTAGCCTCAAAACAATGCACAGGGAGCACCTGAGATGAAACTGAACTAGAGTATCTGGAATAATAATAATAATAGTAACACATTATCTGAAATATCGTTATACGATTAAACTTACATATCCAGCATGTTGGGGTCTGTAAAATGTACAAAAAGATCTTTGTCTTGGAGTACACCTGAAAAATAAAACAAAGATTGGTGTGAAATTCACCTTCACTTTTATCTGACTGTATATATTGTATTTGACTGTTTAAAATGTCTGTTGATAATCTGACAATATGTCTGTTTTTTACTTTGTGGCATAACAATTTTCATCATTCATTTTCACTTGATGGAAGGAGAACATATTAAGCTGTTGCTTATTTTCACTGTCACGGCATGGAAGGATGACGCTTCGTGGAGAGCTTGGGCAGACAGACTACAGGTGCCAATCAACAACAACCAGATCAATCACCCCAGCACAACTGTAGTAGATACCCCGTCACCCTGTCACCCTTCCCCCAAGGGCAACACTATGGCCATTTGTACACAATGGCTCATCCCACGGAACTCCTGGTCAGTCGTCACTGATATGGTCAGGTGTCGATGCTGTTTTTTAAGATTTTGTTCCATTCTTAGTAGTATGATATATTTTTCATGAAACCTCAAAATGAAACTCAAAAGAACAGCTTAGTCAGGTGGGTCCTACTGTATGGCATAAAATGTTTCATGACAATCCTTGATCAGAACATGTTTGGTGTCCTTCCGATTGTTTCAGTGTGACTGGTCAGGGCGGCCTGTAGCGTAGTGGTTAAGGTAAATGACTGGGACACGGAAGGTCGGTGGTTCTAATCCCCGGTGTAGCTACAATAAGATCCGCACAGCCGTTGGGCCCTTGAGCAAGGCCCTTAACCCTGCATTGCTCCAGGGGAGGATTGCCTCCTGCCTAGTCTAATCAACTGTACGTCACTCTGGATAAGAGCGTCTGCCAAATGCCAATAATGTAATATATCTAGCACAACTGGTGGCGATAGCAGTGTTCTTGCTGTACTTACCCAACGCCACTGGGTCACTGCTCAGTCCTGGTGTGGCCACTATTATCTGGTCCAAAGACTCCTTATTGTTCAGCATCTTGAATACCTGGGCATTCACAGAATAAAGAGTGACAAAGCTGTACGTTTGAGGCTTCGTCCAAATATTATTGCATAATGTTACGTATTCAAAAGTGTTGAATAAGGTGAAAATGAGAGAGTTAGTTAGGAGGGCATGTGAAAGTCACCCAACTAACATTACAAAGAACTGTGGGAGGATTATTTCTCTCATTTCTCCATTTTAAGCTCCATAAGGGAAAGGAGCACATTAGTGACCTCAACCGGGACACCTCTATCAAATGCTTTTACTTGGAAACACTGTTTTGGGTAATAAACACAGCAGTATCATGCCTGTACCCCACAAACACATCGGCATCCTATCCTTATGATAAAGGTAAGGCATTAAACTTCATTCATGAAAGCCCAGCTCTGCAAGCTTACGGAGTCTCTGTAAGCAGTGCTGGTGTGAAGGGCAGCCTGCAGCACACGGAACTCCCTGGCAGCAGTGGTCCGGTCCACTGGCTCTGCAAACAACAGGGAGGGGAGCACACAAGTGAGAACAACTTTATTCATATCACAATTTTTTCAGTCAAAGACAGATTCAGTTATGCCCCTCCAGTGCAGCTACTGACCATACATCCATTCAGGTTTACAGACTCATAAGGAAGGACCCCTGCACACCCTGAATGCTAGTCCACACACCTGGCTTCACCTCTGGTTCTGGCCAGGATTTCTTTAAGATGTGAACAGTGGAACCTGGCTGGATGCCATAGGAGTCCAGCGTAAGGTCATCCTTCAGCTTACGGCCGCAGTACACCAATTCTGAAACACGCACAACATTAGATCTCATTTCTGTTGAGTCGTAGGCAAACAGGACTGGTCCAGATTTACTCTACAGTTAGTATTAGTCATATTGCCATTATGTAATTAACGACAACAAAAAAAGCTTGATTAAACAAGGGTTCTTGTCACATTTATCTGGTGTAGTAAAACGCTAAAGTGCCGCTAACCTATAAAATCTGGGTCCGGCACTGAATCGGGTAACTGGGCTGCAACCAGCTGTTTCAAAGTGGCAACTCGGTAACCCCCAGGAGTTACATCTCCAGGCTCAGCCTCAGGAAAATGCATCACTGTCTTCGGAAGGGACGGGTGATCCATGAGCTTTAACGATAAGCGCCATTCTGTAATTGCCATTTCCCTGAAACAGCAAGAAAAAGGGCAACGTTAGCTCGGGTTTATGGAACACATCAATCTTGCGTCTAGCCCCTCCCATAACATTATACAAACGTTAGTATGTAGCTAGCTAGGCTAGTCGGTTAGCTAGGTTATGATATAAACAAGCAAGCTAGCTAAGCAGCTAACCTGACCAGCAATACATCACGTCTCTAATCAAATTGGTTGGGCATTAAACTATAAATACACGACAAATGTATGCAAGACGAATTAACAAGACATAAAACAAAGTAGCTAAACAAATATGAATATCAGACGGCAAAACTTACCGAAGCGACCAGCTATGTTTATCTTATTAACGTTTTACTGCTCAGTCACAAGAATACGGAAATGGCCCTGAAAACATGGTAGTTGTAGTCTTTATAGAACTTGAGAGAACTTCAATACCCATGCTGTATTTGGAGAAGCGGAAGTAAGGTGGTTTTATACTAGTCTGCCTGAAATGGTAAATTTAATTCAGCGAGAAAGGGACACATATTGAAATATTGAAACAGCAATGTACCGCAAAGGTTGGGGAAGAAGTTGCGCTGTATTTGGCTGTACCAATAGCCAAAAGAAACTAAGCATTTGGCGAAGGGAGACTTGTGAGTTGCACTCCCCCTTGTTGCACAACGTTTGTCCATGCTTGCAGCCATTCTCCTTTCATAACTTTCCCCGTGATAAAGACAGCCGTCGAGCATGGCTAGAAGCGGTCGGAAGGAAGTCTGACTACAACCCATGCAAATCATCTGTGGTATGCTCTATACACTTTCTTTACGGGTCTCCGACTTCTGAATACCACATTCCCGTGCTGAACATGAAGCGACACCCACGAAAAGGTAGTAAGATAGTAGCGAGTGGCAGCAATGATGATGCTGTGGATACAAGTGCAGAAAACGGAATTTTGCCTGATCTCAAAAAGAAGAGGGCTTACAAAATTATGCTGGAGGAGGAGGCTGTTTTGGGAGAAACTTTGGGGGGAAGCCCGCAGTCCGAGAAAGATAAATTGGACATTGAAGAACGCCATGCACATGGGTCGTGGGAGCAAGCAACTGTGGAAGCTATTATGAATCTCAGGACATTTGACACGACCACCACCACTTCGCAGATAGCTCAGATGATAATTGCCAACCTTAAAGACGAGAACGATTTCCTCCGGGCGCAAAACATCAAGCTTCAATGGGAGCTGAAGTCCATGCAAGAGAAGCATTCGGCCGATTTACAAGCCACTAAAGAGGAACTACTGGTCCTGAAAGGCAGATGTACGTGCACTGATGGGCATTCGGTGACCCCTCCGCCCGTGGCTGTCGCGCCAGAGGCAGAAGTTGTCGAAGCCATAGAGATAGGACACAGGGGGGCTTCGACTCCGTCTGAAACGGAGCGACCCTTCACTGTTGGGCTGCTTCCGACGGAACAATCTGAGGTTGGAAAGTTACTAACAGTCGACCATCCTGCTCCAAATGAAATAATTGCATGCACTGGCGCAAACACGAAGACACAAGGCAACTCGGAATCTTAAGTTTAACGGGAGTTACTCATGTGGCGTCTGTAGTAAATATCTTTGTGTTAGACAATCTTTGCCTAAAATTTAGATAATACTATTATTAATACTATTAATTGTAGTATAAATGAATAGTATTATACGGATTCTAAAAATAATAATTATTATTATCTTTTGTATTATTTATTTTGGGACAACTTCCCTTTAATATTTTGCTAGAGCAATTCAAATTATGTCATTAATTATGCTCAGCACAATGCTGCTTCTTACTTGATTCAAAACTACAGGCACTGTCTCCCTGGGTAGAGATGGGACAAGCATGCTGCCAATAAAGTGAAACATCCTATTTATGGCATGTTACTATTTGCACTTTTTTGTGTGTCGCTCTGGATTAGAGCGTCTGCTAACTGACTATAATGTAATGTAATGCCTGTAAGCAAACTGTACCAGAGAACAAAATTAGACGCATCTGTATGTGCCTTTGTGACATTGCTTTACAATGTTTGTCAGATGTGCTACGATCATATAAGCTAATGTGGCTACATCCTCTGGGTGTCGTCCTTCACTTTTCACAGTACAATTACTAGCCTCATATTCAACTTTATCAGCAGCCACACAGTGTTTCAAAACCTAAAATTGCTAAACCTGCTAATTTGAACAAGCTAGTCAATATTAGTACTATTACAAAAATAGCTATAGAGGAGAATAAATTGCATAAGCACATAAAGAATACTTCTAAATGCATAAAAAGTGTTGCAGTTGCAACAATGTGATTGTTACTGTGTGTGCCTTGTGTGCTCCTGGTTGTGGTCTTGGAACACAGGAGCACACAAGTCTGGAAAGCGAATGGTGGCTAGAAGCAGAAGTCATGCCTCATGTTTTATGTGGATTATGTTTTGAAAGCTCGGGGTGTCCGGCTCGAAAACCGATCTTTATGGGTCCATAATACCTTTTATCTGTAGAGATCTTCCCCATTTGGCTACAGCAAGCTTTTGTAGCTTCCCAAACTGACCAGGAGAGGGCGACTCGAGTGGTTTATTGGTGCCTCTGTTGGACCCTCACTCCCTCTGCTGTCTAGTGTTATCTATTGCACTCCTGCTTTTGCTGAACAAATGTTCCACTGAAATCGTACAACTTATTGTTTTCTACGTTTTCTCTGCTTCTCTCAATTTTCGTTGGACAAGGAAATGGCAAGGAATTATATAATTGACTGTTGTTTATACAATAAATGTAATTGTCCAGCCATTATTGCTTGTGTATGCCGGCGTGTGTGTTAATTCTGTTTCTGTCATTTGCATATTTTTACTGCAAACTGTCCATTTTATTAATACCTTTTTCTGCAAGCTATTCAATGTATTGAGTAAATTAAATTGTATTCACTGAAGGGTAAAAAGGAGAAATGGTTAACATCACTTACAAAATGTCTGATTAAATTAAAACCCAATTCTGACAATTATATTTCAGGTGATGTTATACTGAACCAGCTGAAGTTGTGGAATAGTCTATCTTACACAATATAACAGATGTACATATTACTGATTTTGGCAACAAGGAACAACAGATTATTAGCTTCTATGAACATCGAGTAGGCTCCAGAATTATTGGCACCCTTGATAAAATAAAAAAAACATTCTGCATATAAGAACACAGAAAATCTATAGGTTATGTTCAAACATAGGAAAACCAAGTGTCTGGAGTTTATGACTGGAACATAGTGCTATGGTCATGAGACCAAGATTGAGTATTTGGCCATACACACCATCGATGCATAATAATAGTAAAGCACACTACTTTTACACTTTATTTTCCAACATGTGTAAAGTTCATGTCAATAACAGTATTATTTGATAGTTTACTGTATTTTTGTGCATTTCAAGGGTGGCAATAACTGGAGCACATTGTACTGTATATGAAGGGTATATGCAGGGTTGGTTGTAGTTTGTAACAGATTTACACATTACTTTTGTGAGTTGGCTATTGATGAATTAATTTACTGTTTATTTAGGATAATAACGGTATTATTTTTATAGCTTGACTGCACTCTATTTATCCAAGTATTACTGTAGGATGTGACGCACACAGACGGTTAAAAATGGCTGCATTGTAAGCAGTATTTTGAGTTACAGGCGGTGACTAACATGCAGCAATGGTTAATGGGACTCGTACGGGAAAGGAAGACGAGGTCCCTGCCCCAATCCATGACATCATAGCCTACTGGACAAAGCACCGAAAGAAGGAGGGGTTTTATATAGCGCGGGGCTAATCGTCCCGAATCTGGAACTAACCTTACAGAATCTGTGCCTATTCATGCTCACAACACACGGAAACGGTAATTTCCTGATGTCCAGGGACCCAAAAAAGGAATGTAGGCTATATCACAACGTGAAGGCTTCTGCATGACGATTTGTTCTGGTTCTGGTTGATCCGTGGTTTGCGGATATTATAGGCTACATTCGGTTTTCTTGGCATGGTAAGTTTTTACACCAAGTTTATTTTTCCGTGAATCCGTGACGATTCGTTTATCATTATAAGTGAATCAAACACATGGAAACACATGTTCCTACTTGTAATGTTGGCGATATTTAAAAAAATATAAGTGCTATCTGTTTTGGTAACAGTAAACCTCTGGATTTGTAACTGGAATATGCAGACACGACTAGTCTGGTTAGCGTTACACGGTCCAAGTAAAAGTTTTAAATTGCGGTCATTTGATAGACATTCTCCACGAGAAAAAAAGGAAAAAAAAGAAACACGTGAGCAGACTGCAATAAACACCTGAATATTACGCGTTTTACAGGGGTGCATCCTCCCATATTTAAACGGTTTGGGTCATATGTATCCTCCAGTCACATAATAAGATGGCATAAGTTTATTAGATTATGGTATTATTCGTGCTCGTGCCCTTTGTCTGTCACCCTTATGGGGGCACACCTAAATTGTCCATGTCTGATGAAGCCAGATGCAAACCGAAATAGCTCTCTTATGAGATTAGGGTGGGGTAAGTGGGTAACGTTACACTAGCAGCCCTGCCAGCAAGACCACTAACCCAAAATATAGACCTTGTTAATAAGCAGATCCTATGCATCCATGGCACAGGATGTAGAAGTTAATGTTATATCTAGTTGTGTGTTCTTGCTACACTAATCTACAACTAAATATACACTTGCTGTACTCAGCATCTGATACCAGTCCTACCAATGAGCTGCTCACCACTTCCCGAAGGCCCAAACCACATCATGGGGCAGTAGGTCAATATGGCTTTACCACCAACCACACACACACACACACACACACACACACACACACACACACACACACACACACACACACACTACCAAACTATTACAGTGATTCACTTTTTGATAAACAGCTAGCATGTAACTGTATTTATTGCCTATACTCGTAAAACTGTGGATAATGGAGGAATGGGTAATGGAATTTCTGTAACCCTGTAAGGGGTGGAGCTTACATTACCTGTAAATGACAAGTGTGTTAAACCCATCAAAGCATTAATGTTTCTTGCCAAGTTATTGCCACTGTCCTGGTAATAGAGTTCCATGGTGTCAGCTGCAGTGCAGAACTATTATGGTCAGCCAATACTCAATTAAAGTTCTGCACTCTGCACAGTGGGGGAATGGACTTTGGAAACAGTGCACTGAACTATGTGTGTTGTGTTGCAGACATTTGTATCATTCCAAATATGTGTATGTCACAAACAGGGATATAATGCGGTTTTGTTGGAAAGCGTGTTGTTATGCAGGGCTGGCTTTATCAGGCTAATTCTGCCAGATGCTCTGTTTTTATGTGTGCTGCCGCATTAGGTTGCTCACATATTTTATAATAAAATGTACAGGCAGAACATTTTTCTCTCTTTCCAGGCAAAACTTTGTAAAGGCACTCACAAAATCTATATATTTGACAATATTTTTGGTCTTAAAGGGCATGCTTCAATAGTCGACCATAATCTTTTGTTCAAGTAATTTTTCTTCATGTTTGTTGTCGGTTTTTTGTTAACCAAAATAATACAGTCCCCAGGCTATAGTGAGGAAGGCCTGTGCTGTCTGAAAAGTATGAAAGAAGTAATAGCCAAATTGCTTTGATCTTTGACTGAATTACTTCTCAGGTCAGCAGTTCTGTGGTGAGATGGAAAGGAACATTGCTGATGGGGGGAAAAAAACAAAAAAAACATTAAAGGGACTTTCATGACTTACAGTGAGAAATGTTATTAGAGCTGCACCAACACATATAGGTCTGTTAATCGGGCTGGTGTGTGTGTTTTATATGGTAGGCTAAATGATGAAAGTGGTAGTTAGATATGGGCTGGGAATATGATATGATAGTGTTGGCTGCTCTTTCAGCTGTGTCATAAAAAACCATGGTGTATTTCTCTCTTTCCTTACCGGCCATGGTGGGTGGTTCAACAATAAGCCATAAAAACTGGTCTGTAATGTAAAAGGATATAAATGTCTAAAGCAAAAATTGCCTCTAGTCCAAGTTCACACATTCTGCTCAAATTAGGCCACATGCTGTATTCTGTGCTGACTTGTTTCAAAGACCCGTGCTCCATTTCAGTGTGAGTGCAGCTGTGATAAGGCAACTTTTATCTTACCTTTAACATTCATTAATTCAGAGCATAAGGAAACGCAGTGATGTGGTACCGAAGGGGACAACGCACAATGTAGCATAACTAGGCCTGAACAGGATCTGTTTACAAACACATCCTTGCACATCATTTATCATTTAACAAGTCCAAATATAATATCTAAAACCTCACCAATGTTGATTCTGGTTGCAGCTAAGGATGAGTGTTGGGGCTACCAGCATCGTTGTTAATTAAATAATACCAGTGTTTTCAGATACTGTCCACATTACTGAAATCTCTGATCTAATGCTAGCCTAGTTCAAAGTAGTAGGCTTGATACATTTTCAAACAGCATAACAAATAACAGTAATAATTAAGGTCTCTTCAGGTCTCCCTGGCTAACCCAATTAGTCATCTGAGGAGGTGAGGTTAGGCTTCGGAATGACTGGGCCTTTGATGAATAGCCAAATGTGTAGAGATGCAGCCAGACCACCTGATATGGGTTCCCAATACAACCCATAGGGTACATAGATAAGGCCCCCAGGAAGACAACATGTAGCAGCGAACAGGATGGATTTTCTCAGGGAAAGTTTGTAAATTGAATAACAATCAGCTGAGTACAGACTGAGCTTCTAGGAGCTGCTGCTGGAACATGTTGACTATTCATGTCGCATCGACTGTTGGCAGTTCTTCTCATAAGCCGGGTGCAAGATGAGACAGCGTGCTTCTAGCACAGATGTTTTAACTTGTCAGCAGCTGACTCGTGGTTAGCAGGTGCTCATAAGACACACAGGGCTCAATTTGTCAGTCTTATTGGAAAGTCTATAGCACAGCATGCAATGCCATTTAGATGTGGCTATGCAGTATATCTGACCCATCGATAGCTTTTAAGTATGTTTTGTAAACCCCAGCAGGCCACAGACAATATCCAGGTCACCAGTGGGCTGTATTGTAGGCTAGTGCTACACCTGACGTGAGCACATTTACAGTAGCCTACTGCAAAACTCTGTTAGTATAATGCTTGTTTTTGAGACGGGTGCGTGGGGGGTTGGACCCAAAATGCACGACTCAGAAACAGGGGTGTAATAAAGTCCCGTCAGGGCTTTAGTCAAGGAATGTCCAGTGAGTGTAGTCAAAAAACAGGCAATGTTCACACACTTAAAATCCAGCCAAAACCAAAGTACAGTACCGAGGGAGAAGGCAGTCTCGTAATCGGTACACCATGCAAAAAAGTCCAGTAGCCAGGAAAGCTGTCAGCAGGGCAGAAGTACAGGCGGACGGTAGGCAGGCTCAGGGTCGATGATGGCGCAAGAGTCAAGACCGAAGTCTGCTCCGCGGGGCAAAAGCACAGACAGCAGGCAAAGTTGTGGTACAGGCAGGCACAATGGTTGTACAGGTGGTGCAGTGGTCAACAAAACAGAAGTCAATAATCTTTGGTCAATAAACAGGCTTGGCTCGTAATGGGTAGCCAATGGCTTGACAAAAACCACTCAACCGTGCACCGACGAACAGGGGGACAACAATTTCACAAAGACATGACATGAAACTGAGCTTTATATGCAGGTGTAGACAGGTGTAGACAATTAGCTTGTGAGCAGCATGAGAATGGAAATCAGGTGTGGAGGATTGACAAGTCAACGAGGTAATTAGTAATCGTTAGTAATAAACCTATCCTGCCCTAGCGTTAGTAAATTAGTAAATGACATGCACAAGGAACATAAGGTAACATGAACACATGGTTAGAATGTTAGTATTACCTAATCCTGATCTAAAGTTAGTAGATTAGTAAGAAGACAAGGAAAATTGAAACAATTAGGGTGTGAGTGACAGAAAGGGAGAGAGAAAGCAGGAATGCAAGGTTTGCAGAAAGACACGAAAAAGTGTATGCTCAACAATGAATGGAACCACATAACATGAAACAAACATAAATCATGACATAACAAGTTTGCAACTGTGACATGAATAAATGACATAATGTGACATGACAAGACTAACAATAAAATCGTAACAACAACTAAACACGAAAGATGACATGAAAATTAAATGTAACAAGAAATAAAGCATAACAACATGGCGAGACTAGACTAACATAATACGTGACATGACAATAACATAACTAAGACAATGACTAAACATGAAACATGACATGTCAAACATGAAACATGACATTTGTCGTGGATTTTCCATGGAATGACAATTCAGGCACTATATTTGTGTCTTCAGACACGCATTTAACGGATAGCCATTCTCCAGAAATGTGTCATTACCGAGATTATCTAATTCAAATCAATATTATGACCATCCATGTTGTGATAGATTATTATTGTGATAATTTTCACATGATATTCATTATATTTTATATGAGAGACAGAACGGTGTATGGTTGAGCAGTAGCCTTTAGGTGCAGTACTAGCTTAATATTACGCTGTTAAAATAGCAATAGCTTTACAAACTCTTTCAGCTGCATTAAGTACCATAATCACACCTCATTTGAAGACCAACCTGCCGAAATCAGCGCTTGGTAATTCGCTATTTTAACAGTCAAGGCATAGGACGAAAAAAGGTCACTGCGTCTCTTGAAACTAGCAATGACGTGCTGAGCAGAGTCAAACATAGGGTCCAAAGTTGATCACTTCCTGATAATGGCCAATTTATTTTCAAAATGTCATAATTTCTGTGTAATCTACATTGAAATAAGTACAATATTATGTCTACAATATTAGACCTAAATGTATCCTTGATACTTAGTCACTGCTGTAGGATCAATTAAAATCTAGTCGACCCCATTTGCAAAGCAGAATGTTGATATTGGTATTCATGCCAGATTCTTCTGCTGAGCTCACACCCAGACCTATTATGCAGAGTCATGGAAAGTTATATATTCAAGTCAACTGACTGTATTTCCCTTTGCTTAGCTTTCTATAACCATTTGTAAATGTCTCATTCAGCAAAAGGAAGGCTAATATGCCCAATTGCTGGAAGCTGACTGTGATGATTTCATATCAGCTTTTAAAGAATTTACATTCTTTCAGCACTCAGACCTTGGTGAGCTGTTATTTTATTTTTTATTTTCCACCGACTGCGGCTACTTGCTGTTGTCTGCCTTTGCAGCAGCATAGAAAGGCCACAGAGCTCAAGCAGTACAGAGCTGTGAGTTTAGGTAGTGGCTGAGCCTCTGAAAGGATGTATGCTTTGGGAAGGGCCTTAGTCCAGGTTTGGTGAGCCACTGTAGTGGCCCTGTTGGAAGCTCTTTCCCTTTGCCATTGGGGAAATTCCCCGATGATGACTATATCTTTCTGGCGACCCCAACTGTCTGACTCCCAGGGCCAGGCACAGAGGGGACTGCAGCTGGAAGGAACCGGAAGGAAAGACTGTTAATGACAGAAAAAACAGACCAATTGGATAAAATGATCCCTTTTCCATGTCTAAACTCTATCCGTTGTGTTGGATGCACTCAGTATTGTATGTTGTTACAGTTATGACTTTATTTGCGATTGATTGATGCCAGGATGTCATTGCAATGGTTCTCAATTGACCCTCACTGGTTAAAAAAAATGAAATAATAAAAACTAGAAGAAAACAGAGGTGGCAAGAGAAACATCCACGAAAGAAGGATTGGAGAATTCACTAGAGGAGACGCTTGTTTCTGCTCTGTTCTGAGGTGACATTTAGCTCCTTGGTTTATGAACCAGGCCAGTGCTTCAGTAATAGGGAGCAGAGCAGGTCAGTTGAGTCCTGCACAACTTGAGCAGAGCTTCACGATGTCTTTAGACTTTCAGTGACCAGCAGAATCTGGCCATTCACAGGTCGCGTTTTTGGAAGGATTGGCATCGGGCTGTGAGTGGTAGAGTGCATGCTGGGAGCACAGTTGGATAGTAGAGCATCATTGTCACATTGGTCTTGTCTCAGCAATGAGTCGGCATAAAGTTTAGTCTGAGAAACCTTTCCAAAAATATGCACTGTACGAGTGACAGTGCAGTCTGCGGAGATCCGCTACAATTAAACAGATGTATCCATGCCATTACGGTCACATTTTCTTTTTGGGGGCAAACTCCCCGCATCTCCATTTGTTCTATTATAATTGTTATAATATTTTTTGATATAGCAGAAATCAGACAGCTTATAACAGCCATCAGTTTTCTGAAACTGAGCCCGACACCACGCCCCCTTTAGTGCTTTTTGATGAAAAACTGTGACAGGAAGCTGTGTATTTTTGTTCAGGGACTAGAAAGAGTCGGTAGTCTCTGGCACAGGAAATATTACGTTCAATGTGTTTCCTGCTGTGTGCATTCTGAGTTTCACCGGAGTATGACCTGTCTGTTTCAATATCCTGCCACACACTCACACACGTGCACACTTGCAACCATCAAAATTCAGCATAGAGTGTGTGTGTGTGTGTGTGTGTGTGTGTGCGTGCGCACACATAACATACAGCATATGAAATAGTTAGTATTTCATATTTTCTTACACTGTCATTCTGATGATATGCATGTGCTACTTCACTGGTCCCCTAACATCTTTCTACTTTTCTCATCCTGTAGAACAGATTCTGCGGTACGTACTCAACATGACAATCCTGGCTCTCCTGTTTCCTACTCTTCTTGTTGTGAGAGTACATGGTGAGTTCTCCAGCTGTTCTTTTCTCCAACATCCCATTATAAGAACAAAGCAACAAAGACAAGCACATGCAGGTCAAAGCAGCTTCTTACTTTACAATGGTAACAAGACCATTCAAAGTCACACCCGGAAAAATTCCCACTCGGAAAAAAAGCTCATCCTCCAAGCTAATTACTGTGTCTTGGTGCTGGGCGTGGCCGTCTGTTTATGTGTCCTGAGGCTATGAGGAGCTTGGACTCCTCCATGTCTCTCTGGTGAGTCAGAGAGTGTGGTCTCATCTACCTCTCATGCTCTCTGTGGTCAGAAAATGGTGGCTCAGGGCAGAGGGTGCGGTTTAGTCGCTGACTGTGAGAGTCTTAAAGTCTGCTGCTCTCAGCAGTGGCCTTTCACGAAGCTGAACACAGGCAATCAGGTTTACTACCAAGCGCCGGACGGTAGCCTGTCTCTATTAGGGCCAGGTTGGCCCAGCTTAATGCGCTATTTGGATTGCTCATTACTGCCTCTGTGCCGGTGGCTTGAGTGCGTGCGGGCGCAGGGGAAACCGTTTGCTAGACCGAAGTCTTAAAGTTTCACTTAATGCGTGCCCGCATCTTGCAATATACTGACTGCCTCTATATGGCCAGACATGGCTAATAAAAGCTTATATGCATATTCAGTGGTTATAAGTGTATTATACCTATATATAAAAACACAATATATTTATGTTTGTGTGTATACTGCACATGTATTATTGGGTATTTAGCACCACATTGTGTGATTAGTATAGGAATGACCTTTTTATACATTCCCCCCCATTTTAGGGGAGCAGATATTCAGGTGTTTCTTGGCCCCCGTACTAGAGATAGAGACAGAAAGGGAGGTGGGAGTGATATGTTAAACTTGCGTGGTTTTGCTGAGCTGTGGACCCTGACAAGGATTACAGGCCTAAGTCCCTGGGTACTCAGTAGCCTCGCCCAGCGCAACATGATTAATACTCATATCTTCTGGCAGAACTTGCCACTTTTGCTCACCGTGCAGTTTTCAGTTCTCGAATATCTCCATTTATAGCAGGAGAGAGTCCCAGAAGACTGATGCAACCACATGGCCATATGGCATCAGCCACAGACTTTCCCACTTCCTCTAAAAATATGTTTTAAAGTATGTTTTTAAAGGTACAATAGGTAATTTCGGACTTCTAACGGTCAAGAGAGGAACAGCAGCAACAACACCGTTTATCCCTCCCCCTTCTCTGTAAATGTGGTGAAATGCCATTGGCTGTGGCAATTAGGACCAATTTTCAACCAAACAGCTTGAATTATTGTACAGCTATACAATGTTTTGGTACAGTGTCGGGCCGTCAACGTTACATTTTGAAACCCGAATTTAAGGACTATAAACACAGATAGAGGGTGAGTCAACATGTCAGTGAGCCTTTTTCAATGATAGGAAGGGATTGTCACAATGTTTTCATACAAAAATCACACCGATTGTACCTTTAAGAAGACATTACAAACATTGTTTACAGTGTAATAGCACAAAGATACGTTCTATAAGATCAAATCAGCCTTGAATCAGCCTTCTTGCCTCAAATCTTCATTTGGTCTCACCACTACTCCAGACTGGCACTTCAGCTAAAACACTAGGCCCAGGTTATAATGTCAGGTTACTCGTTTGTGGGGACTTGAAGCATAAAAATGTCCGTGTGTACCCTGTAGGGTTTGTTAACTAGGAATACCCCTCCGTACTGTCTAATTTTCTCTCACAGCAATTGATGCAACGGAGGACGGATGTTTCATACTGTACAGAAATTCGATTTGGGGTTTATTTATTTAGCAAATGCAAAGTCCTCGAGCCAAACAGTTGGCTCCTGGTCTGCTGTATGGAGGATGACTAATCCTCCTTTCAGTCTTTGGAGAGGGCAGGCTTCAATGATGTGTTCCATTGTTTGCTCCTCTCCACAAGCACACAGTGGCCCTGGGCTGCTGCCCCACCTGTGAAGGCTGGCCAAGCAGGGGCTGTGACCAGTCCCGAATCTATTGAGGGTTGTCCACTGTCTCCTTGGGAGGTTGGTGCCAGGGACCTGTTGAATGGGGTCTGACGCCAGATGTTTGTTTGGGACATCCTTGGCCTCCCATTCCTTTTCCCAAGCAGATTTGGGGTTATTACTAAGGCGGGGTATTGTTGGAAAAATAACCAAGGGCAGGCTTGACAAAGATGACTTTTGCCGAGCTGCCTGAGGAATACGAATCCCTCCGTCTTTGCCACAGAGGAAGCACTGACACTCACTCTCCGTACCTTTGAGATGGAGTGTGCTACAGACAGGGCTTCATGATTATTTCAACAGGTCCTAAAAAGCAATCTTGCCGGGTACTTAAATATTCATGGCAGTAATGTGCAGAGACTGCGGTCCTTTTCCACAATGGTCTTGGCACATATGCGGGTTTACATATTGGTCACTCTTGTGAAGTTAATGGGGTGACCGGTGTTTTGATCCATGATGGGGAGAATCATGTTGTCGAGAGAGAGAGGTGTCTGTCGGAGATTCCCATTACCTGAATAAGTGCAGGGTCTGAATCAGTGCCATGGGAAGAGTGGAAGCTAGCTTGGCCCACCCCACTGTTGCATCTGGTAATTGATTTCGACCTTCTGCATTGGCTATGTAGCTGTAGTGAATTGCATGTGTACCAGAAATGTTGTGTGAAACCTGTACCTGTCTGAGTAAACAAAAGCAAAGCCTTGACAAACACTGTTTTTTTTGCAGTAGCGGTTTGTGAATGTTTACTTTCTATTCCAGCCACAGTCAGTGATGTCATAACAATGTCAGATCCACGTTCCTTCCTTCCAGATTATTCCTTCTCCTTTTCCCTCACCATTTCCACCAGGGTTGTTTCCCTGGTTTCAGAACTGCAGCTGTCTTATCGCAGAGCTTTCCCCCCACCCTGCTCCTTATCGGTCCGCTGGAGTCCATTAGCAAGCTATTGACAGGATATGAGACAAGCCTCATCCGATAAGGTCTGCTCGCGCTGAGGAAGAGTGGCGGGGGAGGGAGAGAGAGAGAGAGAGAGAGAGATAGAGAGAGAGAAAGAGAGGGTGGGGGAACAAAACATCCTGAAGTATTGTACATCTTGAAACAATCAATTTCAAACTACAGTCCTGTCTACCTGCTACATCTTGTCCACGCAGTCTTTCTGTGAGCTGAGCAGCTCATAGTGAGGCAGTGTGATGCATGTATCAGGCTCTGACAGTCTCACTGCTGCCATTGAAAGTGACCAGGGCCTCAGGTGTTATGTAACGAATTAGTTGTAGATGTCAGCTCTCAATGCGCTATGCCAATCGTGTGGATCTATAAGAACAATTATATCTATATAAGATTTCATTCTCGAAACTGAGCTGTAGTGATATGGATGGACCAGATGGGGGCAATATTGTCACAGTGTTTTGTGGCCGATGAAAAATATAAAAACTATAGAAGCACAACTATGCATTATGCAGCTGTTTACCTTGGTGAGCCAACACTGCCATCCAGGAATTTACTCTGGAGTGTGTTTGAGCTTGAGTGTGTGTGTGTGTGTGTGTGTGTGTGTGTGTGTGTGTGTGTGTGCAGTAAACGTGTGTGAAATACTGTGGCTCTCGTGCAGTTGTGTGTACGCTCCAGCACTGCGGCATTGCTCGGTATTGCGAGCCTGTGTGTTGTAGAGCAGTTTTGTGAGCGGGTGACCTGTGTCACGGAGCTTGGTGTTCCTGTCCACAGCCGGAGTCTGATCCTCCTCTTGCTGAAGCCCACGGCCCTTCAGAACTGTCAGGAGACCGGGCTCAGTGGTAATGGCTGGAGCTTCGGCTCACCTGTATAGGAGTAAGGTATTATTGCTGGTTCGTCGGAGGGATTGCCGGAGGAATTTGCTTACCAGCAGCCACACGTCACAGCAAATCTGATCCCCACCTGCTCTGTCTTTGTCTCTCCCTCAGAGTGCATTAGCATCTCCGTATCCATTCTGCTCCTCAGAAGAGAGAATTCAGTCCTACTCACATGCTGGCTTCTCCAGAACTGTGACTCAACTATGATTCATTTCAGCCAGCATAGTGTTTCACCTACTCTAGCAGACTGTATTTTGGATAATTGCAGTGACCTCTGAACTCTGAAGTCATTTTTACCCAATTTATTTTATTTTTGGCTAAAGGCTAGTTTATACTCGGCCAGGTGACCGTCGCTGCAACCAGCGACATTCGGTTTATGCTTCATAGATGTAATATATTTGAAATTAAACAACGACCATAGTCACTTTCGGGCAGCGTTTTTTGAACATTCTGCGATTTCAGTTGAGTATAAACCAGCCTTAAGCCGGATTGAAAAACCGTTCCCTGAAAGATCCTCCATTAATGATACATCCTCCATTGTATCTTTGCTTTTAACATCACTATGTGTATTGATACCGAATGGTGCTTTTAGTGATAATTGATGGGCCCCCAAGTCAGAAAGTGAGAAAATGTCAGCAAAACCCAGCAGTGTACCTACCTACCAGGTAGTCCTACAAAGAACCTAACATTTAATATGTTGCAACTGTAGCATTTTAAGCGCTAACGAAAAATGGCAGCAGCGCAGAGCACTTTAAAGGATGTGGCAAGTAGCTGTTCAGCCAGCCATGTGCTGTTTGAGTTCCTCCAGATTTTCTGTTCCATCAGGACTAATTTGCCTTCCTCCACACTACGACGCTCAGCGGCACCGTGGGGGCTGTGCTCCAGCATACCTCGCAGAGCGATAACCCGCCTCTCCAAATGTATTCTTAACTTCCTGTGACCTCACACCACTCCGACGAGCCACGCGTCCGTAAACGACATCTCTCCGCTCCCGGCACTTCAGTCCGGCCACTGACCCAGGCGTAGAGAGTCAGAGTCAAGGGGAGTCAGTGTCCACGGTGAGGCCTGGTCTTTGTGTGGGAGTCACCGAGTCAAGGAGAGTCAGTGTCTGCTGATCCACGGCGAGGTCTGGTCTTTGTGTGGGAGTCACCGAGTGAAAGGGAGTCAGTGTGCGTTGATCCACGGCGAGGCCTGGTCTTTGTGTGGGAGTCACCGAGTCAAGGAGAGTCAGTGTCTGCTGATCCATGGTGAGGCCTGGTCTTTGTGTGGGAGTCACCGAGTCAAGGAGAGTCAGTGTCCCCTGATCCATGGTGAGGCCTGGTCTTTGTGTGGGAGTCACCGAGTCAAGGAGAGTCAGTGTCCCCTGATCCACGGCGAGGCCTGGTCTTTGTGTGGGAGTCACCAAGTCAAGGAGAGTCAGTGTCCCCTGATCCACGGCGAGGCCTGGTCTTTGTGTAGGAGTCACCAAGTCAAGGAGAGTCAGTGTCTGCTGATCCACGGTGAGGTCTGGTCTTTGTGTGGGAGTCACCGTGGGGTTGTGCTCTCAGGGCTGATTGTATGTGATTATTAGTTTAGGTATCTGCTGAAAGCTGCAGTCTTGGTTTTGTTTGCAGTGAGTGGTCTGGCACGTTCCCTGGGACGGTCTTGTTTCTCTGTGCTTCAGACTTCGGCCCACACTCCTGCACATCGCAGCTCCTGTCCCGCACTGCTGAGGTAGCTTAAACGGCCTGTCTGGTCACACCACATATAAACACGGGGCAGATTATTAATATCCAGGTCTGATGACCAGTGGGAATAATGACTGGAGCTGTCAGCTGCGATGTACTCTGTCTCTCTTTCTCTCTCTCTGTCTCTCTGTGTGTGTCTCTCTCTCTCTCCCTCTCTCCGCGTGCTGAAAATGAGACGCAGCTGAGCGCACTGGCGGAAACGCCGGACCATTATTCCCCGTTTCTCGCCCGACGCGGCGAAAGCATGAACCAGCTATTCTATCGCCGGTCTCCATGGCAACGTGGGAGCTGGGGGCAAAAGGCTTCTCCGCAGGCCAAGAAGAGTGAAGCAGTGCTGGCAGACGCCTGCCCCCTCTGAGGGGTCCGGAACGCGCTAGCGGAGTGAAGTTGATCTCATCGCGGGTTTCCCTCCCGGCCTTAATGGCGGAGAACAATTGGAACACTTACCGCAGAACCTGTTGCGGTGGGGGTGAGGGAATTGCCCACCCTCTCCATTCACAGTTTCCTAGGGGTTGCCATGTTTTGAGTTTCACCGGCCTGCGATGTTCACCCCTCACCATTAGGTGGCAGTGTGTGGGTTCTGAGAGCCTTCATGGTAAAACGAGCTATGATGAAGTCCCCAGTGTACTGGGCTGTGCTACATTAGTTCGCTGACATATGTTTCAGGATGCAGCCAAACACATAATCCACATTACAGATAGCATTGTTTAATCTGCTTGGGTTTGGAACGTGTTGTTATTTGTGGAAGGTGGGTTCACCCCATTAGCACAAGAATACCACAGAATGCTAAAAAGTGAAAGTATTTTTGCCAGCGCTAAATATGCAGAAACATCCGTCTCCAGCGATAATTATATTAAATATACAGAGTTACTAACCCTTCCTGACGTGGTGGCAGGGCCAGGAGAGAGCTGGATCTCCCCACAGCAGATGAGGCGAGGTTGTGGGGGCGAATACGTTTGCACACTAAATCACAGACTTAAAATGAACTTCACCCATGGCAAGTCACCAGCATAAATGAGGGCTTAGAATGCCAGCCTGGTGCGCGTCAAGCCAAGGCATACATTAGGCCTCTTTGTTATTCCACCATCTTCAGCAGTTGGTCTCTGCAAACCACCACCTGTTCGGAAAGTGCACATTTGCATCTAGAAGTTGCGCCATCTGCGTTTAGCACGTGCGCACTTGGACCGTTTCAACGGCTCGCCACTGCCCCCTTGTGGGAGAGGTTGTGCCGCGCCACTCCTCTCCTTCCCTTGTGTTGACATGCTCAAGCTGATCTGTGTTGGCTCTTTCCCCGCGTGATTGACAGTGACAGATGCCCTCACAGCCTCTGAGGCTCAAGACCTGGTAAACATTACGAGACGCACAGCCATCAGTGTAGACAACGTGGCTTAACATGCAAAGTGGGATCGGCGTGCGACAAACTGACAAACAGACTTCCCTGGGGAGGGCTTTGCCGCAGTTTGGCATCTCTTAGCAGTGTGACCTCTTTATGTGTGTCCCAACCATATCCTGCCAGGGCCCATCTGACAATAAATGGTGTTATGTATTTTTTCTATTCGTGTTGTAACCGTATGGAATCTGGGGTTGATTGGTGCCTATAATACCAGTACTACCTTGTTCTGTATGATCTCTCTTTCCTTGCCCTGTCTGGAGTTTTAATGCTTGAAAACTCCAGATCTGATTTGTAAAGGCTAGGAACAATTTCTGTTTTAAGCCTCAGATAAGCATCTTTTGCATTATTCTGCTGGAGATATAATGTTTTTTTTTCAGTTACAAGTTATATCAAGGAAATTAAAAAGGCACCTAATTTACAGTTACTCAAATGGATCCTTCGCTTTTTTTTTAATGTTGCATGGATTTAACAATAGCACTGCAATGTAAATAAAAGTGAAAGTCTATGCTATGTAGTTTTTATCATTATAATTGCCAGTAGCATCAGCCTTGCATTCTACATTACACTACATTACATTAATGGCATTTGGCAGACGCTCTTATCCAGAGCGACGTACAACAAAGTGCAAAGTGCATACCCATAACCAGGGAGAAGTGTGCTGAAAGACCCTAGAGGGAAGTACAATTTCAACTGCTACCTGTATAACAAGGATAAGGACCAAGGCTTATTTGATCATTGGATTTTTAATTAATTTATTAATTAATTTTTATTTATAAATGGTAATACCGCAACACGTAAATGTAAATAAACTGCTTACCTAGCCAAACAAGGTATCATCCTTCTACACAAGTAAATAACACAGGTAAAGACAACAGTTAAGGCAAGAGGTTCTGCTGTCCTGACCTCCACGGGGAGTTTGTTCCACCACCGTGGAGCCAGAACAGACAGTAGTCGTGAGCGGGAGGTGGAAGTTTGGAGAGGGGGAGGCGCCAAGCGGCCTGCGGTGGCCGAACGAAGAGGTCTAGCAGGCGTGCAGGGTCTGATTCTAATCTAACCCCCTTCCTCATCTTTTTCCCTGTTCCTTCAGCGGCCTTTGAGGTGCAGGTCCCGGAGCTGCCAGTGGTGGCGCTGTACGGTACGGACATCGTGTTGAACTGCACCTTCTCCCCCGTCACCCCCTTCAACCTGTCCGAGCTCAGCATCTTCTGGCAGCTGGCCGACACCCGGCGAAGCGTGCACTCGTTCTGGGACGAGCGGGACCAGCTGGCGGACCAGGGCGAGAGCTTCGCCAACCGCACCAGCCTCTTCCACTCCAAGCTGGGCTCGGGCAACGCCTCGCTCCTGCTGCGCAAGGTGCGCATCGCGGACGAGGGCAGCTTCTCCTGCTTCGTGAAGGTGGAGGACTACAGCACCGCCGCGCTGCTGGTGGAAGTGGCTGGTGAGCGGTTTCCTGACTACAAATACCAGAAACCAGAGCAGGAGATCTGGGTTTTCGTACTTGCTTCACAGTATAAGTTACGCTTTTATCCAAAGCGACTTACAGTTGGTTCGACTAAGCAGGAGACAATCCTCCCCTGGAGCAATGCAGGGTTAAGGGCCTTGCTCAAGGGCCCAACGGCTGTGCGGATCTTATTGTGGCTACACTGGTGATTGAACCACCGACCTTGCGGGTCCCAGTCATGTACCTTAACCACTACACTACAGGCTACACAGGGGTGTCCAATCAGGGGACGGTATGGAGGCAGGTCTCTGTTTTAGCCCAGTGCTATGGCACTTGATTTCATTTGCTAATCATGGTCTTGACTTAAGACCGGGGTTAGTTCATGAGGGGGGCGACATTGGGGGCGACATTGGCTCAGGTGGTAAGAGCTGTCGTCTGGCAGCCGGTTCGATTCCACCCTGGGTGTGTCGAAATGTCCCTGACTAAGACGCCTAACCCTAATTGCTCCTGACAAGCTGGTTGGTTCCTTGCATGGCAGCCAATCGCCGTTGGTGTGTGAGTGCATGTTAGAATCGGTGAATGAGAAGCATGAATTGTACAGCACTTTGGATAAAGGCGCTATATAAAGGCATCAGTCCTTTTCAAATGCGATTGGACACCCCTGCTACACCGTGCACCCTGTATAAAAAGCCAGATTTTCTGGTCTTTGCAGCGTTTGGGATGAGATTGGACACTCCTGCAGTCTAGTAAAGAAAATGTCTTCACTCCTGTATAGTATAAACCCAGAGCGCGCAAGGCCCACTGGAAGCACTGTTTTATTGATGCGGCTTCTTCCTGGAGATCCCAGCCCCACCCGGGCCCGGCCCGTGCACGGATAATGACACCCTCAGAGAATTTGATAGATGCCGCACAAGCCAACGCCCAAAGCCACGCGGACAATGCGTTATTCATCAGCATCAGTCGATGATGAATTTGATTGGTCAGCAGTGATTGCGGTCTCCGCCCAGGGTCAGTGCTCTCCGGGATGGATTATTATTTGTCTATGTGATGGCTGACCTTTACAAGGTGGAATACAAATATGCTCTTGCCATATTCCTATCATTATAGCTGAGTGCTTTTGGGAAGCTTTTATGCACAATAATTCACAAAATCAATTAGTCCCTTTGTGCATCACATATAGTTAAATTGCGGCAGGTCTGCTTTTAAGACATACCAGATTTAGAGATGTTAATGTATTAGAACCTTTGAACACCGTCTTTTTTTTTTCCATTTGCCGAGACGAAGAAAAATGATTACAAATTGGCCTTTTCAATTTGCTAGATTTATTATAGTTTGGCTGTCGTTTACCATTAACATGGCGTACCGTCTCCCTGCCTTGCATTCAGAAATTGGAACCGGCCTCTGTGGAAATCTTTCTGTTGGTCAAATTGATAACAGGGAGCTATTTCTCCCCGAAGTGGCATCGGTCTCCGTCAAGAGCATCCGCATTTCAAAGAGAGCTGAAATGAACTTGCTTCATCCCCTGTCACCCCTCCCCCCGCCCCCATAATTTGCAGCGACGCGATTGGGCAGGGGACAGAAGGTAGCTTTAGCGCTGTCGTCTCTCTGGTTACATTATAACCTCGGGAGACCAGTGAACTGAGATATCATCTCAGATAGAAGATTCACCTCTCACCCCGGTGAAAGTTCTGCCAGAACCTGATCAATCCAAACAGTGCAAGAGAAGCAGATTTCCCAGTAGACCCGTAGACTGTAGGCTCTTCCCGGCTCGGCTGGCCGAGAGCAGTTTATCACTCATGTTCAGCTGCGGAGAGAGTGTCAGGACAGTATGCTACTGTATTGGTTATTTCTGCATTCTGGCGGTGTTCAGGGCTCCGTTAGACCATTGGCAGCCCTCTAGCCGCCCAGTGCAGTTTCACCCGTCCTTTCATCCCCCAAATTTATTTTCGCAAAATCCCGGGAGCGTTTGATCATTCCCCGGCCGTAATCCGCTGAAGGTGATCTTCCGAAGCCACTCTTGTTAATTGTTTTGTGTTTTTTCTGTAGCTCCGTACTCCAAACCCGAGGTCACGCGGGAGGCGGACGACTCGAATCTGCGGCCGGGGGACGAGGTGTCCCTGACCTGCGAGGCGTACGGCGGGTACCCGCAGGCCAGCGTGGTGTGGAGGGACGGGCGCGGCCACAACCTGACGGAAAACGTCACCACCTCCGTGGTGGCCAACAAGGAGGGGCTGTACAGCGTACGCAGCGTGCTGAGGGTGCTGGTGGAACCCAACAGCACCTACAGCTGCAGGCTGGTCAACCCGCTGCTGGGGGAGGAGGGCCACGCCGATGTCACCATCACAGGTCAGTCACTACATTAATGGCATTTGGCGGACGCTCTTATCCAGAGCGACGTACAGTTGAGTAGACTAAGCAGGAGTCAATCCTCCCCTGGAGCAATGCAGGGTTAAGGGCCTTGCTCAAGGGCCCAACGGCTGTGCGGACCTTATTGCGACTACACCGGGGATCGACCCACCAACCTTGCGGGTCCCAGTCATGTACCTTAACCACTACGCTACAGGCCGCCCTCAGCACTGCAGTGCTCTCTGCAGTGCTGAGGGCGGCCTGTAGCGTAGTGGTGCGCTGTACACGCTTAGTACACTGGCAGTGATTCATGAGGTTAGCTAAGCTTACGGAGTATTTTCCAGAGTGTTGCATGATTAAATTTGAAATTTGGTCTGGGAACTTTTCAGTTGTACTTAGGGCATTGGCTTAACATTGCAAAACGTTGACTGTGTCCAACGCTTCGTCACCCTTGGGAGCACCAATGCTCAGTGATAAAACTTCTGCCAGACCGGAACATTTTTCTCTAACAATTGGAATTGGTTTCTAGTTTCAGTAGCCAAAGATTTCTACCAGAAAAAAAAGATTGTTCGAAAACGTAGTGTACCAGCAACCGTTTCCAGAACAGTGTAGAAGAAGCAGCAACACAGAGGAAGGCAGAATGCAAAAGGAGGAGAAAGACAAAGGAGGAGCACAACAGGAGCTGGATGAAAGGACCAAGGAAAAAAAACACACGTTGCGTAAAAGCAGGAGATTAGGAGCTTAATGTTCTGTGGCAAGAACAAATGTGTTTATTCGATCCACTGTTTATTTGGTGGTACCTGATGGCTTGGAAATCTTAGCTGTGTTCTGACACACTGATTCCACCCATTTTAGATGTTGAGTAGTATTTTAAATGGAAACCAAATCCTCTTTTGCCCTAAAAGCTAAAATAAGAAGTGCAGTTGATTTCTATTTAAAATGTATGATGCATTTTGAATGAGCAAAAAATACGAATTAATAGCTTAACTAAAACAGCCTCTGCCAGTTCCCCTTCAATTACCGTATACCAGTGGTGAGTTTTTGCAGTTAGGGTATCAGGTTTCCTTTAGCCTATAATACAATTTGTGCCTTGTTTTTAATGTATTATTAAAAATATGATATGAGTGTAGGCCTTTTGAAGGATGTAATTCCTGAAGGAATTCAGTGAACAATTCCACTAAAAGAGACTGTTCCCAACTAATATTTTGAAAACACAATAGTGTACAATAAGCACATTGAAATTGGGCCCGGTGATATATTGTTCATACCCAAAATGCAAGTTTAATTCTTTGCACAATATGATATGCTAGGCCCAAAATAATCAGATACTGGTAGCTTTTGTGTCTGTATGCACTGTTATAAACAATGTCAGTAGTTCTGCTTATGTGCTGCAGGTGTTATGCAGCACACAAAAGATAATGTTGTTTAATTTAGATTTATTTAGATTTAATTTACTAATATGATGTCTAAATCAAATAATTAATTGAATGAAGGTATTAAGCCAAACTCCAATTAGTTTAAATTCTCCCAATTTTTGTGTCAACACATTGTTACAAGACCATTGTAAATCCCTTCCTATCATTTAAAAAGGCTCAATAACATGTTGACTCACCCTCTGCCTGTGTTTATAGTCCTTAAATTCGGGTTTCAAAATATACACTTGACGGCCCGACATTCTGTACCAAAACATTGTATGACTGTACAATAATTAAAGCTCATTGGTTGAAAATTGGTTCTAATTGCCACAGCCAATGGCGTTTCAACGTCAGCGCGTTCACAGAGAAGGGGGAGGGATAAACAGTGTTGTGGTTTGAAGGTGTTTGTTGCTGCTTTTCCTCTCTTGACCGTTAGAAGTCTGAAATGACCTATTGTACCTTTAAGGCTTGGCAGTCCCTGTTAAGACCCAGTGTCTGGCAGGAATGAGTGAGCTAGCTACCTGCCGATGCTCTGATATCCCTGTGGTGGGAGAAGGGTTCACGCAGGAGTGTGAAATAACCCAGAGATTTACTCCTCAGATGTATTTAAGAGCACCGGGGCAGTAACTCCCGGGTCCTGCTCCGGCCCTCCCACGGCCGGCCCCTAATGGACGCAGCTCCCTGTGAAATGGCCGATAAATAACCCCCCACGCCCGGCCCCGCTTCCCCCGACGGAGCGCAGCGCGAAGGTCGCCGGGCGGGGTCCCCTCCCGCGGCTCGGACCCTGCGGTCCCGGTGCTGCTCCGGTGGTCTGGGAAATGACAGTGCTAACGGCCCGCTAACGGGCGCGCCGGGCGGCTCAGACCGGACCGTGGGGGGGTGGGGGGATTTGCCCTGCCAAAAACTGGCCCGCAGGTACAGACACTGACAGATGCTGACGGCTTGCGAGGCCCGGGCAAGGTATTCAGGCTTTTCGAATTTACGGCGTAACCCGTATGCGCGCCCATGTAAACTGCAGTAAACTGCTGTAAACGGCGCCCCCGGACCGCGCACGGTGAAGGCGAGACGGCCTGTGAAAGTGGAACGGTCCCGCGGAGCATCAGGAGTGGGCCGGGAGCGAACGCGGGAGCATATTAAATCCATTTCAGCTTCGTAGGGTTTCGATCTTCCTCGGCTAATGTGCGTGTGTGTACTCATGCGCGGCAGCGATTTGCTCGCTGTGGAAGAAAGTTATTTCGGGTCAGACAACAAACCCCTGCTACCTTTGAACGATGATCTTTTTTTGAGGCTGGAAATAAAGGCGTTGTGCCCTTTTGACGTTACGCTGGAGAAACAGGAGGTGGCTCTAGCCAGAATGGGCCTGATCTCAACGGTTGGGCTGAGGATTGGCGGGTCTGTCATCTCCTCTCCAAAGAGATGGAGCATGTGTTGGCATTGTGTGTGCTATGTTAAAAAGGGACTTGTTGATATTGAAATTTGCTTACGATTGTTTACAGTAGCGGCTGTGGTCTGAGCGGTTTTCCGTTTTTGGCACTGCACCATTCCCCTGTCAGAACAGTCCAAATATGCAATAAGAGCAGTATCCCTTTCTGATTTTCATGCCAACTAAATTGCTGACTAATCCTAACATTTACGCTGTCTGACATTTTAGCTACATTTCCTGATAAGCGCTGAAGCTGACAGCTGAAGACTACTCTTGTGTTCCTATATGAAATGTTTTACTTTGATCTAATCTGCTAGTGATCTATCACTGTAGGTCAACACTCACCAAGCACTTTATTAGGTATTTATTGGACTTTTTTTTTTGTTTTTTAGTCTTCTACTGCTATAGCCTATCCACTTAGAGTTATGATGTGTTGTGTGTTCAGAGATGCTCTTCTGCATACCACTGTTGTAATGTGTGGTTATTTGCATTGTAGTCACCTTCCTGTCAGCTTTGACCAGTCTGGCCAGTCTCCTCTGACGTCTGCTGCTCACTGTTTTTTTTTGCACCATTCTTTGCAAACTCTAGAGACTAGTGTGTGTGTGAAAAACCCAGGAGATCAGCAGTATCTGAGATACTCAAACCACCCTGTCCACCACCAACAATCATTCCACAGTCAGAGTCACTTTTTCCCCATTCTATTGGCTGAACATTAACTGAGGTTTCTGACCCATATCTACATGATTGTATGCATTGCACTGCTGCCACACAATTGGCTAATTAGATAATCGCATGAATAAGTAGGAGTAATAAAGTTAAAATGTTCCTAATAAAGTGCTCTGTGAGTCTATATAGCCATTTAGTTCATTTAGCCAGTGCAATTGGTGGAAACAAAAACCTGCATACGCACTGGCCCTCCACGACTGGAATTAGCCCACACTGCCCTGTCATACAGTGCACAATGAAACTGAATCTAGATTTCTCCATTTTAAAATCGATTATGGATGATGAAAGGATGTCATGTTACATCACATTAATGGCATTTGGCAGACGCTCTTATCTAGAGCGATGTACAGTTGATTAGACTAAGCAGGAGACAATCCTCCCCTGGAGCAGTGCAGGGTTAAGGGCCTTGCTCAAGGCTGGGCGGATCTTATTGTGGCTAGACGGGAGATCGAACCACCGACCTTGCGGGTCACAGTCATGTACCTTAGCCACTACGCTACAGGCCGCCCTTACATGTTGCATGTTGCATGAGTCTATCACACCAGTGTACGAGCCGCGGTTCATTTTCACAGTGCAGTCTTTATTGGCACAGATGGCATGATCCAAGGCTTCGTGTCGGTGTGCCGTTCCGACCACCGCGCCCTATCGGCATGCCCACGCCAGGGTGACCTCAGCCAATCAGATGCGCGTCACATCCCCAGACAGGACGGCAGGCCGACGGGAAGGTGGGAGTTCTGTAGCCATCCGTGTATTTCGGTGCGAAGTCACGCTCTAAATAGGCAGCGCGCTAAGAGAGGTGCTGCTGTCTGCCGCGGGTGTGTGGGCGCTGGAGGGACAGGATAGAGACAGAGCTAGCCGTCTCAGCGGGTCTGTGGGAGGAGGAGGGACCGGGGGGGGGTATAGGCTCAATGAACTGAGGTCACCCCAGTGAGCGGACACAGACGCGCCCTTCCACAGACAGCCACGCCGGGTTAAAGCCATTTTTGCCTTTGAGCAGAATGACAAAGAAAATCACACCTCCACGGTCTCTTATGTGCCAGACTCCGTTCCCTTCTTACGCCCCGCGTTATTCACCGGGGCTGCCGAGATTACTTTCGCCCATCGTGGTTAAGGCTCCTCCCTCGCACCTCGGCTCCCAGAATGCCTTGGGATGGGGTTGGGGGAGTGGGGGTGAGGATCAGCGAGGCGGTGAGTCAGAATTGATGACAGAGACGCAGATTGAGATGAGAGCTGTGAGTGTTTGTTCAGCTGAGAGACGTGAGCGACAGAGACTGACAGCAGGGAGATGGAGTCGCTGACAGAGAGGGTGAAGCGGGCAGATTTGTGAGGCTTTTGTTGAGCCGAGCAGGTTTTTCCTTTTACTCTTAGGTGGATTGCCAGGCTGTGTGTACTTTGGTGTAAAACACACACTCACTCACACACACACATGCACCCACACACACACTGCCCTGTTTCTACACACAACCCCCCCACCTCCTTTCCTTTCCCCTTGTCTCTGTACTTATCTCCGTGGCTTCCTGCGTGTGGAGCATGCAGTGGCGTAAATTGGTACCTGCCAATGCTCACCCCAGCCCAGCAGAGAGGGGAGGAGGCTGATAGCAGAGCACTGCATTAGTCCTTGTTGTGCGCTCAACTCCTTCACAGACCTCATTTAAATGCAATTAATGAACCCTTTGGAGAGGCAGAAAACGGCAGTGTAAATGAATGTGTTGTCAGCAAAGTAGCAACTGCCCTGCTCCCCTGATGAAACTCTGTATTAATTAGTGTCCAAAGCAGAACAGCGGCAAAAACAATCCCGCTGCAGTGAGCGTGTGCTTCCTTTTAACACGTCAAGGCTGAGGCTCCCAGACAATAGAGCGAGCCATCGAGGCCGTAGCCCGATTTTTCTGATTTAAATCAACGTACGCCGAGCGAGCCTGCTGATTGTAACCGTTTTTGGAGTTTTTAGATGCTCTTTCAGGACAGATAATGTTCAGCCGTAATGCTATGGAGGGTATTTATCCACCCTTGTTAGGGCTTCATGAACTCTGCACAATGGTTTAATGTGTCATTTAAGCACTGCAGTTAACATAGAAGGAAATACCTGGCTGACTTGGCATTGTCGATATAGCATCAGCGCTTGCTTGCGGGCAAGATTACCAGACTTCCATTCAAATCAGACGTGGCCTATTTGACGCTTGATCCATCACCCTTGCGCAGATATAAAACACAGAGAACATTGTCTTCGAATTGCTTCATCCGAGTCAATGAGTGACAGTTCGCTGTAGCACATCCCATAATTAGGTTCATGAGAGCGTATTCCTCTGCCACTACTTGGGAAATAATCATTGTCGCACTCTCTCTGGGGGTTGAGAGAACCTTTCTTTTATGTCCCGCTCTCTAGTGTTGTGTTGTGTTTACTGTGGCAGTAAAAAGATGTGGCTCTCTTCAATCATTGATCAGTCTCCTTTTCATTTTTTTCCCCTCCCTGTGTGGACTATCAATGGGCACGAGGGCTCAGTACTGTACAGTTTAAAGAGCGCCTGCTCAATTCTGTCAGTGGGACTGCTGTCAGCTCCAGCACAGCAGTATCAAATCATATTAGTCGCAGAAACATTGGGTATAAAACAGCCGTCGCAGCCGCACCTTCAAAGGGTATTTGGTTTTATTATCTGTATTCATTCATGTTATCCATAAACCCGGCACACGATAAGGCCCGTGAGTTATTGTTCTGTTTGTAACCTTTGCAAATTGCTTTTGTTTTGGGAAATCAATGACTTCCCATTCATAAAAGAGCATTGTCTGGCAATGTAATGTATTTTCAATTAGAATGCCCTTGGAGATTTGGCCTTTTCCTGAGGTAAGGAGTTCTTTCTCCCAGTGACTCAGGAGACCAGTAATTGATTGCAAAGTGTGAAATGAAAGTTAAACAGGGGCCCGCCACCACCATTTTCCAACAGAAGCAAGTTAAACAGAGACTCAGGACTTGATTTTCAAAGACCACTCGCTGGCACGCAGAACAAAATGGTGTCCACAGATTGTGTTCAGTGAATTCAGTCTTGGCCATGTATCAATGTATGGCCTTGAAGCAACTGGAAGGTGATGTCAAATTGGATTATGATTTGGCAATCAGCCTGACAACTTTGTTGTTCAGTATATTCTTAATCCATTCTCACGTTTTTTTTTTTTGTTCATAAAGAGAGTCCAATGTCTCCGCTAATTGCCTATATTAGTAACATTGGATATTTTGTTGCCAATGTAGATAATTAAAGAGAGCTTTTGATGTAAAATACCATTTAAGCCAATAGGCTAAAACAGGAAAACATGAAGATGAAAAAATAAATTGAATTATGCGGCTTCATACACAGATCTCTCATCATTTTCATTTTTATGTGAGGCTAAATGATTCAAGCGTAATACTATGAGGACAACAAGAATTGAGTTAAACATGCCATTCTGCTGTAATTATTCAGTCATGTTTAACCGCTCCAAAACTTCACCACAGGTGTACAGATTAATTAGCGAGGCACCGGCAATCAGTGGCAGAGTCTTCAGGAATATTAGCCAGTTCATCATTCATGATGACAGGAGTTTTATTCACAGATGAACATCTTCTCAATCTTTTCTAAAATGCTTGGATCTTTTAGCTGCAATATTATCTACATAAAGACTGCCCTATATGCTTTGTCACCTATGTTCAAGCAGGCAGTTGCAGTAGATTTCGTATTTTACTACTAATTAAACGCTCTACCGTGTAATTTGTTAGAAGATTAATAATGAGAATGATATTGATTTTATCTGCTCAAATGGTTCCCCTTAAGCAGAGAAAGGTTAGCCTAAGAACAGATGCTCCCTCCCGACTGATAATAATTAGTCAATTTAACTTGATATTAACCGTACCAAAACAATTTCACCGTTTTAAAAACATTTTCTTTTTTTGTATTTTCCCAAAAATAAATTAACAGTTTCCTACATTACCAAGTTAGCAGTATCCATTGCAAGACATGGCAGGGCAAAAGTGGAGACAAATAAAGACAGTCCACAGTGCAACCCCTGCTTGTTGACTGAAATTCACTAAGTAAAATCTATGTACAGTGTTAATCTTAAACAGCTGCAAACTAGGCTATTCTTGTTGTTTGATGCCTTTACTCCAGTTTACAAGCAGGCAGTATCTGTTGATATGGGCTCAGTAACAGATCTAGAAGACTATTTTCAAATTGACTAGATTTTAATGAGACTTTAAAGTCTTTAATGTACAATTCTCTTTCATGGATGAAATCCAATGGCAGAATCAAACAAGAAGATGAACAAGTTGTGAAAAACCTCATGTTACTAATTGTGAATCACAATGATTGCATTTCATGCATTTTATACAGCTTAATATGTGTACGAGGGTTCTGCATTCTTCTTGGTATTCAAACCTATAGCAATTCTTATTACCTTCAGTTAACCCAATGACTCACTTAAGTATCCATAGGGTTCCATTCTGGGGTGGGGTGTTTTAACTGAGGTCAGAATGCTTTTACTGCTATTTTCTAAACATCTGCAGCTTTTTGCACCTGTAAAAATGACCGTGTTTCCCACACTGTGGGGCAATTTAACGAGGCCTGCTAGTGTTGTAGAGGGCTGAAGGGAAGGGAATCTGAATCTATTTATGTACGAGAGGGTAATTGAGGTTCCAAGGTGGCAATTTAGACATGGCTGGTAAAATGCAGCTGGAACTTCAAAAGAGGGATTTGCCATTATCTTTAATTCGAGGGTCGGGTAAAGTGTTAAGTGTTGTGTTCTGAATGAAGATGGAGGATGTGGCCAGAAAAGCTGACTGCTCCAGTTTGCCTTGAGATCAGGTTAAGTGCACACCCCTTTATCAAAATATTTCATGTGTGTGTAACAAAGGCTAGTACTGTTTTGAGAATTAGCAAGATTGTTGGTTGAAAGGGTATAAGATTGAGATTTTATGGTAGTTACGCTTGAGTGCTGTATGGCACTCTTGGGACTGAACGGGTTAACAGACACTTTGGAGTGATGCTCTAGATTGAACCGGATCTATGGCAGCTTTGGTCTGGAGTTCTACAGTGATGCTCTAGATTGAACAGAATTTATGGAAGCTTTGGTCTGGAGTTCTACAGTGATGCTCTAGATTGAACAGAATTTATGGAAGCTTTGGTCTGGAGTTCTACAGTGATGCGCTAGATTGAACATAATTTATGGAAGCTTTGGTCTGGAGTTCTACAGTGATGCTCTAGATTGAACAGAATTTATGGCAGCTTTGGTCTGGAGTTCTACAGTGATGCTCTAGATTGAACAGAATTTATGGAAGCTTTGGTCTGGTAACATACATACACTTGCTGAGCACTAGGTAGGTATTTAATCAGCCAATCATGCGGCAGCAAGTGAATGCATACACGCATGCAGACATGGTCAAGGGGTTCAGCTGTTTTTCAGACCAAATTTCAGAATTGGGAATCTCCTGGGATTTTCATGCACCAGTCTCTAGAGTTTGCAGAGAATGGTGTGGAAAAACAAAAAAACATCCAGTGAGCAGCAGTTCTGCAGGCAAAAATGCGCTGTTAAGGAGAGAGGTCTGAGGAGAAGGGCCAGACTGCTCAAAGCTGACAGGAAGGTAACAGTAACGCAATAACCACACATTACAACAGTGGTATGCAGAAGAGCATCTCTGAATAAACAACACATCAAAAACCTCTTAAATGGATAGGCTACAGTGCCAGAGGGCAAATAAGTCTAAAAAACAAGTCTAATAAATACCCAATAAAGTGCTCACTGAGTGTATATCAGGTTAGAAAGTTTTCAGAACATTTCAGCCTGAAGGTTCCAGAATGTTCATCATCTCATCATGTGATAGTGTCAACTTGATGGCTGATAGCAGGCACCTGATACATTTCCTTTTGAGAGTATCAGTAGCGAAGGAGCTGCTAACAACTTGCCAGTGAGCATTTTTCAACTTTCCGTTTCTGTTTTTAATCTCCTATGTGTTGGCAGGTTGCTATGTTGCTGTGTTGTCATGCTGTTGCTGCAGCAACTCCTGCTCTTTTAATTCACAAGTTACAGTGTGCATCTATTTAAAAAACACTTATGGTCACTCAACAGCAAGACAACACCCAGGCAGAGTGTGTGATTTGATGCAGTCAAAATTGCGGAGTGCCCTGACTTTCTTTCACCCAGAAGATTCACATTTATTTCAAGACCTATTTAGTTATAAGGGTTGGATGGTGGTCAGGTAAAACTATCGATCTTTTAGAGTAATTTACAGTGTGAGTGGGAGTGTCTCAGCAGGGCGCAGTGTAATGTAAACGTTCTATAACAGGGTCCCTTTTGACACGCGGCTCTGGCCCCGGCTCGCATTGTTAACGTCAGTCACAGCGGCTGGACATGCTATCCGATGGAGGGGGTCCTTCCCCCTCTCCGCTCGACACAGCGGGGGCTGCCAAATCTTCAGCGGTCCACCCGATAGCTGTCAGCAGTGATTACCTCCTACAGGCCTTCAGCCACTTATAGGGCCGCTCGCTCGCTTTAAAAGGCAATTAAAAAACGGAGAGAACAAGACTTTTTTTTATTTTTTAAACTAGTTATCGTGGCTGAAAGTTTGCCGGCTCGGTAGCCATCGCTGGAGGTTGGAGGAAAAGGGGAACGGCTGAGGGAAAAATCGATGGGCCTCTCTGCTTCAGCCTCCTGGGGAGGGAGGTATGAGAAAGTGATGGAGTCTCTGTTTGCGGGGAGACTTCTGATGAGTCTATCAGCAGCACCAGTGAGATGGACCGGCGCTGGATGAATGCTTTTGTGGGGCAGGCGAGGGGCGGGCACGGTGGCTCCTGTACCCCCTCACCCACCCACCCCATTTCTACTGACATTAAACCCAAGACGGGTGACGCTCAGTGGGCACTGTCAGTGTGTTTGCCATGAATAGTGTACACACTTAATTAGACATCCTGCAAGGGCTTTTTGTGCGAATGAAAAGGAAATCCCATTACCGTTGGAAAAAAAAAGAAAAATCCACCAGAACGAAAATCAAATAAATGACTGTGACATCCCCCAAGATTGGCTTGTTCTCTCGCCTACCGCTACATCACATGTCCAAACACCTTTTAGTTGCAAAGCCTTTTTTGTATTTTAGTGTGTGTAAAATGTATCGCTAAAACTGGAAAATGAGTAAATTGCATCAAGCTTTAACTCGTATGATAATGCCGATAATATTATTTGTATTTGCTAGATTAGATATTTTGTCCTACTCATATAAATTCGTAAGCCTGTACCATCTCACTAGTGGTATAGCTCAGCTTTTTGGTGCCAGTCTATCTCTGCCCAGTCAGATGAGTAGTGTGGTTAATAACAGCCTTCAGTCTGAGAGCTGCAGGCAGTGCCAGCTAACAGACTAATTAAACCAGCAGGATGAGAATCGCAGGATGAAAGGGGAGAAGGTTGAGTATTGGGTCTTGGAGGCAGTGTGTGATTACCCATGTCGTCCAAAAGCTGGAGTCGGTTACAATCCACAGCCAGCTGAAGGCTCAGATCCAGGCCTGACACCCTACTCTTCTTCCCACAGAAGACCCAAGAGCCTCTCCGCACGGGCTAAACGTTATCTCTGGCTTACGAGTTAGCAATAGAGCAACTCATGTGATTATTTCATCCAGGTGAAAGTACTTTTCATACTCACAGGGTCAACTCTCTGACATCTCAGTGAGCAGACTCTGGAATCTGGATGACTGGAGAGGTGGGAATCTAGGTTAACACCGATATAGCACAGGTTTTACCTGGATATAGCCTTGCTGTATCCTAATCGGCTTCTCACAAGGCTCCACTGGGTTTTCACCGACTTTTCACCACCAAAATTTTCACTGGGATTGCTGTGAATTTCCAGACTTTGCTATCTAATATTGTTTATTAAATACACGGTCAAATGCTCTGTGTGTATGATCGTACACTGGCCACAGCCATTTAAGGACAATGATGATGGGGTTTTTCCCCCTCTCGAATATAAATGACAATCGTATCAAGCTATACCGATATCTAAACACCTAATATTGATTTAAGCAGATTCATTCTGAATCTTCCATTCAAAAGAGGGATGATTGTTTAAGAAGGACTGAGAGCACTTCAGAGCCTGAGTGGAAAGCAGTAGAAATAGAAGACCCTATGCAGAAGGACGCTGACATCACAAAACCTTACCCATCCACCTCTGTTCAGCACGTTTTCTTATCACTGGAAACTCCCTCCCTGGCTATTCTCGATGATGTGCATGAAGAGATAGTCACCTTGACGAGAAGACAGCAGCTCCTCAGCAACAACAAAAAAAAAGGACAAAATCTACAACCGCATTTCGACCACCTTTCTCGTCCTTGATAAAATGGGGTCGCCTCAATCCTGAAATGAATCCACAGCAATTTGCTCAGCGCAAATTCCCACAAAACAAAAATAATTGCTTATCCCCGTTTTGTGTTTTCCCAGGCCCAAAATAATCTCTGCCATCTCCCAATTCCTGCGAGCGAGTTCTATTATTATTGTTATTACTATTTAAATAGGCTCTGAGCACTCTCAGTCAGAAGGTGGATGACAGAAATAATGAGGTTTATGCAACGCTGTGGTAAAAATGCAGTGTTGGGATGTAGCTAAGCTGTATGCTGCGGCACACATTCTTAACAACATATTACCAGCTAACCTCGTGCGTGTGCACAGAAGGACATTGATTTTCTTAGACAGGTATAAATGTCAAGGCCCGACTAATATGCAGGGAACAGAGACATGATGTCTAGTCATAATCAGTTTTCAGTATAAAATCTCGGTATTGCGTTGGCGTTTTATTCATATTATTATTAAGGCCTTGGTCAGTCAATCACGTGTTTACCGTAGGGAGTGCCCCGTCCTTTCAGGGGAGGGCAGGTGTGGGTGCAGTCTTTTGTTCAAGCTCAGCACTATGACAGGGATACGGTTAATGAACTAATCACGGTCTTCAACAGAGACCTTAATTAGCTGAGTCATGCGTTTTAGTGCTGGGCTAGGATAAAAACCTCCACCCGTTCCGACCCTGTTTGGATAACACAGGGCACCTCTGGTTTAGAGACTTGCACCCTTGTGCAAAAAGCACTTTAAGTTGTTCTTAATTGCAGAATTAGTGGCTTTCCTTTGACTGAATATCACAGATTACTGCAATTACTCTGCCTACAGTAGTGCCCTGAAGGACTTAAAACACAGATAAATTGGTTCTCTGGTAACATAAGGAAAAAAAGCTCATGGTCCTGGTTATTATCATCATCGGTGTCACACGTTAACATCAAAAATGGAAATCAAAAGCGGTTATATTACATTTACCAATGGGCATTATTTTACTATTTACCATGGGTATTATGGTTTAATAGGGGTTTTGACAGAGCATAGATACAAGTTACAATGTCTTCACATGACACTGATGAAATGTATTTTGTAACAATGATGAATGGTAAATGGTTGGCATTTATATAGCGCCTTTATCCAAAGCGCTGTACAGTTGATGCTTTTCATTCACCCATTCATACACACACTCACACACAAACTGTGATTGGCTGCCATGCAAGGCACCGACCAACTCATCAGGAGCATTTTTAGGGTTAGGGCTCTTGCTCAGGGACACTTCGACACACCCAGGGCGGGGTCAAATCGGCAGCCATCCGACTGCCAGACGACTGGTCTTACCTCCTGAACCAATGTCGCCCCCTTGACAGGGAGAATGGGCACTGTGTCCCTCCTTTCCATCATACAAGTCATTGACTAAATGTGGCCAGTTACCATTTTTACTACTATGGTCATTGTTGGTTCAATTAAGTCCTGAGGTCAGACAGAGAGGATAAATATCTGACATAATTCAAATCACTGTCTAATCATTTGTTATATGTATACCAGTTGCTGATTTTGACATTCTAATTGTATTCAGTATTCATTTGTACCTCGTTCTGCCATCACCAACAGAACCCGCCCCCCCCCCCCCCCCCCCAGTCGTCCACCATCGGAAGCCCCGGTTACTTCTCGTTTAAGGCCACTAAAATCCTACAGCCTGCTCGCATCATCCCCCGTGTGCCGTTTGAAACTATTTCATTGCAAATAGTGACTCATAGCACAGCTGTGCATTCACTCACACTTTCAGCCAGGAAAATTAATAATACCCATGATGCATCTGCTCTTCTGTGAAGGGATCTTTCCTGCCCGAATATTACAGCAAAGAACTGAGATGAAATAAAAATGCTTTGAAATTATTTTTGGTTAATTAACAAGCAACTGCTTACTGATCCAAGTAATACAGTCCTTCTCAGGCATGGTGGCGGAGCGGAGCCTGTTTTCTTCCTGTGCGAGTCGTGATGGATGCATGTCCTCTCAAGGATAACTACGAAGACATGGTTTTTACTCTTCAGTAGATTTTCCCTGAGCAAGTAAAACTCACCCGACTATTTAAGACACAGGTGTCAAACTCCAGTCCTGGAGGGCCGCAGTGTCTGCTGGTTTTCGGGTTGTTCTCAGAACCTGCGGTTCATTTAAGTCACTCATTTGCTAAAGAATCGACACACCCTGTTCTCGAGGCCTGAATTGACAGTTGATTGAAAGGAAACTACAAAAACCAGCAGGCACTGGGAATTCCCTTGGGAATTCAGGGGGTTTGACACCCCTGATTTAAGACAGCAGTTCAACAGTCTGCACTTGTTCTTTATCACATCTAAAGTGAGGAAATTTAAATACATCACAAGGTGCACCTGTACATAAATTACCAGGTACTTAAACACTCCTTTTTGTGGAGGAAGCCCTTCACCTGATGTTGTGATAGAAGCTCAACAGTGGGCAAGAAGAAAACAGTGCAGGAAATTATGTCCCCTGTGGTCCTGTTAGCCTGTAAGATCTTTGCCCTGACTGTTAGGCCTGTTATTTTCCCTTTTCCTGCCCTGTCTGGGGTTTACCTTCATGGAACATCTAGTTTTGCTCGAATTGATTTCTCTCACACACTCCTCTAAAATAGTATTTATTTACACTCGTAATGCATGACCCTGGTTATGGTGACTATGGCTTAAATGACCAAAAACATTGTGCTCTGTCAAAAACTTTAAAATTCTTACTAGATTTTTGCCAACTGCAACAGATGAGACACAGAGATTTGGCAAAACTAGTTCATCATTCAATTAGTCAGTGTATACAAATAAAGTAATAGATTGTAAAAATAATGATACAATAAAGCACAATGATACATTATGTATTCCAATATTATTATTATTTTTTTAATAACTGGCAAAACATTTGTACCTAAAAAATGAAAGGAAACAACCCCAACTGAGAAATTAATTCATCCCAACAGGAGAAATCAGTAGAATTAACAATGAAAACGAGCGGATCCATCAGCCGTCCATGATCAGAAACGAGAGCCCTTGAGGTTGGTACTGTGCTCAAGGTACAAAGGTCTCACTTGGGAGTATAATTGGTTGCCTTTATGCAGTAGGGTCTTATTCACAGTGCCATACTGTACTCCTATCAGTAAATTAATTATTAAAACAGCTTCTAAAATAGGGAAGGTGTTGAGAGTGATGTATCTTCTAAGGCACCCTGTTCCTGGAGATCTGCCGTCCTGCAGGTTTTCATTACAACCCAAGTTTGGCACACCCGATTCTACCTATTAGCAGCTCAACATGATCTTTAGCTGTTGAATGAACTGTGCTCTGCTGAGGTTGGAGTGAAAACCAATGGGACAGAAGATCTCTAGGAACAGGGTTGGTGACTCCTGTTCTAAGGCCAAGGTCGGCACATATGTTTCTGGTTTCCATGTCAACTTCTGGCCTTAATTACTTAATTAGACCTAACATTTATGCCATTGGATATTTTAACATTTCTTGATGACCGCTACTGTTCCTGTGCCCCTATCTGAAACTTTTTACTGTGACCTGTAGGTGTATATAGAGCCAATTAGCTCATTTAGGCAGGGTACTAGGTGGAAATAAAAATCTGTAGACACTCCAGGGCCGGAATTGCCCACCGTTTGTTTGAAGGTGTGCTTTGACATCGTTCTTTAGTGCTCAGGAATTGTAAATGGTAAATGGTTGACATTTATATGGTTAGCATTTATTATATCCAAAGCGCTGTGCAATTGATGCTTATCATTCACCAATTCATACGCACACTCACACACAAACGGCGATTGGCTGCCATGCAAGGCACCAACCAGCTCGTCGGGAGCATTTGGGGGTTAGGTGTCTTGCTCAGCGACACTTCGACACACCCAGGGAGGGATGGATCCGGCAACCCTCCGACTGCCAGACGACTGCTCTTACCTCCTGAGCTATAGTGCTTTAGTGCTCAGGAATAGTTTAGTTCTGCCTCTGGAGCAGAGGTGGGCAACGAGGGCCGTATCTGCTTCTGGTTTTCATGCCAACTGCTGGTCTTAATGACTTAATTGGCTCTAACATTTACATCATCTGACATTTTAGCTACATTTCTTTATGAATACATGAATGCCAGTCAAAGACTGTTCTTGTGTCCCTGTATGATATGGTTTTACTGTCATCTAATCTCAGTGAACTAGTGTTGGTGTATATGGCCAATTAGCTCATTTAGCCAGAGTAATTGGTGGAAACAAAAACCTGCATACACACTGGAATTGTCCACCTCTGCTCTGGAGAGTGGGTTATCCATGTCTCTGGGGGCAGATGGAGGACCTGACAGGTTGTGGTGGGGTGGCACGATTGTCCAGTGAGGTGGAGGAATGCTCAATAAACAAGTGCATGGCAAGTTCAAAGCTTTTTGAACCGGAGGCTTAAAACACAGTCTTTTCACACCCTTCTCTACCTCCTCGGCGAACAGAAAGGGGGAGAAGCAGAGAGACAAAGTGAGAGAAAGAAATTGATGGGTTGCTGGTGTGGGTGGGGGGGGTAGGGGGGCTCTAAGAAAAACACTAGGGGAGGGTATGAGGAGGGAACCATTAGAGACAAATCTATTCTTGAAAAAAAAGAAAAGAAAATCACATCATCAAACAAGAGAAAAAGAAAAATATGATCTTGCTTTCCTCCGGGGTCTTAGTGAAGAAATGACAGCTGGCAGTAGCATTTGTCTTTATCAACCTATCCCATAGGAGGAGGGAGAGAGAGAAATAGAGCGAGAGAGAGAGAGGGAGCAGCAACACCACGAATAATGATCATAGTAATAATAATAATAATAATAATAATAAGCCTATTATCATTATCATTATTATTATATTAGTAGTGTTGTTTCCATTTGTATTATACAGTACTGTGCAGAAGTCTTAGGTACCCTAGAAGTTATTATATATAGGTTTATTTTCTTGTGTGTTAGTATAAAAGAACACATTTGAGATTTCCAAATATTCATTTTCAGAGACATTTGTGATGTATTTAGTTTAAAAAAGTAACATATTACTGTAAGCAATTGACTACTTTTTACATAACAACTTGATCAAGGCTGTCTGAGATCGGAAGCAAGGAGCCAACCGAAGTCTGTAGAAGAACTATGGCAAATTCTCCAACATGCTTAGAACAACCTCCCTGCTGATTGTCTTATAGAACTGCAGGACAGTGTTGGCTATCTCAGAGAAGTGATGCAGTTTTAATGATGCAGGGTGGTCACAAAAAATATTGATTTGATTCAACTATTCTGCCAAATTACTAAAATGTAATGTAAAATGTATAGTCCGTTTATTTAGGACCTTTCATTGAATTATTTTTTAAAGAATCTTGTCTGTACAGAATGTTATACAGATGCCTAAGACTTTTGCACAGTACTGTATCGATATGTATTAGAGTACAGTTTCAAAGAGCTGTTTGCTAAACGGCTTTTCATTGCTCATTATGTAGAACACGTGTTGAAGAGCGCTCCTACTGAATGAACCCAGATTGTGGAGTGACAGCTGTGTCACCTGAACAGAAATACTAACCATGGCGAGGGCAGAACAAAGTCTGTCAGACTGACATGGCAGTGTTGGACACGGTGAAGGATGAATGTGAATTAGCCGTAAGAGATACGCGAGATTGAATAACAATGACCTTATGCTAACAACCATCACATTCCAAAAGGGTGACACCATAGGTCATTTGTGACAGACGCATTTCTGCATAGTTTAAAAAATATATATTTCCCCGACTGAAATCATACAGCTGCACTGTAGAGGGCTACACGTTTATATAAAGTAGAATGTCCTTTTATCCTTAATACATTTTCCTGGAGCGACTTGACAGGAGTTCTGTTTAATGGCAGATTATTTGGGGAATGGGGTTCATGATTGAACATTGCCACGTTCTCACTTGAAGCTGCAGAAACTCACAGTACAGTATTGAACAGTATAAAAAGATTATATACAGAATACAAGGACTCTAGCTCTGACAAGGGCACCTCTGTGATAGGATGAAAATCAATCTGAAATACAGGTTGGCACTCTGCTGTTGATGAGAACCTCCGTGGAGTGTTTTGTGGAATCGGCAGGGCTCATTGTTTGCCTTCTTGAGTCATATCTGCCAGAATTTCCATCCAACCTCAACGTCCCCCCGCACAGTCGTCTCCGTATTCCAGTCCACAAAGCACTGCTGTCTACCTTTTTTGAAAGGGAAAAAAAAGCATTGTATTTCCTACAAATAATAAGACCCCCCCAAGCTTGGCCCCATCCAGCCAAAAAAATATATGGTTTCATCCTCCCAAGAGCTTGTGGCAAGTTGCTACTGATGCCCTGTCATTTTTCCCAAAACAAGTCCATATTACACTTCTTTTTTCAATTATGTTCCCAAAATGGGTTGTGTGATGGAGGCCTGTTTGTGGCAGCCTTGCAGCTATTTAGTGGGTGTGTACGCAGTTTTACTGTTACTTCACAGCGCCTAGGGGAAATCTGGAGGAGCTGGCAGTGTCTCTGTCTCGCCTTACCAGTTTGCTTTGCTGGTTTAATTCTGCCAAACTGTTGACAGCCTCCGGGCCTAATTGTTTCTCGAGTGAAATATGGCCCCGCAACATGATAGTCTGTTATCTTTTTTGTAAAGTAAAAAAAATCGCTTTATTTTTTTCCATAGCCCAAGAAAGTTTCGCCGGTGTTGTTTTGATGCAATTGGCAGTGTGATATTCACAACACTGGAAGACTTCTTCAATAAGTACTGAAGGGGCCATTGAGGACATAAAGTCACTGACTCATTACAGAGATGAGGGGTTAAGACAGCTCAGCTTTCATAGGGTGACAGAAAATATTAAGGCGGGTTAAGAGAGATGATGTGATGTGTGTATGACAAATGATTGGTTAGCTATATTGTATAAAGACTAGGATACTTCCTACTGTTACTTTGGAATTCTCTGGTCTCTTGAAGCTTCTTGCACAGGGCACACAGATTCCCCAGATTAATCTTTTTAAGTTTTATTTTAAACTAAAGATTTGTAGTTTGAACAACTACTGAGTGCTTCTTCAACATCATTGCTGCCAATACAACTTCACCCACCTAAAAGGGACGAGGAGGAATATTTCCGCAACGGAAGCAAGATTATGATGATGATGATAATGATGATGGATAGATGATGAATGATGAATGATGATGATGGATGATGAAGAGTATCACAAGCTCCCTTGACTAACGTTGTTTTGCTCGGTTCTCTGCCTGGCAGCTCAGAGTGCGGGATTCCCCCCGGTGGCCCTGTGGGTGACCGTGGGCCTGGCCGTGTGTCTGGTGGGCCTGCTCATCGCCCTGGCTGTCGTCTGCCACCGAAAGATCAAGGAGAGCGAGGAAGCAGAAGCGGGTGAGTCCCCTCGTGACGTCACAAGGTCCGCCGTGTGACAATCACTCAAAGAAAGACCAAACGAAATACAAAGTTTGTTTGTATTCCAATGACCTCATTACTGTATGGCAACTGGAGCAAAGTTTTTCATTTTTAGGAAGTAGTCATGCCTCAAATTTATCTGTGGCCAGGATGACAGATGAATCTTCTTGGAAGATTTTCTGTGGAAATTCCTTGTAGGCTTATTGGTTAAAAAATACCTGTCATTTTTTTTTCTATTTGGAGAACAATATGGGTAAAGCATTGAGGGAACAGAGGGAAAGAGGCCAAACTTTTTACTGCTGGGATCCATTCTCTCAGGCCTATTAACCTGCCATGATCGATTAGGAGGACAAATTGAACTGGACATACAGAGGGGCAATAGTTAAAGTCGGACCATCTTTAATTGCCAGAGGACTACTGACATAAATTGACATAAATAGCAAGCATGGAGGTTCACCTTGACCCTTGGCAGACCTGCTGAAATTCTGCCCATCGGTGGGTCCTACATCTCTGATCTTTATAGCGCATTTTGTTCTGCGTTGTCCTTTTGGTAACTGCCCGGGGGAAGGCCTCCCCTGTGGCACTTGTCCCCTTGATAATGATGTAAAATTCCCTCTCTGAGTGGCGAGTCCCCACGAGGCATCCGCTCTGTCACTGCACATCGTCTCAGGAACGTCCCTGCGGCCGGACGTACCACCGAGCTCCCACTGACGCCCACCTCCCGAAACCCCCCGCCCCCCGTGTCCAGCTCCCTCTCCGCGTCCCGCTGAACCCGTTCTCTCCGCTGCGACACGAACGAGGCCTCCCACGACTGGGCCGCTTGATAAAAAACACAAACAAAGGTATAACCGTGCAGCCATTTTGTTATAACGTGATGGCTTCTGATATGAACTCACCGCGGGTTGACAGAGAAAAGAAGCGGGAGCCGTAAGTAATGGATGATGCCCCGTTCGGCTGTTTGACCCAATCGGAGGCCGGCGCGTGTGCGATTCGTCAAGTATTATCCCATAAACTGGCAGCCGACAGGGCTGTAATGGAAAGCCGTGACGTAGACACACGAGTCGTGCGACGCTCTCTGCGTGTGAGGTCCAGTTACCTCTGGCGGGATGCTAACAGATGGAGAATGTGTCTGTGGAGCGCTGTACCCAGGCTGTGTGCTTCTGGGGGTTTGGTTTTGCTGCAGGAAGTTCATTTAGCGAGGTCTGATAATTAACCGATTATCAAACTAGGTGGATATTGAGCGGGCACCAGTATCCTAGTAGTAATGAGATCAGCTCAGCGCGGAGAAATTTAAATAAAAGTCACATTCTAACTGCCGTAAGCCCCGCGGTTTACGGAGTGAAATGTGAAACTGACAGAAATTCTTAGAAGTGTAAATAGATTATATGGACATGTGTAAGAGTAAATGGAATGAAATGCGGGGCTATCCTCGGATGTTAATGCTATATCTCAGACGCCTTCTCCTCACCGGTCCAGTATTGGACACCCATCAGTTCCATTCCCCCCGCAGTGAAACTCATTTCCTTTTCTCCCTGTGTTACTCCACCCACAGAGAAATGGACTCCCTTCCCTGCATGCATGGCTGTGCCTTCAGTGAAATTATCCTGTGTCCTGTATTACTCCACCCACTAAAGTGCGCTTCTCAACATGCCTTATTCTGCTCATGACTAGAACGTTCCATTTGAATGCGATGTTTCTTTTGTATTGGCAAATGGTGACAAACAAGACATCAGCTCACATACACACATGCAGACAGACTGCAGGAAACCATGGTCATCATGCATCATCAACCGGAATAAAAACACACAAAACAATAGCACCTTTCCAATGTAAGACGTAATAAAACTCAGCTGTGAGATCAGGAAATTTCAGAAGCTGGACAGGAACCTTACTTTGGAACATTGCAAGAAAAATGCATACCTTGAATACATTTTTCATTTGGTTCATTCTCCATTTGCTGTTGTATTTTTCCCCCTCTTTCATTTAAAATGGGTTGGAGGGAAAATAGGGAGAACATGTATGAGGGTATGTTCAGCAATCCCATGGAATTCAACTTCGCCATCCCGACCTTGATATGTTGGTATCCATGAATTACGGTGAACTTGAGCAGTACCGTCTGCCGTGCAGACCTGCACTTTGTAGAATGTTCTTTTTAAGAGTGTGATTTGCTGCTTTATTGGGCGTGCCTGGGAGCGTGTGTTCCTCGGCCGTAAGTTAACCCTTCTGGGACCAGATGTGGCCCCTGTGCTTCATACGGCTGTGAATTATGGAGCAGGCCAGCTGTGAGTGTGCCGCTGTAATTCGGACGGCAAAGCGTCAGATCTCGGCGTGATACACGGCACATACTTTTATTATGTTTATCTTCTTCCTCAAAGATCCCCGGGCTTTCAGAGCGAGATCCTCTGACCCCTTTGTGGGAATGAATACTGTTAATTTATTTATTTATTAGCGGCATCCTTGGTGCGATTGCAAAACAGACCAATCTCGCAGACGATGGAATTCAGTTCCCTCCCATACACGCCACAGAAAACTAAAAACCGCAGCGTAGCTCTTCATTTTTCTGTCATTTGAATTCTGGCTGAAAATGGGCTTCTCTGCTTTAAATGCAGTGGTGGAACTGTGTTCGGTGGCTATTTTAATAACCTGTCCATCACTTCCCTTAAAATTGACTGTATTATCTGTTCACAACCGAGTTGAATAGACCAGTCTGAGATAATATGAACAAAACAAAATGATGCACCAGGAGTTTTGCATTTCACTGTGGACCTCTCATGTGCCATTCACACTACAAACAAGTCTGTCTGGTGACAGTTTGAACCACAAATTACAATATGGCCTCCTAAATGGGTGTTTTGAAGGTTTTGCTTGAAAGTTCTTCATTAACATTTGTGTTTTCATTATACATTCGTGGTCATTTTGTATGACCACTAACCATGTAAACTATTTACAAATAAGTTCTTTTCGCGATTAGTTACATGATTTATTATGTATGTGTGACTAATTATAATTAGGATGTAGTATGAGTGAATCTCTGAATCTGACATGCAAGCCCTTTTCTCCTTGAGCTATAAAGCTGATGCAGAATCATTTTTTAACAGCTAGTTGCAACCGACTTCACTGCAGCCAGCTTGGACTTGTTTCAAGTGCTCTTGTGTGAAGAGAGTATCAGATAGCTATGTGTTCTCTGGCACTATTACCACATATAATTGCAGCTACAGTGCTTTCATGTCCGAAATAGATCTATCAACCCTTTATCACAATACGATTGAGTATCCTACAGCAAATCGTCCTTGCCCGAATGTGAAGTACACACATATCTTGGAGGTAGCGCATTCCGGATTTTTCTTTTTCATGTTGTGTGTGCACTAGTGTCCTTTCCTCTCTAAAACAGTCAACAATTCACTGCAGTGTGCATATGTTTGACATAACAGACGTCTTCAAATGAAAGGACACTTTGTCCTTTTGTCCATTTTTGGCTATTCCGGTGCTCTCCTGTACCGGAAGGCACTTCCTTGACTGCCAGAGGGTGTTCTGTTGAAATGAATAACATTACAATATGGGAGAAATACAGCAGCAGTCTGTCGTGGCATTTGTCGAGGCGTTTCTCATATCAGGCTCTTGATGCCAAGCTGATGTGCATTCTGCCATGATGAAATAACTTACCTAAATACAAATAATCACACCTTATTCAGTTTGGTCACAGTCAGCAGTTTTTCCCAGCTCAAATCTCTGCCTCCCATTTATGTTGCGTAACCACCTCAGTCTATACATCTCATTTCTGTGTGTGAAGATGACTTCATCCTGAATGAGTCAGTGGTATAAGAATCTGTCCGAAAAGCTTGTGAATCAACCTCATTACTTCCCCGTCAATGTCTCTGCCTGACAATGTCTCTCTTCCTTCCTACTTTGGTTTGAGCACAGCTTTAATTCTCAGAGCGTTGCATTCATTAATCTTTGAAGAGAAGCCTAGAGCTACAGTGCTGGTTGGGGATGACCAAAAATAAAGTTAACTGCCTTTTTTCAATCGTCACCTGAGGAGATTACAGGGGGAGGTGAGAGCCAGGGAGATGAGCTCGGAAAATGAGGAAAGGAGATGTAGCAAACAAGTCCGACCATATCTTCCTGTGTCCTGTTGCAGCAGCAACGTTGTTTAGATAAAACTCAGAATTGGGTCTTACTGCAGCTTACTGCAGCTTATTACATCACGGCATTAGCTTTCAGATTAAGTCCTTGGTTTCAGTTCATTACCCCTCTCATATACATTAAATAAAAGTCCCATGTATGATTCTATGGGGGTAGATGGAAATAGTGAGGTGCGTTAAGAAACAATATAAGCTAAAGGCAGACTTGAAAGCTCAAATGAATTGCACTAAGAAAACAACGGCACAAAATATGAACGATGGATAGATCGGAACACCCAGAAGTCTGAGAGTTGGCGAATGGAACGTTCTAGCTATTTCTTACATGCCCACTTCTCTGAAAAGCCACACTTGAAACATGTTTATGTTTGTATTGGCGGCTTTGTCTGGGACTTTCGGTTTTGCACTCCCACACCTGTCAATCACATCTCTAAACACCATGAAAATAGATGTGGAAAAATATTTTCTGCCTTTTAGCAGTGGTGTCCTATCGATTTTCGTCTCAGCATGCCTGGACTGGCAGACATCAACAAAAGGAGTTGTAAGGTCACTTGGAAATTTAGTGAGAAGTCTAAGGCCATGCTATTCACGCTGTGAATGCTGCATGAAAAAGAGGCTTCGCCGCTGAGCCTTTTTTCATCCTGCTTTTAGGCTCCTGATTGGAGTCCGTCGGCAGGGTCATTTCTGTCCTGCTGCTGTGGTCAGCATTCAGAAACAGGGTGCAGGAACACAGTGTGCAGAAACGCAGGGTGCAGAACCACAACCTGCAGAAACAGTGTGCAGAACCATAGCCTGCAGAAACACAGTGTGCAGAACCACAAACTGCAGAAACACAGGGTGCAGAAACACAGTGTGCAGAAACACAGGGTGCAGAAACACAGCATAACACCCTTGGCCCTGATGTTGTAACCCATTCAGTCCTGCTCTACCTCCTGCATTTTTTGCGTTAGTGTGGAATGAGACAGCATGATGGTGGCACACTGAAGGAGGTGTCTCCAGAAAGCCGTGTGTGGTAATGTCATCATCGTCCTGGCGCTTTGCGAGGCAGATGTGGCCTAGCGCCACTTGATCCCTTAAGCCTGGGTCTGGAGGGACGAGCCCATAGTGTCCTTTAATGAACTGTCCACTGCCAGGCCATTCTTCACCTGCTGTGGTGCCTGGTGATTCTGCTATGGTGTCTCACTCCTTTTCTATGTCTCCTGTCTTCTTGCAGCTGAAGGCAAAGAAGATGAAGAGGAGGAGTCAAAGACAGGTCAGTCCCAATGCTGTTGTTCGCTTGTTTTCTTTTTATTTAATCGATTGTTTTCATTTTTCTTTCAGTCGCTGGCTTACATCTTCAGGACATAAGTGTGTGTTGTTACTGAGTCAGTCCCCATGGTACATGACTCTGAATTAATGCTTTGCATGAATTTAATCAAAAGCAAACCGAGAAGATTTCCACCTCAGTCAAGGCCATATGTAGCTACCTGTGAACCTGGATTTATGTTATTAAAGGATTAACTTGACGTCACTGTTGGTCAGATTTGCTTACTAAGGTTTCTCCGCGAATCGGAGTATCAGTGCCAAGCGATTTTAATGAGCGGAAAGTTAAGCGGGGTTCCTGGAACACGAGTCGACGGTAATACACGGCTCACAAATGTGTTAGCATCTCCCCACCGCCCAGAGGTACTGCGGGGGTCAGGCGTCTGGGTCCAGCGCAGGAGCTGAAGGGGTGAGGCGGAGCTGGTAACACGGCTGTTAATACGCTGCTACATCCAGGAGTCGGTTAGCATCCAGAGGTTCGTGCCCCCCCCCCCCCGGGCCGGTCTCGGCCGTGCGGGGAGAGTGACAGGGGAACGGCACGGCGCAGTTTGCCGGCGCTCAGAGAGGCCTCTTTAAGCACTCCAGACAGCGGCTTTGTTTTGCCATCTGGCTCCAATTGTGCTTACAAAAGAGGAGGCTCCCGCTCGAAAACAATGGAGGTGAAATGAACTCCACTTCAATCAATCCGGCGTGACAGGGGGGAAGATGCGTTTGGGCGCTATCTTAATGAGCTGGCTGGGGATGCTCAGGTCTCCCTCTTGAAAGCAGGGCTGATTGTCACAATGCTCCGTGATAACTCGGAGAACCGGGCTCATGAATTTAGAAGTGCTGTGTTTTTCTATTCTATGGCCTATTCATCTGGCAGTCGGCGGAGTTATGAGAGCCCAGTTCTGTAAACAAGATTCCTGAAATCAGTCAGTTGCAGCTGTCAGAACCAACCAATCCCCAGGCAACCTCCGCCCCCCCCCAGAAGTCTCAGGCCTATCTCCTCTGGATAGAGTTCTGCTATTGGATGATTGAGAGCTGGTTGAAGCTGAATATTTTGCACCCTGGTTTACTGCACACTCATGTGGGTCCCAAAGTGGGGATGTGACCTAGCAACGCTAGCAATGGACACCATGACCCAGATCTTTCACGAGCCAAGAAGATGAACGCTTCCAAAGAAAGAGGAGTGAGAGCCATAGTATTTTTTGTCTATTGGCACATGAAGCCCAGTCCGTTCTTGCTTTGAAGCAAGCCCTTTGCAAGTGGGGTAGTGAGCCCTTGTGGTTGGGTTCCTATTTTAGGGACTGATGGCATTTAGTGAATGAATATCTCTGGCATTTCAAGGCCAGTGTAGCAGAATGGGGAGGAGCTGCAAGGGTTGTGTTGTAGTACATTATATCCATGTCATCCAGCGCTGTTACTCCTGTCAAATTGTATAAATCACTATTTTCCAGGCACCGTCTCTCCTTGAGTGCTTTGTTGCCCTTCTCTGGACTGAGTCATTCAACTTCACGAATGCGTCGTATGGCATTTACATGACCATATCATTTATTCAGAATGCAATCAGGCACTACCTGCTGTTCGCTTCCAAGTCTGGCCACCTGTTAATGTATTTCTTCTGTTCATTTCTAATTCGCTAGCATTGGCCTAGCTGCCAGAAGCAGTAGACCCCCGTTTTTCAAATTGTACTGGAATACATTGCATAAAGCCTCTCCAAATTAATTTTCATGTTGTTTGTAGATGTCACAATAGTGTGTAATGCAAGAAGCGGGTGTTTAAAATGATGTTATTCAAGATAAACATTCATATTGTGAAAGCATCTGGGTCTCATTTCACAAACGATGTGTGACTATTTTTCGCTCTCAAATCACATATTATTGTCAAAAACGTGGTTCAAAAATGTTCTTGCTCGCAATTCAGAAATAAATCTGCTACCATATCAGGGTTATCACAAACGCGTCTTCCTCTTGCAGCTGGCATTCCTGTTCTTAATACAGAGTAGGAGAAGTGGAGCTAAATGTCTTATTCTTCACCTTTGATGAGTGTTATTCTTTTTCTTCATCTTTTTATGTGTCAGTAAGAGCACACTTAGCTCAGTGCATTATGACACAGTAATTGCTGTGCTCATCTTTAATGTATCGGGAGCTAGGATTCAGCACCCACATCCAGATACTACTTTGTATGATTTATTTTAACATCTATTAATGAGGCAGATCAACCAATAACTGAATCTTCTTTTGCAGTGAGAGGATTTGGGGATTCAGATTGGATAGGGAATGCAGGGGATAGCCAATCAGATGTCAGAGTGATTAGTCGGTCAGATGTATTGCCAGGCCAGGACAGTTCTTAAATGTTGTCTAGCCATGGCAGTTCTTGAATTTGGAGGGTACAACACTCCTACACTTTCCCAACAGCTTGCGGGATGTTTAATGACCATATCGAATCAGGATGTCGGTTTAATGTCTCCTCTGAAGGATGGCACCTTCTAGAGCACAGTGTTCCCATCTCCGTGTCGTGGTTTTGGATTTAATTTTGGTCCAGAGAGACAAGTGGCCCCTGCTGTACCAGTACAATTTTCCTCACAGGAACTTCGCTTTCCCAGTTCTCACATCCTATTACCAACTAAATTCAAATCCGCTTCCTCTCAGCAGTTTGCCATGAGAAGGGTCCAGGGTGGAGTGGCTGATGGTTGCAATAAATTGAGCACAATGGCAGTTTACCCTTATTATGTACTATAAACCTCGTGCCACACAGTGGAAGCACCATGCCTTTTCCTTTGAAATGTTTACTGATATGGAGACATTATTGACATTTTTCACAGCATAGGTTATTAGCACCTTTTCTCCGTGATCAGAATGTTTTGCATGATCGAAATGTCAACAAGCCCAGGTGTTGGCACGGAAACAAGCCATTACATTACAGGCCGTCTGTGAAATGCTCTAAAAAGACGGATCTCCCTTGCATAACAAAAAATACATTTTCCCATTCTTGATTTGCCATACAGTATTTTGTCACAATGCCAGACTGCTGTGCTGGTGATATTGTCAGCCTTTCATTGCACAGGCCTATGATAACCAGTCATAACATTGGCTTATTTGTCAAATAACAAACTGTTACTTGGAATGTACAATATGTGTAATTTACATTGAGAAGTGTATTGAATAATATATAGAAATATAATACCTTATAGAGCAGGTCTTTGTTGTCGTCTATAGAAATGACGATATATAGGCATGCATTTTTTATATTAGAATATATTACAGTATATTTTAAATGTATGGCAGTCGATCGTTTTTCTTAGTGACTTGCGGATACTGGCACACGCTGTGCATTTTTTATTTATGTGTAAGTATTTGCTGAATAAATTCTGGTTAGATTAATACTGCGCACAAGGTTGCAGTAGCATTGTTGATTTTGGGAATCTGAATGTCTGACACACTGGTGTCCAGTCCGGCTTCTACAGCCCTACTCCATTGTTTTTTTGTTTGTTTGTCATTAAACTGCATCTGGTTTTTAGATGTATTGCCAAATAACTTCCCAAATATGAGACAACATTTTAAAATGTTCTTGTTCTCTAAAAGGTTTAAGAGTACAGCAAGCTCATTCCTGCTGTGAAGAAATATACACCCAGTGAGCACTTGATTAGGTAGACCTATACACTAGCTTGTTAATGCAAATATTTCAGGTAATGTGGCAGTAGCTAAATGCGTAAAACCATGCAGATGTAGTCAAGAGGTTCAACTTTTTTTAAGACCAAATTTCTGAATGGGGGAAGAAATGTGACTTTGACCGTGGAATGATTGTTGGTGCCAGACAGGGTGGTTTGAGTATCTCAGAAACTGCTGATCTTCTGCAGGCAGAAATGCCATGTTAATGAGAGAGGTGAGAGGAGAAGGGCCAGACTGGTCAAAGCTGACAGCAAGGTGACAGTAATGCAAATAAGCACACATTACAACAGTGGTATGCGGAAGAGCATCTCTGAACACACAACACGTCAAACCTCTAAGTGGATAGGCTATATCAGCAGAAGACTTAAGTCTAAAAATTAATTAAATAAAAATTCCTAATAAAGTGCTCACTGAGTGTATGTGAACCATACATTTAAATAATTAATATAAGAGTAGCCAATGTGATGATAAGTCTGAATTAAGTCTTAGGACAACAAACTTTTCCTGCTCCATGGTGACGGGCTTTAGTATCGCATAAAAATATCTTTAAGCATATTGGGGTTTTCCAAATGATGCACCCACAGCAGAAGAACAAAATCCCTCTGGATGAATCTCAGATGCCCTCCTGCGTTTCAGAGCCGTGTCCTCCCTCACAGTGACATCATCAATCAAACTAATAGGGCTGTGGAACGTGCCCTGGTCTGGCCTACTTGGGTTACTTGGCACTCGCCAGCTCCTGTTTATTTTTAATCACCCTGTTCTCTTTGAAGTTCAAATTAAGCCCGCAGTTTGTGCGCTGTCCTTGCTGCTCGACATGTGTGATTAATAGACGCCGGGATCCTTGAACGCCTTTTGCCACAGACCCCGGTATATACACAGAAGAAAAATACAGACTCTAAATAAAACCCCTGGGGACGAAACGATGACCTTTCCGCATTTGCGCTAAGCTCTCTGTACATTCTCTAGGAGTTATTTCAGATGGATTGACCCATCTCCTAACAATGTGTATTCTTAGACAAAGCTAATTTGGTGCTGTGATGTACTCTTTTGTTTACAGGAACTTTGGTATATATTTTTTTATATATCTGAGCATCTATGAAATAAATTATATGAAATAAAATAAAAATAATTCTGTGCCCAAGGCTGCAAAGGCAGATTTCCGGTTGGGAATTTCAATGTCTGCCACACTGGAGTTGAGTAGCTTCAAATGCTACTGGATTGCTTTTGCAGAAGTGTGTTGTAGAAGTGTGTTGGTGCAGGTCCTGAAACCAGAGACCCTTGAGTGAGTGAGGGTGTTTCTGCCTTCTCCCACCTCCATAAACACCATGCAAGTGCACTTAGTACTTTTGATCGTCTCCCCACAGAGTAATAGTTTTTATGTGATTTTCAAAGAGTGCTGACAAATTAAAATGCTTTTGACCATGGAAATACGAGGGCTGTCGGCACATCATCCGGCTTTTCTATCTAACCCCGTTGCCTCTGTTCTGACCGCATGGTGCTGCTTTTGTGTTGGTTTTCCTTGGACGTTTTCAGCTCCCCTGGAAGGCTTTCTTCCAGCTTTGAGTAGAGAGAACTCACAAGCAAAATCACAGAAATCCTTTGGGGAGTGTTGTGCAATCAAATGTAAATGTAAACTCTCAGTTCGCATTTGTGCATTGATGGATTGTCTTCATTGCATTATTTAATTTTCATTCATTTTGGCTTGTTTGTATAACTCTTGGAGATGTGGAGAGTCTTTTAAAGGAAGTTCCTCTAACCCTCAAATGTGTATTGGTTGGCCTTCATCTACCTGTTACCTGTTACCAAATACCAAATGTTATCAATTTGTGTGTAATTCTAGGAGCTCAGGTCATCTGTGGTATGAAGCCTGTGTCTTTGTACAAATGCATTTCTGAATGAAATCCAATCCGGTAGAGGAACTCACACGAGACATTTTCAAATGCTATAACAATGGCGGAAATCGCAACGTAGAGTTCGTTAGCCTTGGAGGTAAAACATTTCGGAAGGTTTTAATGTTAATGTAATGTTAATATATTTAGACAAATTGAAGAATTAACTCATAAAAAGGAACAAACCAGGGGACATACTGCATGTATAGTTGCTTTGCTTTTCTTGTGCTGGGATATGCAGCTGCCTGCTTGTGATTCGATGTGGACATCATCCGCCCCCCCCCATATGACTGGGGGCAGCTCATGGCATGTGATGGGGGCCCCGGCAGCTCAGGGCCCCCACGGGGAAACAGATCTGTCTCGCTTCCTTGGCTTGGCCTGCTTCTCTCCTCGGGTTCCTGGAGCCCAGCTTCACACCAGCACTCAGCGACAGTCTGTAATTGAATAAACTACTGTGCTCTTCACTTCCTGTTCTCCATGGAAATGTTGTGGAGTATGGAAGCAGAGACGGAGCGATAGTTTAATTGAAAATTAATGAATTGATTCATTAAGATCAATTACGTGTGTCTAACGGGTGTGGCCGAGTTTATTTTGCTTTAACGTCTTCTGAAAACAGTGGTCCGTGACTTTCATGTGGGGATACTCCACGGTATCTCCCTGAAGATGATGATAATGTTGATGATCTCAGTTGTGAAGGACTGTGTGGGCTCGTATGCAGCTTAGACACGTGGTCTTGTTTGCTAACTGGAAGGTTAATTTTCTTAATTGATTCTTAATTGACAATGTGTGTTAACATGTAGACAATCACGTGGTTAAAAATAACCTTTTATTTTTAATCCTTACTAATTCAGGAAGTGGTCTAATAGTAAGTGCTTACTAGGAGTCTTTCTCTGTCTCTCTCCCACCAGACTTTGACCTTAATGTCTCTGCTTCTTCTGGAAGGGGGTAGCTAGCACATTCTGGTCTTACAGCAAGGTCAACAAGGAGTGGTTCCCATACTGGGAGTTGAACCTGGGCCGCCTGGGTGAATTATTTTCTCCGAACACTAACATTGGTTGGTCTCTTTGACTTCACTTTCCTCGATGAATCTGCGGTTGGCTGCAGGATGGCTTAAGCTGCTGTGGCCCTACTGAAGTGTGTGTGTACGGTCTCCATAATTCGAAAGCGTGTCGGCTAATTTGCTGTAGCATTGCCTGGAGAGGGGTGCTTCACTTGGTGGGGTATCCAGGTTTTATGCCTCTGGTCAAGTTGGCAACCACAATCTGCCTGCACATTCTACACATGAAGTGTCCTCCTCAAATAATGGGGAATTTGAATAGCAGAGTGCACAAGCTTTGAGTGTTTTGATGAGCATGAATACACCAAAATTGGGCATTGTGTATTTGGGATGGATGTGAATACAAATGAAGAGTCTCATATGCATCATCATAATTGGAGCAAGCCTTGACTGAAAGTCTCTTCTGTGTTTTGCAGCCATGACACCACTGAAGAGCTAAGGGCTACACAGGTAAGCTCTGTTTTAATTGTAATTCCGTTTTTTTCCTAAAGCCTCTTTTCATTGATTTTCTTGTTTTGCTACTACCTCCTCTGTACTGTGATTGCTTTCATATTCTCAGGACAGGATTTGTATGAAAACCACAGGGTGCTTTGTTGCCGTGACAAGCAATTCTTTTTTTCTTTCGTGAGACCATGCTCAAATATCTTTTTAAATGCAGATGTAAGACAATTCGCTTAGGGCTGGCGAATCCAGCCAAAACTAACGGACAGTGGCCCAGTTCTCAGGCGAGAATGAAACACTATCCTCTCGGTTGGTCAAATACGGTGTCAGTGGAACAGCAATTCTGGCTCCACCTTTGTTCTCTCACCCCAGTCGTATATGAGTCTGTTTGCTTGATAGAACTCTCATAATTTAAAAACCCAGCCCAGGTATGGCAAAGAGGAGAACATTCATCACTGCAAGTCTTTGTTGTTGTCTACAGGAATGTACATTATTTCCAGATTAACTATTACTATTCTGCACCATTGCTGCCCGCACCTCTTGGTATATTGATATCATAAATATGTATGGGAAAACCTATAAGGATTTTGTTTTGGGGGAGAAAATATATTGTTGCCTTTATTTATCTCATATGCAAATTTTAATTCAGTACACATAGCAGACTTCTTTCTCGTTGCTGAATGGAATAGCAGTCATTAATCTATGAAGAAAAAGACAGAGTGATGCAAATAAAGCTGAACACCATAAATTGCCTTCATAACGTACATTTTAATATAGCCTATTTGTTATCTTTTCTCATTTATCATAACAATAGATATTGCCTGGTAAAGAGTTTCATATTCTGAGTCATTCTGATGAAAGAGCCCTCAATCAGATGAAAGGGCTCTCAGTAAATTGGATCTTAATATAATATTCTGGGATTAAATAACAGAAACAACTCACATAATGAAGCGTTGGGTTTTGAAACCCAGCGAAGCTTTGTAAGTCTATGCTCTCTACCCCTCAGACCTGTTTAACAAGCACTCTCGCAGAGCCAGTATAAGGTGTGGTTTTCATAGGACAGGAAAACCGCAACAGCTGCAAGTTTATTTATTGTCATTTTGTTTTCATGGAAATAGTGTGATGGCAAAGTAAAAATGGCGGACTAGAAACATAGAACTTCACACAATCTCAGAAATAAAGGTTTGAAAAGTGCGGGGTGGTACCCTGTAGGTACATAAAATTATATATCATTATATCATTAATATCATTATCATAACAGCAATATATCATTAATTGGCACCTTTTCTGCTTGGAAAACTTATCACGTATACCCAAAGAGAAGATGACTGTACCTTCAGGGTACATTTAGGAAATTTCATCCTTGAAGAACAAAAATAATGAAGGTACCTCCACTGTCACTTTCATTGGGAGAGTGTAGTCCTGTTTTTGTGGAGATACGGTGGTTTCACTCTGATTCTGATTCCAGTTTATGGGGCTGTGTTTGTTCTGGGGAGGTGCACTCAGAAACCATCCCAGGCTACAGACTCTGCAGCAAGGGTGGCAGTCACTGTCCGTGACAGAAGCACCTCTCCTCCATGAGGCTGGTACTGTGAAATAGTAGGCGGCCTGTAGCGTAGTTAAGGTACATGACTGGGACCCGCAAGCCGTTGGGCCCTTGAGCAAGGCCCTTAACCCTGCATTGCTCCAGGGGGGGATTGTCCCCTGCTTAGTCTAATCAACTGTACGTTGCTTGGGATAAGAGTGTCTGCCAAATGGCATTAATGTAATGTGATGTAATGTAATGTAAAAAATACAGTCACTGGCTCATGGATGCAGGTGTGAGTGGAGTGTACATGCTGACATAGGGCAGCTGTGGCTGAAAAGGGATGATTGTAATTGATGACTGCAAAAATAAAATGAAGTAAATAAAAAATAAGTAAGTTAGAGAAGCTGTTACAGTTGTTACAGTTTCCAGGCAACATTATACTAGTTAAGATATTAGCGATATGCCAATGATATGCGTATCACGGAACATTTCCCGAACGCTGGATGTAATGTTTTACAAAAAGCGGTGTTCGTAATTGAACACCTGGCATTTGCATTAATCAAATAAATATCCCTCAGCACTTTCATGGCAACGTATGTCAGCTGGTCCACATCAGGCTGGCAATTAACAATGTGGTGTGCTCGACAAATCTCAGGTGTCAGACAGCCAACATTTCAACTTAACAAAGGACCAAACACCGAATACTGGTCAACTGAATACTGGTGAAACCAGATGGCTGTACAACCTTATGCACATGCCTCATGCTGCTATAGTATATGTATTCAGTCATACTCTTGTATATCTGTATATAGGCAGCCTGTAGCGTTGGTTCGATCCCCGGCCTAGCCACAATAAGATTCACACAGCCGTTAGACCCTTCAGCAAGGCCCTTAACCTATGCGTTGCTCCAGGAGGATTGTCTCCTGCTTAGTCGACTGTAATCGACTGTATGTCGCTCTGGATATACAACGTATATACAGTACTCATATATACTGTACATACTCATGTACAGTATATCGATAGTGACGCTATAAAGCCACAAATTTGTCATTTTTTGGGATGCATGCAATACCGAGATGCATAATGTAATGCAAGTTGCCATACTCGATGTAGACGATAGTAGCACTCTATGAACGATAGCCGTTCGGTGTGGCTATGAATTTATTAGTCATTCCAGTGTCCTGACCTTCACTTAAAGTGCAAATGTTAGCAGATACGCTGTAATCTGTATTCCTCTGCCGAATCGCAGAAGAGCAATACTTTTAATATTTTTATGGTGGCCCATGTATTGATCACCTAATATGATGCAGCATATTTTATGGTATGCCCAGTGTCTGTGCCTCTAATTACCGCAAGTTCATCCTAAATTCATCCTTTAGTGTGCTTCCAAATGTGCAATTTCCAATTGTATGCCGTTTTAATAAATTAAATTTTTTGAATATCGGACATACAGTGTGTATACTGTATATACAATGTTCCGTTTCTACATTTTTTGCATGGAAGATTGAAGTTTTATTTCTCATTATATTTTATGTACATCAGTCTGTGATGGTTTTTTCACATTACGGGGCTTCATTTTTTACAGATTTTTTTATTTTTAACGAATCTAATAATACAGCGTCTGAAGAGCGATTAATTATCCATCTGTGCTTTGTATTTGTGTCTGAGAGTTCATATCTCTGAGGGCAATACTGCGAAGGCCACATTTATGAAAAATATTACAACTAAGCAGAAATAATAATAATAATAATATTTTTTTTTTAATGAATATATAAATAAATAACCAATCAGACCTTAAATGGGGAACTAAACCTCATTAGATCCACGGAGCCCTTGAGGCACCTGTCAATCATCGTGGAGGACACTTGCCTGCTTTCCCAGTGTGCGGTGACTTGACATGTAAATAACAGCTTTGTGCCGCACACACCGTTCACAAACCCGTGAAGACTGGAGATGTAATTTAATTATGTTTCAGGGATGGGGAATTATGAAGATCATACCGCATGAGGGGGGGGATATATCATGCGTAAATAATACAACAAAGAAAGATATGAGTGTAAATAATATGTACTTGGACAACAGGGGCACCCAGAGTAACGCTTCTGAAGAAGTAGATTGTGCAGTGTGTTGGTTTGGCGTGGGCTGTCGTTATTCTCGGTTTGATAACGTTACAAATTTCAGCCTTATGTTGAAAAGGCGTTAAATGCGTCCGGGAATGTGCTGTGTCTGATGGTGAATAATCGGGCCGAAGGGAGATTGATATAGCAGGAACACCCGGGTAGGCGAGAAGCCTTGTGTTCACAGTGTTAGTCCTTTTTCAGAGATAGAGAAAAGGACACTGAATAATAACCATGTAACTATTAACACATTTCATATTAATACTTTGAAAAAGAAACTATGCCATTATACAGTGTGCAGAGTAGCCTGGCATTTGATTTTGGCTTTCACATTAAGCTGTGAATTATCTCGCTGCTTTCCGGATAAGCAAATGAACTACACTTATACAGTAACAGGAAAATAATGAAGGATATTTTCAGTGATAGAAAAGAGTAGTAAGGGGGTAGTTATCTTTAAATGGGCCCTAGGTTGACTCCCTTTCCTCCACCAGAGATGATATTAATACTGCTCAATTGACAGGCCCTGCAGGTACAATTACTGGCAGATAGTGCATCGCCCCCCCCCCCCCCTTGAGCAGAGCATTCAAATAACTTTAATTGAATCTGCCCCCTTCCACTCCTTGCATAACTCTACTGCCACACTCAAAAATATCTCCCTCATTGTGAGTCCGTGTCTGTTTTGGCCAAGAGGCTCACTTTGTGGTTTTTTTTAAGGAACTGTCTCAGAAGAGAAACAGTTTAAGAATGAGAAAAATGGGGAAAAAAAGAGGGATAAAGAAAGGAGACCAACACTGAGAACTATTCAGGGCCTGTCTTTATTGAGAGAGCAGTGATTTTAGATCCTATAGCAGTGTGCAGTGTGTCTCTGCAGCTGACGATGCACTGAACGTCACTCCGGATCGATAGGACGGCGATGATATCGCGTCTCATTGTCGAGTGGAGTCGGTCGTCGGATTCCCATTCTGCGCTTTCTCGTCTTATTTCATCGTTCGCGTATTCGCGTTCCTGCTGTAACATGTTTCCAAAAGTCTGAGGGGGAGGCGGCGGTAAAGGCGTTATCTGTAAGAAGGAATCTCTCGCCGGGGAGTCGCAGTAAGAGATGGAGAGAAACGGAACCGCCAATCGATTGTGACTAATGAACACAGCAGGGCCTCTGTCCACTGGCCTTTTCACAAGCACCATGGACCCAGTGCCGGGAGGAGTCCTCTCGCCACGTTCACTTCTGCTCTCCTACTTTGAAGGGGAGAAATAAAAAAGCAACAAAACAACTGCCCCAGGGCTCGATTAACTAGCATAGATTAGGCCTGTAGCGTTGTGGTTAAGGTACATGACTGGGATCCGCAAGGTCGGTGGTTCGATCCCCGGTATAGCCACAATAAGATCCGCACAGCCGTTGGGCCCTTGAGCAAGGCCCTTAACCCTGCATTGCTCCAGGGGAGGACGGTCTCCTGCTTTGTCTAAATTGACTGTAAGTCGCTTTGGATAAAAGCGTCAGTCAAATGACATGTAAATGCATGATGAGGCTGAATCTGCTGGATAGGACGCGGGGTGAGATCTCCAGGGCTGCATAGGGGGCATGTTTTGGGGCGTCTCAGGTGATGGACGAGCCCTGGAAGAGGCTTATTGCTCCATCATTGTGACATTGACTCCGGCGGATACAGTCAACACGAGCTCCAGCCTTTTGGTGCTGTCTGTCAGCGGCGTTTAATATTCAGGCCCCGGCTCCCCTGAATGTCTTGAGTGCCGAATGAGTCAGCCGAATGGCAAATTGATGGAGACAAGGTCCTCCTGCAAATCCATTACTTCCCAGATGGAATGCCCGGTTGTCTCTCTTATCAGATATTTAATATCGGAATTTATTGTCAGGAGCAGTTGCTTTGCGGGGACTCTTAGCGACGTTTTTTTTCCCCGAGTTTGAAATATGAGCAGATGCAGATAAGCTCACCATCTTCTCTCTCATCTGGAGCCTTTTGTGAATATTTACCCAACACATTACTGTAAATATGAGAGTGGATTATGTTCATACGTACGTTCCGAGTCACTCTCGTTCAAAGCAGAGGTATGCCGTTCGGCACTGGCAGCCTAATGTCTACGTGGAAAATTAATTAAAGCAATGTGTATCTAACATGGCGGCATTCAGGCTCTTAGAGTCGGAGCAGAACTGAAGTAATCTGGCCCTCAAGGTCAGTAATACTACTTGTCCAATAATGCATAATAATAATTGTCCCTTTCCTTTCTGTTCCCTCTGTAATGCATCTTTGTGACAGTGTATCTGTAAATGGTATGAAAATAGAATAATATTACAAAAAATATAATATAAATGAAAAATACATTGAATTGAGTCAAATCTCCTGCATCAGGTTTAAATCAGTTCCTCATTAGAGAACGAGCGGTAATAATTGGCCTGAGGTGTAAATTGTAATGGTAAATGGCATTTATATAGCGCCTATCCAAAGCGCTGTACAAATGATGCTTCTCATCAATTGTACATACACAGACTCACACACCAACGGTGATTGGCTGCCATGCAAGGAGCAATTGGGGGTTAGGTGTCTTGCTCAGGGACACTTTAGCTCACCCAGGGCGGGATCGGACCAGCAACCCTCCGACTGCCAGACGACTGCTCTTACCTCCTGAGCCAATGTCCCCCCGAAGGCCTCGAAAGGTCTAGATTTGAGTATCCTCACTTTACAGTGTCGACCTTTCAGAAGTTCCTTTGGCTTTCCATTCGATATTCCTTGAAAATGCACATCCCAGAACTAAAAGGGTGTAACTAAAAGGGTGTGACGGAAAGTTTTTGACAAATTCTCTCAATACTTGAAAGGGCATTCCATAACTGATCAAATCGCAGTGTAAGAGAATCGGAGCAACGCACATGCATATTTGAAAATAATCTCTCTGCAGTATTACTGTGTATCCTTCTATAATAATCAGAATAGGAGACTGTAAGCCTTCCCTGAATGTAGGAATACCATCAGAATCAAGAATCCCTTGAGGATTTACCCACAATGCACTACTTCTCAACTTTTTATCATTACTTTGTGTTATTATTGCAGTTCACATTTCTAAAAATTCAAAAACGTGTTGACGTGCTCTAAATTAAATTATTAGCATTTCTTTAGCTGTGGGTAATTTCTTTGCTGATTTCAGATCTTTTTTAATTAATTGACCACCCACGGTCCACTAATCCCCTTCAGAGATGAGGAAAAGAGCAGTAATGCAGTTTGTGTCCATGTATGTGTGTATGTATATGTATTTATTTGTACAGTATGTGTGCATTTTCATTTCTTCTCCAACTGTCAATGCCTTAGGAGGATGCGTACTGCTGCTCTGTCACCTTCTCTGAAATTCAGCCAGCAAGCTGCTGTTGGGACTGATGGCCTGGATTCAGTTCTACTTGAGGCAGGCAGCAAGCTCTAGGTAGCTTCCACTGAGATGCATAGTCAGGGTAGGCTAGGTACGCACAGGACATCTCTGCCTTTACTGAAACGTGTGACTTAATTTGAATTGGCAGAAAACATTAACCCCATTAGGGTTGGGTTTTTTTGCATTCAATCCTTTCTCTGGGGTTCATACTACAACAAAATAAAGTCATATCAGTGTCCTTTTCACGACAAGGATTGAATGGACCAAATGCATATTAGTTTCTCATTCTAAAAATGTGCCAACTCACAGAAACGTCAATAGAATGTCCCTCGTTTACTTAGAATTTCTGTGGTGTAATTATCATTGTTGTGTGTTTCGCCTGAATACTTCTACATAGAAATGTGTTATCTGCGTTTTCAGGCTCTCTAGAACCCAATGAGCCCAAGTACGATTACCTTTGATCAGGATTGATAATGTAGTTGCGGAGAAAATGAGTTACCCCCATCCGTGTTCAAGAAAATTAAGTTCATGAATGCTCATTTGTGGTGATATTGTCCACAAATTTGAAAGAGGATTTGTCCAGTGTTGTGTGGCCCCATTTTGTGCACCAGCCACAGCCACAGCTACAATAATCTGTATCCAGTCAAAAACAGAAAATCTTTTCAGAGGGTAAAAAAAAGCTTCCACTTTCACTATGTTCGAGCTTCTGTAACATTGTTTTAGTAATATTTGGAGTAATTTTGACTCTTGGAAAACAAACCCCAGAATACCTTTCAGATGAGCCCATGATTATGCCTGTAGTCAAAAGGGTTCAAGAATAGTAACCATTTAATTTTGGGTATGTTATGTTTAAGCTTCTGTCAAATAAAGCGACGATACTTAAAGGGTTAAGTATTTTATGTTTGCTGCATATTTCTAGTTCACCATTTGGTGTCCGTCCCCCAAAATCTCTTAGACCTCTTGATTTATTTTAACCATTTGCAGGATATAAAAATGTTATGAAATGTATGGACGTATAGCTTCTATTGGCAAGAAAGGCAAGGTCCCCGAGTTCCCTGAGGAAGACACAGGAGTCCATGCCAGACGTCTTGTTTCACTTCTTTTCCCCTGCCTACGGATCAGCTTGCCTTTGGGGTACACCCCTTGAGAGGGGAGAAAAAGTTTTCAAAGAGGAGAATGAAATATTACACGTTTGCTTCAGTGTAGAAATCTGAAGACATTGGTATGTTGTTGATTTACAGTTGTTTTCCGTGAAAAATGTTTGCCATCAATCAGCAGGTTTGGACTGAAATGGGTTGGAGGTATTGGCTATACAGTAAATTCAGAAAAAAGCCACATGAACAGCTACAAAGAGCCAAAATAATGAGACAAGTGATGATCAGTGTTAACCGTTATTATGCACAAGAGTACAATATCTTCCCAGTCTTTGCAACTAGTGGCAAAGTATTATCTCAAGAAAAGAGACTCCAAGCAAAACCGAGGTACACATGATTGCTCCTAATTATCTATCCAAACTTCCAAGCTCATACGCAGCAATATTGCTTTTTACGTCTTAAATTTAGAAGGGCTTCATGTGTGACATAATTAACTTCCATTTCAAGTTAATTCTCCAACAAGTTTAATGATGCAGGGAGAACTATTTCCTCTGCTGTGTTAGCACTTGTGTAAAGTAGCCTTTGGGGACCTGTTGTTTAAGTACATGAACTGCATTAAAAGTTTTGAAAGTTACCTCCTAATGAAAATAAAATGGAAAGAAATTGCCATGAAGGCGCTCAATTGATGGTCTATAAACAAGTGCTTGTGACAGCATGTTACAAATAATAGCTCTGTGGCATCATGTGTCCAGGTCTCATTGGACATAGCAGAGGCATAATTAGCATTTTAAAATTAATCCAGTGGAGTTTTCAAGATGGGCAGGTAGTCTTATGGGCAGTGCCGTTTCCTTTGTCTCCCCTTGTCTCACTTGCCCGTCAGTGTCAGTTCTCCGTGCCTGTGGTGAAAGCAGATCTTCCACAAACTGAAATATGCTGAGTTTCTGCTCTGGGCGTTGTGTACCTTCCATTCACATTTCAGTTTTTTTTTTGTCTCTGTTGCAGATGTGAAGGTCTCGCTGAGAACACCACATGCCACCACGCGAAGAAAAACACCCTGTCTTTTCCCCGTAAGACACTGAGCACAGACTAATGAAGATGAGGAAGACAGTTTTTTTGCGAGTCTGTCATACCCAGCCCAGCAATAAGGCCTTGCCAAACGCATACACTTTACTCCGAGAAAGTGAAGGAATACGGAGAACACCTGATGGAACTAGCAGGCAGTTTCCCCCTTTGGATCTGCACTACCAACTGTCACATATGACTTTGCCAGCAATGGAGGTCTAAAGCAACCTGTGCATGTCAACGTGCTTCTGCTCTTCTGTCTTCACTAACTCCAGGAAGATGGAACTGAGTCGATGTTATGATTAAATGACGCGCATGGTAGGAAACGCATACTCCTCAGTTGCCTGACAGTGTTATTATATTGAATAGTAGTGATATAAATGTTACCTTCATGAACCCTATATGGGTGGAGTTATCAGGTGCTGTCAGTCACTGACCACTTTTGACCAAATCAAAAGCCACTGCTCTCTACGGCAAGATACTTCAGAGCAGTGTGCTGTACTTCAGAACAGCACTTGATAGCTCTGCCCATTTCGGGGCACTTCAAACCTCAATCTCTCACTGATATTCTAAAAGGTTTTTTTGGAGTAAATCAGTTGTAATGCTTTATTTGAGATTCATACAGGTACTGCACTCTATATTCTGTCACAAAACACAAGTCTGTACAAATACAGTTCACTGCCAGGTCTTGTTTGAATGTGTCTAGTTCTGGAAAGTGCTTGTGCCAAATGTCAGAGCCAACCATGAAATAATCCTGTGCATATTTACATTAAAATCCATTCAGAAACTCTTTGATCCATGTTAATCACCCTACTCTTTTCTACAGCCCTGCTCTGCATGCATGAATAACTGATTAGGTTTGGTGGATACATCTGCTGGAAAAACCCATTATATAAGCAATATTCAAATTCATACTTCATATTGACAGATCCATTTTGACCTTTGTGTCGGGGATAAAATCAAATGTTAATAGTTCTACAAATATACAGAGAATCAGAAGAGCTTTACTGTGTTAAATGACATCTATTCTTATAGGTACATTGACGTAGGTGATCCTTTGATTCAGATTGCATGTTTTTGGAATCGGTTGGAAAAATGTATCACTCTTGGCTGACTGTTACCCTGAATTGATTTTTACTGTTGCACAAGCATTGGGTCCCATCATTAATCAGAGGTGCTTGTACTCGGACATTGACGATGAGGCTGATGAATGTCAAGCCAGGTGAAAAGAATAACACAAAAACCTAATTTGTCCCACCTATTTAGGGAACTGCACTTTTTGCCATCAGGATAGTGCTGGCACGAATAAGCCAGGACACTATCACTGACTATGGGCTGTATGACAACCAGAAGTTAATAACATGAAAAGACATTACAGTCAAAGACAATCCATCGGTGGTAGCCCACCATGTAGAAGGCCACAAGCCACAACACATCGGCAAGATCAAAGACAAAAGCTCTAATCAGTATTTGCATTACAAAGCATTTAGCAGATGCTCTTATCCAGAGCGACAAACAACGAAGTGAAGTTATGAACAATTAATGTTCATATACTTTATTTTCTTTCAAATATGCATGCATAAACTGGGACGTTTTACCATTGATAAGAATGCGGCATACTGGGGTAAGAACATGAAGTATAAAGCCAGTGCTTGGAAGTTCATAGTGAAGTTCCGGTATAAGGAGCTGAGGCTTTTGTTTTTCATTCTTTAGTCCATTTCAAACACCTCGTTCACTTTAAAAATACCCCAGTCTCTTTGAGTAATAGACTCTGTCCGCATAGCTCCATGTTACTATTGTGGGGAAAACTATTTGGTGTTTGGCTGGAGCTTATCAAACTGAGCCACGTACATTATGCCCTTTGATCATACACAACAGGAAGCACAGGGTCGTATTGAGGTTTATCGACCACAGGATTATCCCCTGCAAATGTGTCTGTACAATGTGTTCTACGTGTGAAAGGAAGACGGTGATGTAAACGTGGCTTCCGATCAAACGCTTGACCATCCAGTATCATTGTCGGACAGGTTCTCTCCAATGTATTGCTTAATTAGCTACACCAAATGAATTCGACTTCAGAGTTTCCCGCGAGAGGCGTCTATTGTCTACCGTATATATATGGTATTATGGCCAGAGCCGGCACCTCGAAAATGGACAAATCAATCAAACACAAGAGCACCACATACTGGACTCCATAATTCTTGCCATTTCAAATGGAAGTGTCTCCAGTGTTTTAATCTGTAGCATTTTACAGCAATCAAAATATCTTGTTAACCTTAGAACAGAGAGAGGTCTGCTCACTGATTAAGACTAGCAGAAGTCCAGCGTGACATCACACGACAGGAAGGCCTTCCCACTCGCTCTCGGGCTGGGTCAAGATGTCTGACCTGGAGGCGTCTTCTGGAAAATTTGCACGCCTCATCCGACAGCGTGAATGCCGCGTTCTGTGAGAGGAAAACAAGCGAATCGATAAATTCAACTTTGATTTCCAAGGGAGGAGGGTTATGTCTGTGAATGCGCTGTCCATGGGTTAAGTAAAGTGCAATGTATTCCAGTGATGGATGATGAACTACAGTCTAGGCACGCTTCAGGGTTCACAAAAATTCAGGGGAAAAAATAGGTTGCAGAAAGTGTTCTGGGGAGTCAATTCCTTGCACAGGGCTGATTTGGTGGCTGACTATCTCAGAAAGCTGTGGAAGAAATGCAGGAAAGGAAGGTATTTTACTCTACCTCTCATCCTGCCTTTGTTATTTTGTTTTCATTGTTTAATCAAAAAGGCCTTGAGGTGCTAGCACGTCTTGCTACTGTGATAGGCGTGTTCAGTTTATGTGTTGTGCAAAGGAATTGAAACCTCAACTTCACTGCGAAACCCAATGACGTGTTATTCAGCAAATTGGGCTCGGAACTATAGACTAGAGGATAGAGGATTTGAATCCAGATTGACCAGGAATTACATGATTTTCCTTAGTCACCATGTAAACAAATACAAAATCCTGCTTTATCTGAGACTGGCTCAGTGATCATGACAGGCCACAGTGTCTACGGTTTCTTTCCAACTTATATTCGGCAACCATTTTAGTCTGGAGATAGCAGGTGAGGTGCATTAACAGTGAAATCATCTGTCAGCTTTAGTTTAACAGCTGAGTAATAATGGTTCTCTGAGATCAGGGTTGGTCTTTCCTGTGCTAGATGAATGGTTACACAATGTAAAGAATGTTATCACTATCAATTGACATGGAATGGATTTTTCTGTTTTTGCATCTGAGAGTAAAGAACATTTAAGGCAAGTTTGCTTGACTTTCTCGCAGAGCACGGGTGGGCAATTCCAGTCCTGGAGGGCCAGGTTTTTGTTTCCACCAATTACTCTGGCCAAATGAGCTAATTGGCCATATATACCAATACCAGTTCACTGAGATTATATGGCAGTCAAACCATATCATACAGGGACACAAGAACAGTCTTTGACTGGCATTCATGCATTCATCAAGAAATGTAGCTAAAATGTCAGATGGCATGTTCGAGCCAATTAAGTAATTAAGACCAACAGTTGGCATGAAAACCAGAAACAGATACGGCCCACATTGCCCACCTCTGTCCTAGAGGAAGAATTATTGTCTGGAATTATTCTTCCACCATATGACTCGATTTCGTAGGTGATATTATACTTAACAAAAGATGGATTTACTCCATCTTCACCAGGGAATGAATACCTGCTATGCCTTTCAAACTGCATGGAGCAAATTTGCCGTTTACCCTCTCTTCCAAGGCATATACATTTTTATATTCAACTCCATTTTCATCTCAATCAGCTCTCAAAGTGCATTGCTCCCAACTGCACACCCTTTTTTTTAAATAATGCAGAAAAGTCTATACCTTTTCAAGACTCTACAGAGACAAATGTAGAAGCAGCCATACAGTGACCTTTCTCAGATATGCAGCTATACAAGAACACATCTTTTCCTCTTGGTCTTTGTCTCTGCTTTGTGAATGCATTTATGGTTTGATGTAACCGCATTGTGAGGAGCTCTCCTGGGGAATTCCCTTGAACTGATTTAAAATGTCAGTCATGTTCCAAGGTCTGCAGGCAAAGCTCATTGCGATAATAATGTTTCTTGTTCTCTGCGCCTCTGAGCAACTTAAACTGTGCATCTTGCATGCGCACGTGCCCTGCGTCTTCCCACCACATGAATGTTTTCCTCTTATGCGACTATCATCACTCATTCTATTCTCCGCTTCATCTGTTACCCCCTCTTGTTTGTTTAATAGCCATCGGTTGCACAGAGGAATTACGTGCATCTCATGTCTTACAATGTAGGAGCTTCTCTATATCAGCATAAATTATCCAGTACTGCTGATGGCCATGTAACATTACGTCTATTTGCAGGACTCAGTGTCCTAATCACAGTGAAATGTGTGCGAGCATACACTCAGTGTGCACTTTATTAGGTATTTCTTATTTTTTTTTACTTCTGCTGCTGTAGCCTATCCACTTAAACGTGTTGTGTGTTCAGAGATGCTCTTCTGCATACCACTGTTGTAATGTGTGGTTATTTGTGTTACTGTCAGATTTGACCTGTCTGGACTATGGTAACAACTGGCTTTTGCCTGTAGAACTACTGTTGTGCGTGAAAATTCCAGGAGCTCAGCAGTTTCTGAGATACTCAAATCACCCTGTCCGGCACCAACGACCAACAATCATTCCACAGTCAAAGTCACATTTCTTCCCCATTCTGACATTTAGTCTGAATAACAGCTGAACCTCTTGACCACATCGGCGTGCTTTTATGCATTTAGTTGCTGCCACATGATTGGCTGATGAACTATTTGCATTAACAAGATGGTGCATAGGTCTACCTAAGAAATTGCACACTGAGTGTATACATTTACACACGTGTGGGAAAAATGCCATAAAATCAACTATGATGGATTTGGGCTATGAGGCCAGTTTTCTCTTTGATGGCTTGTGTTCTCTTTGTTGCTGCCTACCTACAAAGGAGAAGGAAAATAAGAAAGTTTTTAAACTGAGCAAATGGGTTTTCGAATGACCATCTTAAGAACTCTGGATCAATTGCACTCCGGAATTAAGGGTGAGCACTTGGCACACTGGGGTGCAGTGCATTTAAAACCCCAGAATGACTTCCCGCCGCACTCTGCACTGGACTGTTCTCTCTGAACAAATGTCAAGATCGAAAGCACAGAGGGAAGCCTTTGCTTGGCCATTCATGCTGTGCTGTTGTTGCTAAGATGTAATGTCATCGTTTAATTTTATGCACCAATTTAGCTGAGTCCTACAGTACATGCGTTTATGCCACCAGGAAGATGTTTAAATGTCTTTTTTCTTTCCCCCAGAAATGCCGCAAGTCCCTTTTCCTTTGTAAAATCGGAGGTAACTGTATGCTTGTTAAGAGAGACATGACAGTGTAATACAATGTGCTCGGTGTCCAGGAAAACAGTGAGCTTTTATTACCATCGACTCCCTTTGTAGTATTTCAGGGAATGAGCTTTTGGCCTGGAGTACACCTCACATATTTCACAAAATGAGAAATAAGTGTGGAGATAAGAATCCAATTTCAAAGCAGTTTAATGTTTTGTGAAGAAAGAGAATGCATAAGGTCACGAAGAAGGCTGGGCCAGCAAGTTGGTCACGGCTCTATTGTTGGCTGAAGCCAAGCTCATACTAACAAACTGGTGTGCAGTGCAATACGCTTATACGCATGTAAAGCAGAGCATACAACTGGTACCCTACTTGCTCTGAGAAAGGTCATAAAAGGGTTGATATGAATATCAGAGAGAATGCAGAATAAAGCCGATTGGTAATAATATCAGATATGAGAAAATCATAGGGTTCATTTTATTGCTTTTGTTTCCCCTCTCCTTCAATGGTTCACCATAGCCTTGCCTAATTAAAGTGTTCCGCTCCGTCGTACCACAGACTGGTCCAAAGAAAGCTGAAAAGTTCTACCATCTCTAGCACATTCTGTGCAATTACTACTGTTTACAGTGCAGTCCAGTCTTATTCAGACTTATTGAAGTCATAACTCGTGTAATTTAAAGTTCATTGTCCTCCGTCCTAAATGCAGATTAATTATTTGTCAAATGTCAAAAGCAGTGGAGGGGAGGGTCAAAGTTCACAGAAATTACCACAGAGCTGTCAAACCTCAGAGCCGCGTTAAGCGCCATCCCACACTCAAGCTTTTGTTCTCATTTTCTTCTTATTTCTTTCAATATAATCTTTCCCGACTCGAGTTGAATGGGCAATTTCATAGGAAAACGGCATGTTCATTCAGAGATAGATGAAAGCCTGTGTATTTCTATAGCATAAGTGACCGAATGAACTGACAAATGGAGAACTATGCTAATTTATATCGCCGGAATGATCACAGTTCTCTCTCCCTCAGTAGTTACACCTGATATGAGGGTTGGTTTCATATGTGAATGAATTACAGTCCTGCAGGGATGGAGTATAGTATTTGTTGAGTTTATTTTAATATACCAGGCCATTCATATTCATATTATGATGCATCACTGGAGCCTGTAGTTAAGTATTTAGCTGGATTATTTTGTGCGAGACTAAAAGGCTAAAGTGCAGAATTTTATTACGTTATATATTTTTCGCTGTGTCAGTGCTTCTTACTTCTATTAAGTGCACTGGAAATAACCAGCAAACAAAGGCAAAATTCATGTTCAGCATGAATGCCCATATGCAAAGGAGCCCTTTCCTGTTTTGCACAGAGGAGAGAAAAAAGAAATGGCTTCCCTGAATACATCTACCTACATTCGTATCGCTCTGAATCAGATTATTGCATTCTGATGGTTATTTGTCATTTCAGCCTTTTATTAAAGAGATTGCATCCATGTTTCTTTTCTTGTGATATCATCATATTTACAGCCCATAATATGATTGGTGTCGTGATGTATCAGTAGGAACCACTCTGTGGACAGAATCATAATTTAATATCCAGAGCACTGCACTCATATATATTGCTTTTTCATTAAAATTCCCTATTATTGCCAATAGTATTGGAATCCACTGAAGCAATGGCACATACAACAATGAAGGGGATACAATTATTCAAAGGTCCAAAAATGCTCTGGTTATTTAATCAAATGAAATTCTGTTTTGGTGTTCACACTGTTTCATCGTTTAATCATTTTCTTCAACAAAACTAAACAAGCATTGTCACAGAAAGTGGTAGCTGTTAGAGAACCGGTCAGGAATACTCGCAGACACCAATAAATAACAGGCTTTAATCAGAGTTCCACAGAAACAGGTCAATGCAGGCCAATCAGGGCAATACAGGCAAGGCAGTTTGTGCAGGCAAATGGTCAGAGTCAAAGCAACCAGAGCAAGAGGAGAAGGCAGGAGAAGGCAGGGCGAAGTCCAAAAACATGCAGAGGTGGAGAACAGGACGACTGAAGGGCAGGAGACTGGCAAAGGAAGCAGGAGGGCTGGAGCAGGGCTTGGACAACAACAGGTAAGGCAGACAGGAGAACTGGACGAACACAGGACCCGGAAACAGTAACTTGGAAAACGGGTAAGGAGCAGGCAGGAATAACGCTGGAAATTAATGGACACAAGCACGAATGCAGGGCACTAGACAATCTGGCACAGAACAGAGAAATAGGTAGGCTTAAATGCAACACCAATGATGAGACAACGAGAAACAGGTGAGGTGATTACAACAGAGGAAACGCATATCAGGTGCGGGGGGCGTGGACAAGTAATTGGGAGAAAGGGAAAACACAAAACAAAGCATTGACAGAATACATATAAATGGAGTGAATACACAGAAACAAACTATGAGGCAGAAACAGGAGATGTGACAGGCACTAACTGCGGCCAGAGGTCATGGAGGATAGCACAAGCATAGCCCACACTTACCTGATGGGTGAGGCGGTTATGGGTCAAAGATGAAGTATTTTTTATCGTCAACAGTCATACAGCTACTGCTGGGACAATTAGTAACATATTTTCTCACTGAGCCAAATGAGACACTGGTTTGTTATGGAATAAAGCATCAGTGTGTAACAGATAGCAACACGTGCTCATGTTGCCAAAAGATTGAATGTCCTTTTTGTTGACTATCCTGGAATGGGTGAAATGTTGACATTAGACAATGCGTAATGGGATGTCTAAGTAACCACATAGCTGTGTCATTTTCATGCTGTGGAGGCATGTTTCCAGTGCATGTCTTGCATATGACATTCAACCCATTTTAACTACTCAATATTTTACCAAAGCAGTTTTTGCTAAGAGCCATTTCTCAAGGGTACAACAGCTGTGTCCCACCAGGGGGTTTCACCAGGGGCCTTGTCATTCCCAAGCTGCTCCACCACGCTGCTGCAGTGGCCCGTTAAGACAAAAGCCTAAACACACTTCCCACTATGTCCCTTCCGCTCCTTCTAGAAGGTTCCATGTGGTCTTAACCTGGCAAATGGGCTTGTATTTTACTTCTTTGCTGTGGACAGTAGATATGTGCCCGTTTCCACCATGTTACACATTGATGCTTTATTCCATAACAATATTTTTTCATTTGGCTCAGTGACAAAATATGTTACCAATCCCAGCAGTAGCTATATGACTGTCGACGATAAAACATTCCACCATACAGTATAAAGAACACCCTGACGCCTATGACTCTAAACAAACACTGTCACTGTCTCCGTCATATCCCCGCTCCCCCCACACACTCACACACATGCCCAAGAACAAATATTTATCGCAAAAGATTTAGCAATTACCATTTGATTCTGTGGACACTCGAAAACATCTCCTTGAAATACAATCAGTCACTGGACATTGCAAGTGCAGCGCATTTAACTGGATGCATTATACAATCAAACTCTCCTCCCATAACTCCACTTAAGACTGAGCTGCGAAACCCAGTGGAAATGTTAAAGTTTTTAAGTGGCAGCAAACTGCAGCAATGCGCGCAGAACACTATTTCTTCCCTAGATGGCCGCTGCTATGGATCATGAGTTCTAATGCATTAAGAAAACTGGATAAATGAGACCTGGCTTTTTGCTGAAAAGCTCAACACGATCTCATTCTTCCCTCTCCGCGCCATCCATTTCATTTTTTTTTTATTTTGCATTTAGATTAATTTTGGGCTCATACTGTGGTCTTTAAATATTTGATAAGCATTTCCCTTATTTTGCCAGGCTTCTCTGTATACTTTTTTTTTTAGCTGTATCATTTTGCAAAGGGAGAAAGGAAGAATACAGTTTATACATAAATTCAATCTAAATTCAGTCCAGTTTTTGAGGACTAATTTCAGTATATACGGGAATAAAGCTTATTAATAAAATCTTTAAGCAGTATGCATTTTGCATATAAATGGTAAATGTCTGCATTAATATAGCGCCTTTATACAAAGCGCTGTTCAATTGATGCTTCTCGTTCACCTGTTCACACTCACTCACACACCAACGGCGACTGGCTGCCATGCGAGGCAGCAACCAGCTTGTCAGGAGCATTTGGGGGTTAGGTATCTTGCTCAAGGACACTTCGACACACCCAGGGTGGGATCGAATCGGCAACCCTCCGACTGCCAGACGGCTGCTCTTACCTCCTGAGTATCTCAGGAACTACCGATCTCCTGGGATTTTCACGTAAAGCAGTCTCTAGACTTTCCAAAGAATGGTGCGAAAAACAAAAAAACATCCAGTAAGCAGCAGCAGAGAGGTCAGTGGAGAAGGGCCAGACTACTCAAAGTTGACAGGAAGGTGACAGTAAGGCAAATAACCACACAATACAACAGTGCTATGTGAGTAGTGGTGGACATGAAGTGGATGGGCTACAGCAGCAGAAGACTTAATAAGTCTAAACATATGTCTAATAAATACATAGCTGTATCATTCATGACCAAATTGTACCAATAAAGACATAGGCCATTTCTAATTGTTTTACGGCATGAAAAAAAACAAAACACTTAGCAGCCGGCCTAAAAGATTTAAATGCAGGAATAACCCTGTTTCATAATCATGCGCAATGACTGGCTTGCACATAATGAACAAGTCTATCATCTAGTTACTTAATTACCTACTGCTGTGCCTTTATTATGAGTGATGCCAAATCAATCAGCTCATTATTCTGTGCTTTATTTGCTTTTAATGTCACTTGAAAAGAGATGCCATTTAACTTGCTGTTTGTGCAGTGCCCCACACACTCCCTCTTGGAACTGCACCCCCAATATCAGGTAATGCTAATTACAGGATCATAATTGGTCCCTTTGTGGGTCTGTCTGCCCAGTTTGTGTAAAATAATAATAATCATATTTTTAAAAAACCTGCATGCTGCAGGAAGGTCTATTGTACACATCATAACACATAACAACAAAAGCTTTTACTTTTCTTAAGAGATGCCGCAATAGAGTCCAACTTATATTTCATACAGTACAAACCGCTAAATGGTTGCTGAGGCAATTTGGGTTAAGTAGCTTGCCTAAAAGGAACTGAACCACCTTGGAATCAAATCAAATATTCTGCGGAAATGAATCAAAAAGAGATGGATCAAGTTGTAAAATGCATATGAATCAGTTATCATTCTATTGTCTTCCCATTGACGGCTGTGCTGGATACTTAAATAACTTCGCCATTCCTCTCATGAGACCTGTGACCTCCCCCCTGTGTTTTTGGTAATCATGAATTTGTGCCAAGACATTACATTTATTTTGCTCAGTCAAATTGAAAGCTGGCCTTTATAAAAGGCCCTGCTGAAGGAAAAGAGCAAAACCTGGGCGGATTACTAATCAACCCTAACTGTGCACGCCTGCAATCCGACCGTCCCTGGCTCTGACGGTCTCTCAGACGCCGGCGCTGTGGGGAATGCAGAAGCGACCCGCCCGACTCCCATATCACCAGCCACCATTGAAAAATGCTGCACAGAAAGAATATAAGGCAGAGAGTATACAACTAAAAAAGCTTTTCAGTCAGCTCTTGATGTCTGATTACTCTGTTGGGGTCTTGGGAGCTTTCTTGGTAGAAATTGCACATTTCTGACCCCCATAGCCAATATGCTGACGCACATTTCTGACCCCCATAGCCAATATGCTGTTACAATATCAAAGGATCTTCTCTGTCCCTTAAGATAAACTGAATGCCTCAGGGAAATCGATACGCTGCAGTCAGAACATTTTGTACCAGCCACAGGCAGTGAGACTGGGATGACTCAACAGCCACATAATAATTACCGAGTCAACCAGGGAGGTAGGGTATCGGTCAGCGAGGTGACCTCACTAGCTCGTCTAACAAGTGTGCGGGCGCTCACCTGCATTAGCTGCTTTGGCTTCTGGCACAGTACCTGCAGTATGAGGTCTGCTGAACGCCTTGGGAATGTTTGAATCTGAGTGCAATTTCCCTCCGTGCTGCAGCGTGTAATCCCAGGTCAGGAGGCAAGCCCAGTGAACCCCTCTTACTCGATATGATCCCTGCCAGCCATCCACTGTGACGTCACAGCCCGCCCTCAGCGCCCCGCTGTCCAATGATGACGGCCGTTAGTGAGGGCCGGAGGTCATGTGACACCCAACCACCCTGTGTAATTAACGACCGTTAGTGAGGGGCCGAGGTCAAAGGGGTTGGGGAAGAGGGGAGATTTCTGATGAGAAAATTTGTCACGGGAACCATGGTGAGAGAGGAAGCAGGAATGTGTGCCAGACATCTTAATAAACATGGCGTGGGATGTATCCATGTTTCATGCACAGGTAACGTACCTTTTACATGCAGAAAGATATAATGGATTCCCACTCAAGGGACATGATGTTTAATGTTTAATGTTACTGGACAAAGACTGTAACCCAAAAATAATAACCCTATGTATAGTTTGCAGTCTGAAAAGCTCAGAGATATATTTGGAGTGACTGGGACCTGGAAATAATTATGTGGCTGAAGCAATTATTATTATTTTTTTTGGTATTTTCATGAATTCAATTTTTTTTGAGGATATGTCTTCTGGTGCGTGGTTTACATATAATCTATTTCACTTGGAACTAAACACCTAAACTAAATTGTCTGCCAATGTTGCCTTGAAAAGAACCTAAAAGTACAGTGCATTTATGGTTTGCGTTATACTGACAGCAACATTTCAGGCAAAGGGAAAACATGCTGTAGAATTTATATGGCATGCAGGAAAAAACACATTCAGTGGTGTGCAACGAGTACAGATATGTCTGATTCAAGGTCAGAACATTGGATATGGTTTTAATGAACAGCTATGCTGGCTATAACTGTGGATTAAAATGTTGCTCAGTGAAGCAGCACTGAATGCAAACCAAGTACACCTGGTGTACACTTTATGGAGCCAGATAGGCATCCTGCAGAATAATCACAGTGTCCTGTAGTTTTTAAACAGACGTTTTTAAAGTACATACTCTAAATGAACGCTTTCAGTATTCTCAAAATGCAGGAAACAATGGAAGATAAGAAGACAATGCCCTGTTTTGCCATCAGGCCAGGTTATAGGTGCTAATTAAGAGTGCATTTTTTTAGAACCTGGTAATGCTGAACAGATAAGGTTGTCTTTAATTGCATTCCCGATGACGGAGTGTTCCGGAAAATGGCAGAAAAACATTAGGCCAAATAGGTTATGTTAATTAACAGGAATCTTTATTACACAGGCAGAAATGGCTCCCTGCTGACTCATGATGGATAAATATTTAATCATTCCTCACTATAACAATAGTAAAACAACAAGCCAAATTCAGCTCTATGGGAAAACGCATACATCATCTACGCTAGAACATATAGGTGCCAGGATGTGTGGGATGGAGATCTTCTTTGCACTCTCTCTGTGCATGTGTGTTTCAATGAATTTGTTACATTAATCAGTGCTTGTATGTGTCCTGCTTTTTTATTATTTCAATTGACATCCTCAGAGCAGAGATTAATCTTACATATTCCATTTTCTGCATTCCAATCCCCATCGTGCATCACATCAGAATGAGAGCAACAGAAAAACCTCAAGCTGTAGGGCACTGGTTCTCTAGTAAAAATAGAGGCGGGTAAGTGTATATTTCTCTGAAGCACTTTTGACATACCCATTGTGGAAACCTCTCACACTCAAGTTGACAGGGTTACAGAAATGACAAAGAAGAGATGTGCGCCGTTATGTATACACATTTGTCAGGTGGCTGTGTCCTCTCCCTACCCACTGTTGGAAGTCCCAGTTCAATTTCCATCCTCGCCCCCTGAACCCACGCGGACACCAGAGGGCCGCTGATCAATAGACACATTCCAATGTCATTATCAAGACAAATACACTCTCGCTTCGGTGGCCGTTAAATCAAAGCTCAGTTCCCTCTGCCCTATATTTCAAGAGACAGAGTCAAAATTATTTAGGCCTGATTAAGTATCATTTAATGTCATCACCCGCCCTAATTACTGGTGGTTGCCAGGGCATTTTATCTCAACGTAGCGGGTGCCCATGTCAGTGCTGAATGTTGGCTTTTTCCCCCATTAAATCCTCCCTGTCACATTCAATTTACAAAGTATCAAGTTCCATACAATAGCAGTAGATCACATGTTGACGCAAAGGGCATCTGTTATTAGGTGAAATGTGAACCTGGTGATGGAGATTATATAGCCTCCTGGAGGATACTTTCAAATTAAAGACAGTTATCCTCTGCGCACTCTTCCAAAAGTAAGATGACGTTTTTTTATTGTCCATTATTCTGAGATTGCACCAAGATTACCCAGAGTACGAGTACAATTTCTATGATGAGAAAATACAATTCAGTTTAATGGAAAGATATTGGCTAACAAGTTGTCGCAACAAAGGTGCCCTGAATTGACTTGAGACATATTACACTGGAGCGGCTCATTATCTCCTTGCAGAGTTCTTCCAGTACATGCGAAACCTGAATAACATCATTGCATAGCGAGCTAAAGTGAAACTCTTAATGTATTGCAATACACCAGATTAGCAATATGTCACACTAAGCCCTTAGCAACAGGCAGGGGAATTGGAAAGATTCTTGGCTCCCTCGGAAATTACTATGATATTAATAGAGACCATGGCGCTGGATTTATCTTGTTCTTAAGATATTTTAAGAAAAATAAGCCAAGCACCCTTGACATTTCATTTACCCCATTCACAATTTGTATTGTAAATTATAATATAGTAATCTACTGTATGTGAACACATACTGCACATTATGTAAAACCTATACAAGGTATGTAATATATTTACATTAAATACATTGGAAATGTGACTGTATTTGAATGCATTTACAAGCAATACCTTCAGGGAATGCTTGTAGGCAATACTTGCAGACCCAGATTTTCAAATCAAGATTCCCAATTACAACACCTATCAGACAGTGCATGCAAAATTGCATAAACAAGCAGTGGTGTAATCATTTTGTCCCCTTTTGTAGAAGTTTCAAGCAAGCTTCTGCAGGGGGAAAAAACAACTATAAATAACACTCATTTTTCATTTGCACTAACATTTATTTCTCACACAATTAACACCTGTCATGAGGCACTGTACGACATCACATTTCCAGAATAAGATCTAGGCTCGGCAATATTGGTGGGGAAAATATTTGTGCTGCTCTAATCTAATATGGGTCAAGTATAAGTGAATCTCAACAACGTTTACTGTACAGTATATCAACAGTTTCAATGTAAAAGCTGAAATTACTCACATGAAGACATACACTTTATGAAGCTGTAAAAGTCATAAAATAAATGCATGTCATGAATGTGAAATTACAATAAAATTGGTGTAAATCCTAAGCAAACCCTATTCTGAAATAATGAATGTTTTCCTACAGAAACTTGGCCCTCTATCTTCATCCCCCCTTTTTAAAAGAATGAGATATTTCTGGATGTAATCAATATGTGTGGGCTTTGCTAGTTTCAGCACAAAGTCAAACTCATTTTTAACATGAATTGAAATAAGCAGGGACATTTGAATTGAGCTGTTCTTTTTAACTGTATTCGATCAGGTAAGTCCAGGGCTCAGATAGACCTGCCACATGTTTCTTCCACCCATCAACTCTGCAAGATGATTTCACAATTAGTTGTACCCCCTGGCTGAAGAATTGTGCTAATTAGCTAATCTAGCTGATTGGCGGGGAAAAAAGGATTGCGGAAGACATTTACTTTCAAAACCTGGATTTTCCACCACTGCATAATACTTGCCTAATAGAAAGTTATCCTTCCTAAGTTAACTAAATGTAGCAGTGCATGTTGGTAACTAACCTTTTTGGCCAGGGAGAAGCAGTAATTGGTGGAAATGAAACCTGTATACACTCCAGGAAAGGAAACGTCCACCCCTGGGCGAGTTAGCTACACTTTAGTGAACCACCAGTGGCTAGCTGGCTATCTGCACAGCTGTTTTAATGGGGCACAAGGGGCCTCAGTTTCCTCTCCCTTTCATAACAGTGCATTAACACTTCAGCAAATGGAAATTTCTTCAGGACTAAAACTTGTCCAGGAGATGCCCATTTATGGCATCTCAAATAGGCTTCCAGCACATTATGTTATCAGGACAGCTGCTGGACTGGAAGGGAAAGACATGGGGGTATTGTGTGGTGTCACTGTGCCAGGCAGTGATCGCAAGCAAGAGCATGTGAAAAACCATGAATGAATGGCCTGGGGATGTTCCTTTTGCCAAATCAACAAAATATAGATTAAACAGAAAAAAATAGAAAAGGAAAAGGAAACTATAACAGAAACATATTTGGGCACAGAGTAAGAACGAAAGCCAGCACAACCTGCGGGTTTCCCAGGACCTGGGTTGCCGATCCCTGGTCTAGTGGGACCTACAGCCTGCACAGTTACCATATTCCACAGAGTCTACTGTTTCAGGACAGGAAAGTAAGTCTTTACAAAGGGAATGGGGAACACCTGCAGTATAACATTCAAACGTAGGCTAGTTTGAACATAAATTTGCCATAACTTAACTTAAACCAGTTGCACCGACTGATTTAGTTCCGACAGATTTAAAATAAGTCAACTTAACATGAGCACCTACTCCCGACTAGTTGTGCAGTCATTCCTAAGACATCCAAGTACATCGATTTGAAAGATTGGGAAACTTGTTGGAGGAGAAATTCAGTGCGGTATAAGCTAGCAGTGCATTCTCGCTGTATGCGACAATGTTTTGGCTTATGGTCGACTTAGCTAAGATGTGGCATATGACACACTTACAAAGACACAACCTTCGTTTTAAACTAACTAGTTACAGGGTGGACTGTACACTGTAACTTGCAATTTTACTGCTGAAAACTGATTCCGGATGTGAAGCTTCTGCTGTCCAAGGTTCTGGTGGCTTCCCTAAAACTTGTTTAAAGAATTATTGCTATTTAAGTTAATTTACCAGGCCATAAAAGTCTGAAATAAAATAAATCGGAGAAAATTCATAATTGCTACAGATGTGATGCTAGCTATCTGAGCCATGAAACAATAGAACACAATGAGAACTACATTCATGTGATCTGGTAGTAGTGGCCTATACGCAGAGCTAATCGCAATCTCACTTGCCTTAAAGGCCAAAGACTGTCAACAGGAGATATTTTCAGGAATGACTGGATTTGAATAATGATGCAAACAAGCAGGACTCGAAGCAGTTCATGAATACGGAATAAGGAGTTGGCTGGGGGCAACTCCAGGGACATAATTACATCAAAGGCTACTGCGACATTATGTGTCACGGCAAAATTGGGGGCAGTCACAAGCAAGACCTCCACAAGGAATAAATAAATCTAAATAAATATCTTCCGTCATGTTTTCATTTGGATTAAAAGTACATATTAATTAAGCAGTAGATTACTGATTTACAGTTTCTAAATAAACAATATTGTTCCAACTAATGTCTCCAGTGATACTATAAATGAGTCCCTTGCAGTTTGGAAGTTCCAAATCTAATCCTAGAATGATCTTCACTCTTCTGTGTGTTTGTGAAAAGTAAATTTTAAAAAGCTGTGATTAGGAAGCATTTTAAAGCCTTTTTAAAATTAAAGAACCCCTTTGGGTTCTTCAAATATGTTTATTTGCATTTGCGATTGTTTAATGCGATACATTTCTGGATTGATAGCTGCTCTGAACAGGGAGAGAGAACAAGGATAGCTGCACTATTATGGAATAGTAATGAGTGACAAGGAACATAGAATATGAGGAATGTTTCTCCTCTGGGGAAGGAATAATCAAGGGATTCATCATGCCAAGGGTATATTCAGAGGAGGTAATAAAACTGCGAAGAATTGTTATGGTATTTAAATTCACCATGTTTGTTTGAAAAACCATGCTCATACTGTTTTTTTTTTCTTTCTTTTTTTTTTTTTTTTCTTGCGCATGACTGGCTTTGCTTACTGTAGCGAAATAAATAAAACTCCTTTGTTGCCAATGGATAATGAAAGATGGATTCATTGTTTATTTATCCTACTAATTTTCAAAACAGCTGGCGGGAGCTTTGAGCACATAATGGTATCCGAGACCTCAGGGAAAAAAATCAGTCTGGCTGTCCATTGTTAAAGACGAGTACAACTCGACTATTCTCAATCGTAATTTCAGTAAAATGTAGCTCAAGCATATGCAATCAAAGCTGCTTCAGTTCATTCCTTATGTGTGTCATATAAGAGCTCCAAAAAGCCTTGTATTCCTTTAAATAAAACCTCAGACGAAGGTCTGCTGTTGACATAGACTGTAGCAGACTTGTTGGAGCGGTTTGTTTCTGGAATGAGTCCAGGACTGGGCAGCAGCAGATGTTTCCTCACCAGGAGACAGGCCCATCTCATCGGATGCATCGCTGTAATCGCTGCTTGAGAAAGAGCAATTCCCCGGAGAGGCCAGACTAGCCATTTGTTTGCTATTGTCCCCACACATGCGTGACAGACTTAAGCCTGCACCACTGCTCAGTCTCATATCATTGGGCACAGACAAAATGTTTGCTTTAAGGAGGGTAAATATTTAAAGGTAAAGGCGTGCTTTAAATGTCTGGCCCCTGCATCCCATTTTTCATGAGTTCAAGTTCATTCAAACACTCGATGGTCTCACCAAAGCCGTCCACTCAGAATCTGTGCTATACCCCTTCCCCATACTATCAAGTTGACATACCATTACTGCAGGAGTTGGCATGTGAGTTCAGCACAACAAATATTCTGCAAAAATGAAGGATGAAGGTCTTGGCCTGCATGGATGTCATTGGCAGCCTGCAAACTCCAGAGTCTAATTTCAAGAGGCATGACTAGCTACCACTGAGTGAACCCTCATCTCAATTCAGCTAGAAGCATCACTCAAAAAATGTAACGTATGGTAAAAGAATCTTGACAAGCACTGTTCTTGTTGGATGCTACTCCTCTCCAAGTGTGGAGTCCATAGGGTTTACCGCATCCTTCACAGGTGTCAGCAGCACTCTCTCACAGGCTTTAGAAATCCAGAAAGCTCCACTTAACCAGGAGCAGCCTGTAGTGTAGCAGTTAAGGTACATGACTAGGACAAGCAAGGTCGGTGGTTCGATCCCCGGTGTAGCCACTATAAGATCTGCACAACCTTGCATTGCTCCAGGGGAGGATTGTCTCCTGCTTAATCTAATCAACTGTAAGTCGCTTTGGATAAAAGAGTTAGCAAAATGATGTAATGTAACCACTAGATATCCGCATATATGAAGGATAACATTGCTCTTCTGCTAAATAGTTTAGGCTAAACAAATGCAACGTAGAAAAGACTGCTTTCTTATGCAAGAGCTTTCTGCAAGAGATTTAGACCCATATGCCAGCTATATTTGCATTCAAGTCTGTTTTTCTGTTGCAAGTATACTATTCATTACATAAGTAAGGAATGTGAATGGGGCATTTAATCTTTTATGGGTTGATTGTTCTGTTCGATGGCGATTGAAACATGATAGACTTGTGAAGGCGAGATGGTGGATGCGAGCTGTTTCTTGTTACATGTCAAGAAGTGATTGCTGGTGCACATGCAAGAAGGCATACAGTGTAATGACAAAACGTTTGAATGATGCGTAATAATCTAATCCTGTAGCATTTTCATCCGCCAGTTATTCTAGCGTTTAATGTATGTTTAGCAGCAGCTGTTCACAGTCGTTCAGTCTGTTAGTCCGTCTGCTTGAATCCGTATGGGCCTCATCCTGGCTTGAAATGCACATGCTTAGAGTAATTGCACTCATGGTTTCAGCCTGGCTCTGCCTTTTACAAATTTTTAAGAAATTGCATTCTGGGGTGGGTAGAGTAGGTATTTGAGGTACTTGAGAAGTTAAAAATAAACTGACCAATTTGTGGGCATCAAAAATCTTGATTGACATCCATATGAAAAGGGTACTCTGATATCACGATTGGGGCGGGGTTTGAGTGGACTAGAGAAAGCATATCTGAAGTTAAGTGATTGTTTATCTCAAGTCATGATACATGCATGGCAGAAGTCTTGTGTAGTAGAAAAAAGTGACTTAAGTAAAGTTTCTCAAGTTAGGATATGAGGCCCTATATGAGCAAGTGAGAGACACGCATCTGCTTCTTGATGGTTGAAATCGGTAAATCGTGCCATATGTACAAATGCAAGGTCAGATGTGGCAAGTAGTAGTTGTTTAGTGGAGTTTAAATAGAGTAGGACAGAAATATATTTGACTACTGTTAAATGACCAAGAGACAACAATAATTCATTTTGAGACAAGAGTATAAAACATGGAATAATATCTTAGGTTTGATAAGATAGGGTTTAAAATGATTTCTAGAAAGATTCATTAAAGCACTGGTATCACTTCACAACTTCAATTTTTCCCCCTCTTCAAAATTCAGCCACAGATATGCAGATGAGCCTTCAGATCAATTTCTCTCTTTCAGTTTCCCTGTACCAAGGGATACTTTATTTTGCTCTTATGAAGATGGAGAATGTAGGATAGGAATTCAGATCTTTTAAAATTATCATCCCTGCAGTCTGTCCACATTATCTTCACTCATATTTACCACCACAATGCTACCTTTAAAATGTTCTTAACTGAACATTGCAGTAAAAGGTTGATGTAACAATTACAATTGGTAATTTTTTTTTTTTTAAGAATTACACAATTGTAATTTTTTGCTATTACACAATTGTAATTCTAGAACACGGACTGAAAATGTAAAAAAAATAAAAAATCCTGCGCTTCAGTAGGTTAAAGGAGACCAGGGGTTGGTAAAATAAGTAATCATTCTACCTGAGTGTACAGATGAAGGCTTTTCCTGCTATTCTAATGCTACAGTGTTATCCATGAGATGAGGATTTGGTTTGAAGTTCCAAATTTCTCTCTGTGCTCACTTGTGGAACTTAAATGAATAAATATAACATAATAAACAAATTAAATCAGATACATGTTAGAATAAGGGTGATGTTTATTTTATTTTATTATATTCAAACGCATTCAGTTATAACAAGTACATATCTTAGAGAAAATGTGGGGGTTGGGGAGATGCACTTTTTGCGTGTGCTAAGAAAGATTAATCAGATTTCAAAGGGTTTGCATTTGCAATGAGCTATGTTTCTGTTGTGTGAGTGAACTGCTAATGAATGTTTTTTCTCTTGATACAAGAAAGAAGCTTTCATGCAAGAAAAAAATATTTAATTTATAGTTTTTTTCAAATTAGCCTGAAATTAATATATATATATGAAAACAATATGAATTGTTAATAAACAAAGTAAAGCATAATTTGAGCATGGTACAACATACCCAGATGCTTATCTTTTTATTGCTTCTCCCTACATAGCCTGGGTTACAACCATCAATGATGCAAGCCTGTGTCTTCAAAACCATCAACGTATATAATTTTGATATGGAAAACCCAAATGGTGACAGCAGAAATAAAATCACCCCCTTGCAGTCCATCATGTTTAGATCAACATAAAAAAATAAAATTGTGGTACCCATAATGGTATGCCCAGGGGTGCTAGATGGCAATGTATTATAATGCAAAAGCAATTTGAGCTGTGGACGTCAGCTCGAATCAACTCAGGTGAAATACGGCTCGGCTCAAATTTTCCAGTGCGAAAGGAATCTATATAATCATAGAATCTGAACAAGCTACAGACGGGTGACAGATTAAAGGAGAAACCTGAATAAACAGAAGAAACAGAAGGAGTGCAGATGCTTCCATACAGGAGTACAGCACGACACAATGATCATCCTATCATGCTCTATGACATAATGTATACAAATGTTCACCTCCATTTTGGATCAAGATGAAAAGATCTAAGCGACTTTGGAAGTTCCTCCGGGTACTCCGGTTTCCTCCCACAGTCCACAAGCAGGTTAGGCTGATTGGAGAGTCTAAATTGCCCATAGGTATGAGTGTGTGAGTGAATGGTGTGTATGCCCTGCGATGGACTGGCGACCTGTCCAGGGTGTATTCCTGCCTTTCGCCCAATGTATGGGGGCTCCAGCCCCCCTGCGACCCTGTTCAGGATGAGCGGATTAGGATAATGAATGGAATGGAAGAATAACCAAAAAAACAAGGCAGGGGTCAAAGTCAACAGGCAGAGGTACAAGAGGGCTAGGCAAAATCAAAGTCGATAGAAGCAGAAAATCAAATAATCAGATGTGCAGACAAAACAGAAAGGATAAGGCAAACTCGAAATCAAGGCAGAAAGGTGTCGTTACAGAATCTCAAATAAACAGGCCTACGAATAATCAGCGACTGAGTATTGATCAACGTTCTGACAAAGTATTGATACTTTGTAAGAAGTATTGATTGGTCAAGCAGAGACTGGGGTTTAAATACATGAGGGGAAGTGACATACTAGGCAGGGCATGGGCGTGAGGAGGCCTGAACAAATAAAGAACAGGTGAAGAACATAATAGGCTAATGAAACAATAACAAGGGGGAAACGAAAACGCGGACTGGATGGACATAGATTAGGGAGTGGACATTTGTGTAGAGTTAGAGATGTAGTGATAGAAAGAAACAGATGCAAACACTTCGCTGAAACTCAACAAGTAATCAGGGATAGCATAGGAAGACAGAGCTATAGAACAGCGTGGCGAATAGGAGATAATAGTAGTGAGTTAGTTACATGATTAAATCTAAACTACCCAAATTAAGTAACTGTTAGTTCATTAGTTAGACAGACGGTAAGTGTATTAATATGATTAGTACTGTACAATATCTAAATTAGTAGTTGTTAGTAAGATTAGTACTTTACAACATTAACTAGCGAAAGAAGCCGGAAGTAAGGAATGCAAGGCTAGAAGAAATATTGGAAATCCGGAAACTACCGAAACCAGCACGCAGACAGGGGAGTGACTATGGCTCAAAAACATCTTGATACAGACATAACAGGGGATGACGAAATGTAATAAACAGTAATGGATGGTAAACAGAAAACCAGATATGATAATGAAAAATAATAAATTACAAGAATAACAATAATAAACTAACAGACAGACTCAGAAGCATAACATCCTCGTCTTTTATGTATAAAAGCTGCAAGAGTTAATACTTTAATACTAATACTAATACATTCAACATGAATTCCTTTCATTCTGGATTGTTACATAATAATAATAATAATAATAATAATAATAATAATAATAATAATAATTAAATGTATAATAGATAGTTGCAGTAGCTCCATGTTCACACACATATGCAGACATAATTACAGGTATACAGACGGCTGGACACGAGGAATCTATTTTTAAAGGTTTAAATTGGATTCACCAGAGTGAAGCTTTTGGACCAGTGGTGTACACATTGTCAAGGTAAGAAAAAAAAGAAAAAAACAATTACAGTGAAACAGGGAGATTAACAAGAAGATTATTACTTCAAAGTCCTGGCTGAATAAAGAACATCATTGTGAGTTCATGAGTTTTGTATTCATTACATAGAATTAATTAATTAAAGCTATGCTAGAGAAAACACAAGGATATTATGCAGTTACATAAGCATAGTGTTTGTCTCATTTTAATACTCCAAGCAAACAGAAACAGGCATTACATTTTTTTCAGTATTCTTACACTTGTACATCCAGATGATATTGTAACTCATTCATCCATACTGTGTACATTTTGCGCTTTCAATTCAAGAATTACAAGATGCTATGCAAGTCAAAACAAATTTTAGACCTTTTGACTATATCTCTGATGTCTTTGGTTCATTGTACTTCATCTAAGCTAATATAATTGTGCAATCTCATTTTTAAAGCCTTAATTATAATGCTTTTCTGGCATGTGAGAGTCACTTGAACTGTTTTTTTTGTTAATATTTTGACACTGTCTATGAGGTTGTTACCATTTACTGCATTTTGCTATCTTTATATACCTACAACTTTACATTATGAAGCTGAATTGGGTAAAAAATCAGCAGATTATTCCTCTCGCATGTATGTATATGGAATACAACGTGAAACAGACACTGTTTCTAGCTGCAGAAAGTGTATATCTAATGCTGTGTTATCAGTCTGAACACCTGTATAACATGCAGAAAACATTTTCTATCATCAATGCAGACTTATCAAGTGTTTGAGGACTTCCATGAACCTTGTGTTTGTGTTGTGTTAGCGGTCCTTATAGATTTTTATAACCATGAAAATAACACCATTCCCAAATGGTTCTGTTCTTAATCCTGTTCAATCATTGCATTATTTATTCCATGCATGTTCTGTTTCATTAATTGCATCCTACGTACTTGCTGGACGATGCAAGTTAGCATGCAGAAAAAATGAATTCACACCACTGACGAGAAACATTGTGATATCAAAAATATATATATTTCTGTTCAGAAATTACAGTGACATCACTGACGTGTGCTGCAGGGGACAGAGTTAACAAATAGAATTTTCCTGAGTAGAAAATTCCAGTCTGTGATACGGACTGTATTACAAAAGGTACAATATCAATCAGAATTTCAAGCAGATTTTCAAGGCCCAGTTAAATGGTAAGAACACTTTAGCATTTTAATCCTGGGGCCTTGTTTTCACTTTGTATGTTTGATGCTGAGTGGTGTGCAATCAGAAAGCATTCATTTTGTAAATATAAATTAGGAAACGTGCTTACCTTGATTACAGTGGCTGAACATTTTTTTTTTCAGATTACAGTAGGGTCTCATCAGTCTAGTTTACAGCATGTTGATTTGCAATTTGTTCTTGCTTTGTGTAAGGCTGGGTGTATATTTACTGCAGAAGTGAACTTAGACTAGTTTTTATTACTAGTAATAGTATTGTGACTTTTCTCTTGGAGACAAAATAAACATGCATCATGGTAATTCAAACACAAAATCAATTTCAACGACATTGGAGGAAAGGTATCCTGTAAATGCTGAACAGAGAAATGTGTTGATACCATTTCCCAGTGAAGGTACAGTAGGCTGTCATCCTTGAAAACAGACTAGGAGCTCTTTAGAGAACCTTGAGCAAGAGTGAGGATCTGTGGAAAAGCAAGTTGCTATGATAACTTAGAATAGACCATTTCAAAACCAAAGTCAAAACCTCAACTTGGTTTCAGTGCAGCCAAGATGTCCAGCTGTTTGAAGAAAGGTTGTTGCAAAATACAGAATAAGGTATGTAAAATAGCAATGAAATAAACCTCGCATTCCATACAGTGGGAAGGAGCCTGGGTGTTTGCCCTGGGATTTAAAGACACGAGAGCCCCCAGCAGCCACAAATTGAGAAACGGGACGGAGGATCTCTGTCGAACAATGGGCCGGGCTGTGCCCCTGAGGATCCAGAGAATCGGCTGGGATTCATAATGTGTGAAGGGAAAGGGAGAGGGAGCACTGGAGAACTGTGTACCCAATGAAATATTCATATGGCCTAATTAAATATTCTGTCAGGAGTGAGCATGTTCTGCTCTCAGACAGTCGGATTAGTCTGGAGAAGAAAGGCCCCCCTGTGACGTTGAGACTGCACGTGTCATCCGCCGGGCTTCATTGGAGGCTCTCTTCCCCAACATTTTCTGCTGTTTTTTATGCTCTATATATATGCTCAATATCCTTTGGTGGTTTTTTCAAATTATAGTATGTAGTATGTCCCACTGCTGTCTTCTTAAGGGGGAAAAACAACTCTTCAACACGTCCTCTGATGTACACTACAAGGAGATTAGACCTCTCCTGATAGGCCACGCAGAGGAGAAAATAACATCACGTGAGTTCAATAACATTACCATTGTGGTTACCGATTCTCAGATATATACTGATAAAATATTCAAAGTTCTCACCCATTTTCCAAGCAAAATGCAAAATAATTACTTGTAATGAGTTTCATCATTATATTTCTATATCTTATTGAAAGCAAGCACTTCTACTAATACATGGACTACTACATATGAAAAACACAGTTGTGTAATTTACTATTGATTGCAATTCCCCCATAACTTATGTTTAATTAGCAGAAATGTTCAAATTGATGTCCCATCAAAATCAATAAATTTTGAGGTCAATTATTTTCCAAGTGTAAATTTGATTGATATTAATGACATTATCCAGCTTTCTTAATTGAAGGATTAATAATTATAAAAAATTGAGCAGAGAGAAAGCGATTGAGTGTAAAATTGGTTGGACAATGTGCTGGTCTAATTAAGCAGAACAGTTCTGTAGACCCCAAGGTTGTACTGGAGATGTGTGCATTTCATTATAATGCTATGCTCGTACATTTATGGAAATCCAGCATGATAATATCCCCTTAGATGAATCAGTAGCTGGAATTAACTGCCAATCATACAACCACTAAGTAAAAACATGGCTTTTAAATGTCATCTAACTTGAGAGAAAGCTAAAAGCTGTACAATCAAATACAATAAAGATCGTTTGATTCATTGCAAGAAATATGGATGTGTCGTTAATGTAAATGCACACATGTGGGCGTCTGTTCAACAATACGCAAAGAATCATCGCAGTCTGACAGTAAAATTGAATCACAAGAATCACAAGTTTTCTTGAACTCACAATAAGACTCAGAAGAGCCAAAACTGTGTGCTTGCAGGCTAGTATGTTACACACATGTAGGCTGTACAGAGAATGTACAATAAATAACTAAATAAACACAGTGCAGTGGGTAGCACTGTTGCCTCATAGCAAGAAGGTTTTGGGCTGAGGCCTTTCTGAGTGGAGTTTGCATATTCTCCCTGTGTCCACTTGGGTTCCTCCAGGTACTCTGGTTTCCTCCCACAGTCCAAAGACATGCAGGTTAGAGCTGATTGGTATGAGTATGTGAGTGAACTGGTCCTGCCTAATGCATGCTGGGATAGGCTCCAACACCCATGACCAGGCATACGCGGGTTAGATAATGTATGCATGGATGGATAAACAAACAAAATAAATAAAATGAAGATGAAGTGTTTCTTTGTACTACTTAATACATACACATATTATACAGTACCTATTGCTATATCAGTAATTTCCTAATGAAGAGTACATAAGATCTAGAAATACTGGGACTATTTCACAACTGACCTTACAGTCAGCGCATCTGTCAGTATTCAGTAGTCAGTTCAATATTATAGACTTCCAGCCCCAGGTTTGCTCGATAGTGCAGCTGTTTCATCGAGCCAGGTGATGCTCTGTCACTATCCCCGCCAGAGTGGGTGGTGTGGCACTGCAGCCACGCTGGAGCCCATCTGTGGGCTTCCCGAAGCCCCATCTGTGCCCAGTAAGTAATCATATAAACTCTGCTTATGATGAAGAGGGCCTGAAGGTCACTTTGTATGCTGTTAAAGAACCAACAAACTGTCCAGTTTATATGAGAGAAGCCTTGCAGCAGACCAAACCATGTGCAAAGTAAAATACTCCTATGCCTCTCAACATGGTTGCCAAGCTGCAAAGCTTTCCTTGGTCCTGGTTTTTTACCAAAAAGACATACTGAAATTGACTGTATGAAATTATACTTAACAATGCTGTAATTAATGGGATTATGCAGCATACATGTCAATATTTCACAAAATAGACTCTGAATACAGACTATATTGTATAACCTGTATACTTCATAAACATAATAATAAAGGTTAGGGCCCAGAGAAAATCTCGGATTTTGCATCTATTCTAATGTAGCCCTTGGTGATAGAGAAACACTCTGCAAACACTCTGTAAAACCTAAATATTCAAACAAATAAAGAATTAAAAATATGTCTGTCAAATATTTTTTGCACACTTTTTGACAGCTTTTCACCCACATACGTATCCATCTCAGGTGGTATATTTCTTGTGTCTAATGGTCTGTTTGTTATGATCTTTGTCACATGGTAAAATGTGCAAAATCAAACTGTTGGTATGTAGTGTACCACCAGGATATTGTTTTATCCTGTCAGTGATGGAAATGCATCTTGATATTGCTTTTGTTTGGTGTCACTTCATTTTACCTGTAACATAATAAATAAAAAAACATTTTTTCCACCAACAAACACCTGTAATTGTCTAACTGGGCATGGCTATGCTTATTACTAAATGAGTGGAGACACCTGGAGAATAGCCACGTCAATTTAGTTTTACAGTCCAGATAGTCAGGCCCATGCCATAATTGAATGTTTGAATGTATGGTCAGAATTTATCTACTTTTAGAAAATGACGCTTTATACATTTAATACATTTTAGCCAGGTTGTGTTTACAATGGGTCTACCCAGTCCTAAAAGAGTCATTATTTCCCAAAAAGATATTCTTGACTTTATTCCAACTTGAACGTTTGGCTCCAATTTTTATGTAGGCTGGAACATTAACCTGGTTTCGGCAAGGTCTTTAGAGTTTTTGTGTATTGGTTTAATTGAATCTCATCAATCAAGCAAAAACGTTAATCAGTTCCATTAGATGACCACAGAAGTTGAAATCAAGTGATACAAGATATTTTCATCTGGGCACTGAGTAATTAAAAATGATTGCTTACATTATTCATTGTAGCTACCTTTTTTAAGTGTTTCACCTCTAATGCACAGTTCTGATTAAAAAGCCAGCCGTTTTTCTTAAAATATGCACTATATTTGTACATTAAAATAAATGAACATTTTGCCATGTAATATTCATATTCAAATTCATTTGAGGGGACAGATTAAAACAATTATTTGTCCATCCATGATTATGAAGGTCAATATTTAATTAAACTATGTTTGTCAATAATGATGCCACACAATATTAATTACTGCTCACTGTGTTGTGTTCCCTCATCATTATCCAAAATGGCAGCATGTCAACAGGCACTTTTTGAGAAATGAACATCTGACTCATGTCTGGACTCATGTCCATGTCTGGACTCATGTGCATGTCTGGACTCATGTCTATGTCTGGACTCATGTCCATGTCTGGACTCATGTCTGGACTCATGTCCATGTCTGGACTCATGTCTGGACTCATGTCCATGTCTGGACTCATGTCTATGTCTGGACTCATGTCCATGTCTGGACTCATGTCTGGACTCATGTCCATGTCTGGACTCATGTCTATGTCTGGACTCATGTCCATGTCTGGACTCATGTCTATGTCTGGACTCATGTCTATGTCTGGACTCATGTCTGGACTCATGTCCATGTCTGGACTCATGTCTATGTCTGGACTCATGTCCATGTCTGGACTCATGTCTGGACTCATGTCCATGTCTGGACTCATGTCTATGTCTGGACTCATGTCCATGTCTGGACTCATGTCTATGTCTGGACTCATGTCTATGTCTGGACTCATGTCTGGACTCTTGTCTATGTCTGGACTCATGTCACTTCCTGGTGCCAGAGCAAGAGTATTGTTGGTATATAGAAACTATTTTTTTCCATCAACTTTTTTTTTTAAACACTGGGGGCTGTATTCGACTTCAAAACCTTTATATACTGCCTTATAGTTCCTCTCCTATTCACTTAAGGTGTCTATCACTTGCATACATAAAAACCACATACTAAAAACCTCCAGCGTGAACATGAAACTTCTTGACACTGATGCACCTTTTCCATGTAATATGCTAATTGGCACGGATGAATAAAAGGAGGTGTTTGATGTGCAAATGGTGGTTTTAAAGTTATTGGGAGTGTACCCTGCTTTTTGCTATTAATTACCTTCCCTATGGAGGCAAGGTTATTAAGACAACAAGAAATGCAAATAGGTAGAAAACACATTTCAGGTACACAGTACTTTATGAAGGACACACAAAGTGATTCAGACATCTGGAATGTTATATTAGCATGGATGAATTCACAGGCATACTTCTAATACTGCAATATTACCCATCGCAGCTGAAGTAAACAAAAAACAAACATGAAAACAAACAAATAAATAATGTGCCTCCTACTTTGACTAATAGGGCACATTGATTAATGAAAAATAAAATAATTCATGTTTTATCCTCTTTGGTATGACCAATTCACAGATCATGGATAGGTGGAAGGTTCAAACTTACTGTGAATATTGGTCTTTGGATTTGGTAGAAAAGTTCAACTCACTTAAAAAAACAAAAACAAAAAAACACTTGAGAGTTACAAAGCAAACTCATGTAAAAATATTTGGAGAGTCCTTCCGCCACCTAACAAGCAAAGTACATTGAAAAGTGTGAAGATGTGTTGAGTTTTTATTGTACAATAGTAGTGGTAGATTGGTTTGGACACCCTTGATAAGGAAAAGCTGTTGTACAATTCTTTGAAAAATGAATGCTTTATTGGGGTCAGGCTGCTTCATCTCACAAAAATCTGATGAGATTAGATCCAGTGAGTCATGCTTGAATACGAGAACACTTACATTACCAGTCACTCATTTTTAAATTTATTTTTTTTACCTCGTAAGTGCAGAAGGTTGAACTGCCAAAAAAGGCTATCCCTTTTTCTCAAGAATCTTTTCTTCTTTATGGCTTCCCTATTGAAATTATTGGCACTGAATACTGACATTTAAAACATCTGCCATGCATGCACTCAGATTCATGTTTTATTTGTGTTTGCAAGAATGATGCTTTCAATCTCGAAACCAACTATTTTAAGCTCTCTACAGTATACAACATTGTACATCTTAATATGAATAAACGGGAAATGCTTATATGCACCAGAACAAGCTTTTATCTATAGCTATGTGCAGTACCTACTTATGCAAAGATGTAAATGAAAACGCATAGAACAGAAAGCATGAGCCTTACAAGCCTTGGGTGAGGATGAGGCAGAATTTCAAACTGTAACGGACTGATTTCATGTCTCATCTGACCAAGAGAATGTCTTGAGGGGACAAGTGAGACAAATGAAATCTCAGTTGTTTGCAGCGTTCAAGCAAAATGCCCCGGCTGGTGATTCTTTGAATCTCTGCTCTTTTGGGGTAAGACACAAGCCTCTGTCATCACCACTGCGCACAACCCTGGATTGATTTCTTTCTGCTTTTGCCTTCAGCAGAGTTGGATCTGAGTGACAGACAGCTGCTACGCATTTCCTGCAGTGCCTCTGTTCACTGTTAACCAAGACTCATGGCTCCAGATACACAAACTCTCTGCTTTGATTCTTCTGGCAAAGAAAAGCTTTTGCGGATGGTTCACAGCAGATGCGTCAAGACCCTTTCATTTTTGTATTTTTTAAATTTGTGATTCATGATTTCAATCCATTATGGTTTGATAGGGTTTAATAAATAATTCTGATAATTGAAAATGAATTTGTGAAAGTTGAAGGAATATATAAAATAATGTCATTTTACATAATGTAATTATGGAAAATAATGCAATGTATTGATCATTTGAATCATTTCCGCATGTGTTACTTGTATGTGAATGTTGATCTCAGATGCATTCTAATTTTAGTATTAGAATAGTGATCACATGCAATTATTTCTGTCGGAGAGTACATATTTCATTTATTTAAAGTATCTGATACTTTAGGTGCGGGAAAGGGCATGAATGCAATTGAGCTTAAGTAACTTGCACTATTCATTTCTGTTGCTGGACATTTAGTATAACATTCAGAGTTTCTTAAGGTTATATTATTTGAATTTGACCTTGCCACCTTCTGGTAACTAATAACAGAGTAGTTCAACCATCAGGCCACGTTGTAGGGGAGATTGGGGCACAACTGAACAAGGGGCTTGTTGAAACATGGAGATTTCGCATAGTTGCAGTTGCAGTGGAGGAATGATAGGTTTTTGTTTTCAATAATTTTCACTGATGTATTATAGCAACCTGCTTCTTGTGTGTGCATGGCAGGGTGATTTGAAAACTTCATCAAGACTTAAACAAATCTTGCACCCTGAAAGTAATGTTTTTTCACCAAAGTGTTTTTTGATTAACTGATAATGTGTGAACGCCACAGACTGCAAATATACATAATTGAAATATAACATCTTGTGGGTTATGAAGCAGTATAGTTTTGGCACATTTCACTAGCAAGCTGGTGTGAACCATGTGGGTTATAGCACAGTCGAGGCATGTTGGAACACTGTGTTCCAACATGCCCCCGCCTATTATAAATGCATCAGCCACAATAACCTTTAATGTAACATTGCATATTCCATGTGTACCTTGCACTTATTCAGTCCTGTTTAGTACTTACTCATATCCAATTCTTCCAAGGCATTCATTACATATTAATGTTGCCATATGCAGTTAGTATAAACAACCTATAGACAATTTCAACAGGAAATTATCAGGTGAAGAATGGTAAGAAATGCTGGATTCACCAACCTTATTAAGACAAAGCATTTTTCCAGTCCTTTTTCTGACATTTTGGACACTGTTTTCACTTGCCCCAGAGCTGTTTAAACTTGCCCCATAGTCGGGGCATGATGGAACAGTTTCACTCACGTTACTTTCGACTGAACTGTAATCAGCATAAATGTTCTAGAACTGTACCGATGTTCCACAGTCATATCAAAAAAATCTTTCTGGGTGAAAAATATTTGCTTGGTTGTTCCCTGGTCACCCACACTGCATACATTTGATCATATATTTCTCGGCCCATAATCAATGCAGTTTGTGACCAACATTTCACAGTGAGAATTCTGTTGAAATTATGTCAGCCTCCCATGATGTACTTTCCTTGTATCTTCTGAAAATGACAGACACAGACTAACTCAACTTGAAGCACACAAGCCTGCTAAGTATTGCGTATGCCTGGTTGCTGTTTTTGTAGTTTTGTAGCGTACGTGTGAGGGAGTGTAGTTGAGTGGAGAAGGTGTGATTTGCAGAGCGTGGCGGTCCACATGATTAATGGCGGGGCTGTGTGGTGGGTTTTAATGTGATTAATTGGGCTCAGGACCCCATTTGTGATGTTTTGAAGGAAATTAAGAGAGGAAAAGGGACTGGAGCTCTGTAGGGGATTTGAGGCAACACAGTCAAATGAAGACTCATGACAAGTCAGCAAGTGAGGATAGTTTATTGTGTGTGTGTGTGTGTGTGTGTCTGTGTGTGTGTGAGTGTGTGAGTGTGTGTGTGTGAGTGTGTGTGTGCGTGCACATAAGGGCATGCCTGTGTGAGTGCGTGTGTCTGCAAAAACATGTACGTCTCACTGAGTAGCGATTTGTCAGTTTGATATACTGTAACAGGACATTAAAACCCCATTCTTTACACCAATGACTACACTCAAGCTGCCTCAATTTACTTGACTTGATTATCAATCAAGAAATTAAAGTAGCTGACGAACATTATCAGTAACATTAGGTATACTGCAGCTTCCCAATTATTTTTCTTCTCAACTTACCGACTGCATTTCCAGTGCTAAAGAACTGAGACCACAGCTACTGCTGCAATGGCAAACAGGATATAGCCCTCGGTATACCAACTAAAAAATATATCTTTCTAGTATTGTGTAGGGGCTGCATCAGGTGTGCTTTATGCCATGTAATGTGATTGATTGGCAGCCAGTGCAGTGTGTATCCCTGCAGTGTCAGTATTCCTGCCTCTGGACCAGTGCATGCTGGCTTTGGCTCCAGTTCGAGCCTCCACTGGGCACAGAGGGATGCTGACTTTGGGGGGAAAAACAGGGCACTCTTGAAAAAGCAACATGTTCTCAATGGACCCCCCCCCCCCCCGGATAAATAAAGGATTTTCAAAAATGTTCTCCAGGGCTGAAAAGAAAGTATACTCTTCTTATAAGTCCGCTAAAATACCAGAAGTATATGCAATTTAGTGCACTTATTTTTAGTAAGCTAAAGTTCAAGCATTTTTGTATACTGAAATCATATTTAATAGACCTATACTATTTTTTTTTTCTCCACTTGGCCCGTTTATCTCTTCTTTCTCTGTGGCCTGATTGAGAATTAAGCTGGTCTGCACAACAAGTCATGCAATCTGTTTCTAGCAGTATAGGCAAAGGTCAGAGGAGACAGAGTTAGTGTGAAGCAAATATTAATGAATGAATCTGGACCAGGGAATTGGAAAAAAGCAATAATAATAATAATAATAATAATAATAAATGGTTGTCACTCATTGCCTTTATGCACTATACAATTGATGCTTCTCATTCGCCCATTCAAACACACTCACACACCAACAGCGATTGGCTGCCATGCAAGGCACCAACCAGCTTGTCAGGAGCATTTGGGGATGTCTTGCTCAGGGACACTTCAACACACCCAGAGAGGGATCTAACCAGCAACCCTCAGACTGCCAGACAACTGCTCTTACCACCTGAGCCAATGTCATCCCTAGTAATAATAATAATAATAATAAAAATTACTAATAGTAATAAATGTTATTTAGCATACCTGAATAGATAGAGCTGTGCTTCAGTTACTTCATTTGGCACTTCACTTTATCCTGAAATGGTGGACAGACACCCATAGAGCTTGAGCTTGAGCAATGGCTAGTCTATTGGACTTGGAACAAGTGCACAGACCAGACCAGTTATTATTACATTTTTTTACAGACAGTACACCTGTGTTCACAGGTAGAATCCCCCTCCCCTCAAATTTGAATAGGCTAGATCTCTTCAAAAGATAATAAACTTTCAATTGACCATATCAATGCAATGTATTGCTCAATTATTCATGAGGAAAAAAAAGCAGAGAAATGGAACATTCATACGATTTACCAGACTACGGTGTAATCCACTTTAAAACACAGGTAAACTGCAAGAAGAAAAAAATTACACATCAATGCATCAAGTAGTTTTAAGAGCATTTCAACAGCACCCAGTGATATTTTAGTATATTTACATTTATTTATTCTTTACAGAGCTCAAACTCTCTAAACCTTTAAGAATGCTCAGAAATAAAATACTTCTGAGAATTAATTTAATGACTGTTGAAAGAAAATGTTTTGAAGCCCTGAAGTAGTCAACTAAGCTGCTTATGAAAGCAACGGGACCGGAATAGCAATTTAAAGGCGGAAAACCCCTATGACACCCATATATGAAAAGTATAAACAGTAGAGCATACGTTTAAGACTGATGATTATTCAAAGTGCTCAATGAGCCATGTTTACATTTGCATGTCCCCCAGCATGCAATTTTGTGAAAAAAAGAAGGTTTATATATTGAAACTTAATTCCATCACATTATATAGTAAATCAATTATTCCTTGCTGAAGCATAATATTGTATCTGGTAAAGAGCACTAATGCAAAATTCTAAAGAAAATACCAAGAAAAACTATTATAGCATGCTAGGTAATCAGCAACTGGGATCAGCAAGTTCAATTTAAATGGCATTCAACTGCCTTTACCAGTCCACAAAACCACACTTTTACTTTTATAATTTTCTGAAATCAAGATGAGTAGCTGCTGGAGTCTGAATCTGAGTTATGACTTCAAACTTATAATGAAAAATAGACATGGCTAAATGTAAAATAAGCTGAAATTCTATTTGATATTTCAGAAATATGAAAAGGAAACTAATATATAACAACTTTGAAAACTAGTTTTTAAAAAAAAATGTTTTACTTGCTTATACAAGCCCTACAAGGCTTACATATATATAAATATTAAAAAGAAAAAAAAACACATTAGCCACATTTCAACTGCTGTCAGGACAAACAGATTGAATTAAGCTTTGGTGAATTCTTACCAAAAGTGTCCAAAAGAATCTCAATCTTGCCTATACAATGTCTACCAGCTGCTGATGTCATGCTTCCAGTGAAGGATGACAGCGAAGACCATTTTCTAAAGCTACCTGTAAATACCTCACCCTTCACCTCCACCAGTAAAGTCTTATACCGAAAGACAATAATATTTAAAGTGACAACGAACATACAAAACTATAGAATATGGCTTAAAAAGTCTGCAGCAGTACTGGCTTGTTTGTCAAGAGCCGTGAAGAATTTCTCTGTGAAATTAATTTACTTTTTCGGAGTGTAAACACTCATGTCAATCTTACTTGAGCAAAGAAGCAACCATTTTCTACCAGCCAATTCCATTTTAATGAGAATAAGAGCAACTTGTTGACACAGTGTGACAGCTTAAATGGTTGTTTCCAAATGTGGAAAGCTCAATATCAACAGCGCAGCCTCAAAACAATGGCACCCGGAATCGATCTGACTGCAAGATTTATTCATGAAATCTTCAGTTATCATTCCTAGGAATAGGACATGGCTCATTGCTAATCATATAGGTTGACAGTAATTACATGTTTATATTTCCACAGCACATTGAGTCCACTCAGAGCAAAGATACTTTAAATTGATCCTGTTCCAAGCCAGTGGAAATTCAATCCACCGCAGTCTTCTTTGTGGCCAGATTTGGCGATTGGATTTAATGGTCTAATTCTCCATTCTGTCCTGCAGGTTGCCAGTATCGAAGACAGTGACCATAAGAGTTTACACTGGCTGAATGTGCTTATGCCTCCTTCAGATGACAGGTGTTATAACAGTGCTTTCTAACAAATATATGTTTAAAAACCACTGCTGCCTCACAGCAAGGAGGTCGGCCGGGGCCTCTCTGTGTGGAGTTTGCGTGTTCTCCCCGTGTTCGCGTGGGTTTCCTCCGGGTACTCCGGTTTCTTCCCACAGTCCAAAGACATGCAGGTTAGGCTGATTGGGGAGTCTAAATTGCCCGTGGGTATGAGTGTGTGAGTGAATGGTGTGTGTGCCCTGCGATAGACTGGCGACCTGTCCAGGGTGTATTCCTGCCTTTCGCCCAATGTATGCTGGGATAGGCTCCAGCACCCGCGACCCTGTTCAGGATAAGCAGGTTAAGATAATGGATGGACTATTTTCAGATGGTTATTGTATATCTCCAATGTGCCATTTTGAACTTGCTTTTGTGTCCGCTTGCTGACTTTCTTTGGTGAGCCAGTCTATATTATTGGAATTGGCTCCCCGGACAGATTTCCACCAACTTATCTTTTCTTGTTCTCTTTGTTTGGCATTTAACCTCAATACATTTATCGAAATAAATTGCTGTATCCAAACCCTACAGTGTGCGGTGTGTTGCTGGAGTCAGTGAACTGAAATACGTATTTCTATGTCACGTTTACAATGTGTAAATTAGGTTTGTGCCTAATTGTGCTTCTTGTTTCATTTTAAACGTAATGTATATTAAATATGTGTATTAAATAACTCGCTTCATTAACAGTTCTCTGGATGAGATTCATTTTCACTGGCAGCTTGCACTTTTCTCACTGCTTTCCAGAGCACAGGGAGTAGAGTCGAGCCGCGTGTCTCTAAGCCCATTTGTGTTAATTATCTCCTGATTAAGAGGTGGCTGCACACTGATATTACAGGAGCTGGGAGCTGAGGAGGTACGTGCGGATTGGAGGGTTGAGTCTGATGTCTGATACTGTCGCCGTGTCTCTGCTGTCCGTGCTGAAACTAATTCTCAAGCCTGTCCTTCTGCAAAGTGAGCATTGTTTTCCTAATGATGGGTTCCCAGTTTTATCAGTAGAGTGTACTCCTCTATAGTGTCTAACAGGGATGTCGCATGCTCTTGCTAAGAGGTTCGACCAGGGCCCTCAGGGGGGAAAGCCATTTGTCTCTGGCTGGTCACATCTCAACGGTGACCATGGACTGAATTAAACACACCACACACCACACATTCAAGTCTTCAGAGGTATACTCTGTGCAGACAGCCGGAGTGTTCCAAGTTTGTCCCTCTCTCTTGCACATTGTAAATAAACCTGAATTGTCTCTAGAGAAGTCATCAATGGGTTCATTATCATCCTGCATTTTATTCCACGCAAAAATCCCAACTGAGGTATATTTAACATTGTGCTCAGTGCCAGTTTCTATTGTATCTGCTAGCTGGAGACATAGACAAAATAGTCTCATGTTGTAGCTAGCCTGATTTAAGCCTGATTTATACTTCTGCTCTGAATCTAGCCACGTTCCCTACGCCGTAGGATACGCAGAGGCTACAACGCGTCGTAAAATTTCTGGGGAGGTACGCGTCAGGCTACGCCGCAGGGAATGTGGCTACGTGTAGGCAATGCCGTAGACTCCGCTTAAATTCTACGCAAAAGTAGAAATCAGGCTTTACAGTGGCATTTTGGATTTCTGAGGTTTTGCCGTTTGGTAAAGCTGTGTTTAATTGTTCCACATGCAACTAACCTATCCCATCAAATGTGTCGTCCTGTCTGGTGCAAGACTGATGTCAGAATTTGATGGGGGTATTAAGGACTGCCCTTGTGTGAAGTAGGGCCACTTTCAGACCAGTTTTCACACAGATAAAGTTCCAGTTCCTTGAGCCAGAATAGAGTGCAAAGACGAGGTTAACTGCAGCTCTTACGAATCATGTCGATATCGATTTTTTTCATTGTTCAGAGATCTGCGGCAGAGATTCTGCTCTGTCCACTGTCTGTCACAGCACTGATGTATTTGAATGATAGTTCAGATGGAATAAAGAAAGAAATCTGATGGTCGCATCGTCTGAACATGTAAAGGCATAAAAAGGCACTGAAGATATTATCGTAGTTGTGTTGTTGATCAGTATGTGTATGCCCTTGTACGCTAGAGCAGGACCGTATCCTCTGTTGTTGCTTCGATAATTGTGTTTGTACGGCTGCGGAAAAGTAGCACTCCCCTGCTTCAGACAAATTCCGTTCTTCTTTTTATATCTACCTTCTCCTCGGTTTCTCCATTCACCTCTCCATCCACCATTCACATAAAACACTGCACCGGCATAATGGTTCCACCTGTTCTCTTCTAATAAGAAAGCAATAAAACTGGATTGTAAAGTGTCTTATAAATCTTTCGGGCTGCTAATATAAAGGTCCCTTCAGGCAGTCGGAGCAGTTGCTTTTGATTGTGTAACATTAGGCATTAGTGTTGCCTGTCTTTTTCTGAAAATGTGCCATAAATCTATCATGGAGGAGAGGGCTTTACAACTGTGGGGCCTTACTGTGCGACCCTTTGCAGGTGAAGGTGACTTTTGGCCATATGTGGGAGGTTGCTCAATTCAGTGTTTTCTATGCGTGCGCTAGAATAACCAATCTTCTGTGCTTTCTTTGTCCTTCTCGCTTTCTTTGAAGTGGTTGTTATGGCAATTGTGAGGGACACAGTTGTTTAGTATAGGTCATGCTTGGTAGAAGCATTTCCATGACAACAGCTGCTGAAGGTTCTGACTCAGAAAGCAGGAGAAATTTCTGAAATCTCAACCCTGTTTCTGCAAGAGGAAGCAGAGAGAGAGAGAGAGAGAGAGAGAGAGAGAGAAAGAGAGAGAGAGAGAGAGAGAAAGAGAGAGAGAGAGAAAGAGAGAGAGATATCACGGTCATCAGAATCTCTCCCTAAAGCGTTGAAATGCCATAAGTACTGAAACAGAACACAGGGAATGTACGCAACTATTTTCTTTTTCCAATTACTGAAAAACCTGCCTCCATCAAAGATGTAGATGCTGAATGATTTGTTTCACCCGTTTAGCAACACATTTCAGGATTACTCAGAGGGCACCCCACGCAGTTTTCACAATAGCCACCTTGAATGGAGCAGATATGCTGTTAGCGAGAACAAATAAATGCTGAATGTTACCTTATCTGCTCAGCAGTGCAACCAGTGTCATTTTTCCAATTGTTTGATTATTTTTCTACCTACCAGCCTGATTCCAGAGTTAACTGAGCCAAGTTGGATATGCAAATATGCTACACGCTACATATTGCATGTTAATTATTTATGTTAATTTCTCAAAGACATGCCATACATATTATATTATATATAGTTCTGCTGGGAAAAAAAAGCAGAAATTTTTATATGGTACCAGGCTTAACCAGCTCATGTAAACTACAGTCATGAAATCTAAATGGCACCCATGACATTGGACAAATCCTCAGGAAATGAACATGGCATAAAAATAATTGAGCAACGAAGCTAGAATAAGGTTTTATTTTACCCTAATGGTGCCCTGACTTATCAGCGGCATGCAGTTCAACCGATAGAATTCAAATTGATTGAAAATAACCATTTTATATTCCATATAATGGGTTCCATTGCTATCAATATTCAGTGAAGGGTCATTTTGGATGAAGGCGTTAATAATCCATGCTCTAATGCAATCAGCCTCTGTGTGAATCGCCGATAGTGGGCAATCTGTGAATGCAAGGAAGATTATTTGCCTCATGCTTAAGTGAACACCGGGGTTAATGGTGAAGTGTGCATGGATATGTTGATGAAATAATCACTGTACTCTACCTGATGTGGGCTGGTTTGTTTCAGAGAGAAAAGTAGAGAGCCGATTCCATAGCTGCTTAGCATTAATTCAATTCATTTTCTATCCAGGTAATTTTTCTAATTATAAAAGGCTGTCAGTTCTTAATTATTTCAGTTAGCGCATTGTTCTGTCCAATAGGAGTTACAGTGAGAGTGGGTGGCTTCAGTCCGAGAACTCTCTAAGACTGAGGTTTTATAGTCATTTGCACATTAAAAGATGATTTACTGTACAAGAGTCAAGCCTTCTACACCAATAATGGCTTCAGACAGTCAATCACATTATGAGATTGGCAGAAGAATAGATACATTTTTGTGCTTCAGATCTTTCTTTATTTTCTATGCTCTAATGTACCATTGTCTGTACTACAGGTATTCAACTATACTGTCTAGTAAAAATGCCCAAGGAACACTGATTATTTATAATTGATTCCCTCTGCAAAATAGTCTTAGTGTGCGACAGTAATGTTATTACTCTTGAAGTTGTGGGACAGTATTATCATTTTTGTGATAATCATTTTTTGTTATTTTCTGTTAAGCTCCTTCCTTCGACCAGGAGGAGAAAGCAGATATTACACGCGATTCGACACTCCCGTGCTTGCAAATAAGCTACATCACCGATGCTATGCTGTGATCGTGTTACGGGAAGAATGATGAAGTCATGCTGTGGTTATCTCAAGGAGAATAATAAAAAAGGCGAGCTGTACTGCATTGTAAAACTTCAGAGGCCCCATCCATTCTCTTTGCAGTAGTTAATCTCTCGAGCGACATTTTCCTGAATTCTGAGGGTAAACTCAGTTCAGATTCCTCCACTGAGAAGTACCTCAGGAGACAGCGGAAGATCTGTTTCAAACATTTTACTTAATGTTGTACCCACACTGCACCAAAACGAGGTAATTATCTGACATCCCCAGAATACATAAGAACCAATCTCGCCCAATGCGTAGGCCTAGCATGGGGGGTACACAACCAATTTCATTTGAAATCTTATGAGTGTATTTGCATAAAAATGTTGGCCCAATTTAAACTCGTTTAATTGATTGCCAGATTTTTTTTATAAGTGGAAAAAGCATTTTGCCAATAGTAATTGAATCTGCTGAGATACTCAGCTTCTTCAACTGCTGAAAAAGAGAGCAACCCAATATCACTAAATATACTCTTTAGTGCGGCGGTGGGCAAAGCAGGGCAAAGCTGGCCAAATCGGTTTCCAGCTTCTCTTTTTCATTATTTAATCAGCCCAATTATTTAGCATATTTTACCAACATTTCTTGGTAAGTTTACAGATGCAGAAGACAACAACAAACAAATCAGCATACAGTAAATCTGTTGAACTAATTACTACAGCTAATTTGGTTTATGGTGTAAATTGGTGACATGAAAAACTTTCATGCACATCGGCCCTACAGAAATGAAATTTGGCAGCCCTGCTTTAGAGTATGTATGTATATTGCATGTATGTATATTATACTGTGTCGATCATGGAAACTACAGTACATGATGGGGCCTGGGTGTGTTAGAATAAAGATGTGTTGCCAAGACAGTAATATTTTTACTTCATCTGAATCTATCGGATGGTGATATACCAGGGCAAATTATTAAGTGATTTAAGAACGAGCTATACCAATTTTTAAGCTTCATTTAAACAAAAACGCTATCCTGTTTGAAATTGATTGAAACCATGATTATAATTCTTCAGCTGTTTACTAGCTCACTCAGTTTCTTGCCAGCCAAAGGAAACGTTCACTGTGATTATGGAAGCAAAATTACGATGGCATCAAAAAGCTTCTGTGCCTAGTAAATTAGCAAGACATAAAATGAATGATATTCATCCCAAGATTAAGTTTTTGGCAAGTTTTTCCATTTTTATTTTACATATACATGTAAAAAGAATGCCTCACAGCAAGGAGGTCCTGGGTTCGAATCCCCGTCGGCCGGGGCCTCTCTGTGCAGAGTTTGCATGTTCTCCCCGTGTCTGCGTGGGTTTCCTCCGGTTACTCCGGTTTCCTCCCACAGTCCAAAGACATGCAGATTAGGCTGATTGGAGAGTCTAAATTGCCCGTAGGTATGAGTGTGTGAGTGAATGGTGTGTGTGCCCTGCGATGGACTGGCGACCTGTCCAGAGGGTATTCCTGCCTTCCGCCCAATGTATGCTGGGATAGGCTCCAGCCCCCCTGCGACCCTGTTCAGGATGAGCGGATTAGGATAATGAATGAATGAATGTAAAAAGAAACAACAATCCTGCCTTTCTAGATTATGTGCATAACAAAATGGTATTCCGACATGTATACAGTATATATTTGTTAAGATGCATTTGACAAAGGACTCAAACGTTAATTAAATTGTAAAACCATCGTTGAGTAGGGGAAAAATAGAATAAAAATGTGGCATTTTTATGCATGCTTCTTCAATGAACCGGAAAATGTAATCCTTGTTACATTTAGTGCCTGGCTGCATATTCTGTTCAATATCTCGGCTCTTCCGGCAGTGAAAACATGTTTACAGGCATTAGAAATGCATAAGTGTAGGAAAAGGGAAATAACAAGGAGGATAGATGGAGATGAAAGCATGAAAGCACCGGACTCATTAAAGATGAAGGAAAATCTCTGAGTTTGCAGTAATTCATTTTGTGACGCATCTGGAATGATCTTCAGAAACTGTGTCGCTACAACTTAATGCAATGGTGAGCATAGGGACAACCAGGTCATTGAATGGCAAATAAATAATTTATTATCATTATTTTTGTGAGTAATTCTTATGAAAAGATTCCCCCTCAGGTATTTTTATCTACAGTATAGGAATCATGTGATGTTGGTGAGGGCCCTATTCCGGTCACAGGAGCTTTATTAACCTGAATGTTTTTAAACCCAAACAGACGCAAAGCGGGAGTGAGGTAGACAGAATAAATAATACTAATAATAATAAAAACATCCCATTCTCTCGCCATGACGCTTCAATAAAGAAACAAGACATCAGCATCAAACATGGGACGACCAGGTGCCTGCTATTATAAATGGATTATTCTGATAAAACCATGTAGTGAGGTACTGAAGCATTGGCATAAAATGGACAGATTGAAAATGCCGACCATACAGGTGCATCTCAAAAAATGTGAATATTGTGGAAAAGGATTCATAATACAGAAATGTCGACCTTCTGAAAAGTGAACTTGGGGGAGCTTCACAAGGAGTGGACTGAGGCTGGAGCCAGTGCATCAAGAGCCACCACGCACAGATGTGTCCAGGAAATGGGCTACAAGTGTCCCATTCCTAGTGTCAACTCCTCTGATTTGTAGGGTGTCTATCTGGCAAGGCATGAGGTGTACGGTACTATGATGCAGTGGCTGATGGTCGAAAGTTAAGAGGAAACAAAGGTGGTGGCAAATGACGCTATTCTTTATTTATTTATGTATTTATTTATTGGTTTTTTGAAGGGCGGGTGTGGGTAAGTGGTTGTCTCCGCTCTCTCAAAGCTGTGTAGAGGAGGTGGTGAGGACGGGCAAGCTGAGACTTGAGTGTTAGACGGAATAATGTCGGAGAAAAAGCAAGGTACCATTAGCACATAAGTGGTGTGAGAGAGAACGGGAGGTCATGAAAACAGACCCTACAAGTCGAGTGCCGAGCCTTGGGGGGGAAGTGCGTAAGAAGGCTTTGTGCTCGAGATAAAGTGCTATCCTTGGAATTAAAGTAGTGTCCAGAGATATAGGCTTAAAGCCCTTTAAGGGCTGAGCCTGATATCCCCCTCAATGTGGTCAGGGTGCATGGGCAGTCATGTCAAACACTGCATCAAGATTGAGGATTGAGGATTGAGGTGCGGGAAGATTCTCCAGCCAACAGAGGCCAGTCATCGGCATTATGACGTAAGGAAGGTTACTGTGTGAGACAAAATATGAGAGGTGGTTACTTAGAGCACGTTTAGAGCAGGGTTTTGGAGAGAGAAGGGAGCAGAAGGACTGGAGAATTATTTTGGACAGCAAAAGGGTCAGTTTCTTTAGCACCCTGTAGAAAGTGATACAGTGATTATAGTAGATATGAATGGGAGGATGCTACTGTAGGTTGGCTATATGCTTTGTTGGATGGTAAAGATGATGCACTGGCATTTATTGGAAATGCTGTATATTTGCAGTGCCGTCACATATTCAAATATATACTCAGTGAGCACTTTATTGGGTATTTATTAGACATATTATGAGTTATGACGCGTTGTGTGTTCAGAGATGCTCTTCTGCATACCACTGTTGTAATGCGTAATTATTTGCGTAATTGTCACCTTCCTGTCAGCTTCGACCAGTCTGGCCCTCCTCCTCTGACCTCTCTCATGACCAACGTGTTTCAGTTTCTGTGAGATCACATTTTTTCCCAACACTCTGATTGTTGATGTGAACATTAACTCAAGCTCCTGACCTGTATCTGCATGATTTTATGCATTACACTGCTGTCACATGATTGGCTGATTAGATAATTGCATGAATAAGTTAATAAAAATAATAAAGTGCTCAGTGAGTGTATCATGCAATGTATTATAGATAATGTTCCAATATATGCGTATGCATTTTTGTTCCATAAGGGATGATCCTTTGTCATGTGCCGCACCAGCTTCACACATATAAATATAAATAAAATGTCCTTACTTACTTACACACAGAAGGATTATTTAGGACCAAGACTTATGAATCCATATATACAGTACATACTGTACATAAAACATGTGTTTGTGTGTGTGTGTGAGCGCGCACATTCGTGTGTGTTTTCCAGACGACCAGTGTGTGGGAAGGAACCTGATGTGACTGTCTGAAGGTCTCAGTGAGCACTTTATTGGGTATTTATTAGACATATTATGAGTTATGACGCGTTGTGTGTTCAGAGATGCTCTTCTGCATACCACTGTTGTAATGCGTAATTATTTGCGTAATTGTCACCTTCCTGTCAGCTTCGACCAGTCTGGCCCTCCTCCTCTGACCTCTCTCATGACCAACGTGTTTCAGTTTCTGTGAGATCACATTTTTTCCCAACACTCTGATTGTTGATGTGAACATTAACTCAAGCTCCTGACCTGTATCTGCATGATTTTATGCATTACACTGCTGTCACATGATTGGCTGATTAGATAATTGCATGAATAAGTTAATAAAAATAATAAAGTGCTCAGTGAGTGTATCATGCAATGTATTATAGATAATGTTCCAATATATGCGTATGCATTTTTGTTCCATAAGGGATGATCCTTTGTCATGTGCCGCACCAGCTTCACACATATAAATATAAATAAAATGTCCTTACTTACTTACACACAGAAGGATTATTTAGGACCAAGACTTATGAATCCATATATACAGTACATACTGTACATAAAACATGTGTTTGTGTGTGTGTGTGAGCGCGCACATTCGTGTGTGTTTTCCAGACGACCAGTGTGTGGGAAGGAACCTGATGTGACTGTCTGAAGGTCTAAATTAAACTCTTGCTAACCAGCTGAAGTGCCAGCAGCACTTCCCCTCCAGTCTAAGGCTGTAGGTGGTCTGTGTGGTGGAGCACAAGGCCAGGATCCAGAGCTCTCACTGCTCATCTGTTGCTATTGGAGCCAAGCCAAAAATAGACACATCTCTGGTAATTTAATTACAGCTTCACGCTGTATTCATCTCATTTTATTTTTTTTTCAATATTCATCACATGTAATAATAAGAATTCATGCGTTTGGTATCATGACAGTGTTGTGCCTTTTCAACATGAGAACATGTCAAGTGAAGAAAATGCACTTCCAGATGCAGTGTGCGCTTTGCACTTGTTCTAATTAGCATTGTGCAACAGGAGACTAATGCACGTTTGCTTGACATTGCTTATATAATTTACCATCTCCGCTTTTAATAAAAACCTACTTTTTTACACTTCATTTCCAGAGTGAGGGGCGTGCTTGACTGGCTGCTGATCTGTGGCTGCAGGGTCAATTAACAATTTAAGGAATCAATTAAGCACCAGCTTTATCAGGGTATTCAATGAAATGACACTGGAATTGAATGACATGAAATGAAATTGGGCCCTCGAGGAATGCTAAGAATATAAGATGCTGTAAAACTGAACAATGGTTAGAATAAAAGTAAAAAATAATTACATTCTTTTTTTATGAAAATTTAAAATACCCCTTTCTGTTTTTAGTTGTGTGTATTGCTTCATAAATGTAGGCTATATACTCTCCAAATGGTTAATTGGAATATGCAGCCCTAAAACTGGACAGGCTATTAATAAGGAGTGCTTGGTAATATACAATACACATTATAAGAAGTCCAATATATTATAGAGCCTTTTGCATAGGATACGGTTTTTCCATTATATTACATTTATCAAAGGAAAAATAATGGTCTGCCCTTTCTCTGCCATTTCTGTTTTCAAATGCATAAAGAGCCTCAATAAAAGCACAGGCAAGCCTCAACCAAAACTGCTGAAACGGTGTGCCAAATAAATAAATAAATAAAATAAAAACAAAGTGGTAACAGTATAGCTATCGTTTGTTAGTTCCTTTCTGTTCATTTGTTGCCTATTACAATCTTCATCATGCCCAGCACCACAGACGTTGTGTGGTCCACAAGGGCCCTTTTCAAATTCTTCCAAGAGGCGCTCTCCTCGCTGTTCAGAGGAGAGAAGGCCTGTAGTGTAGTGGTTAAGGTAAATGACTGGGATACGCAAGGTCGGTGGTTCTAATCCGGGTGTAGCCACAATTAAGATCCGCACAGCCGCTGGGCCCTTGAGCAAGGCCTTTAACCCTGCATTGCTCCAGGGGACGATTGTCTCCTGCTTAGTCTAATCAACTGTAGGTCGCTCTGGATAAGAGCATCTGCCAAATGCCAATAATGTAATGTAATGTTCAGCACTGCCCCACCTGCCAATTCAATTTCAACAGCAGCACAAATGTAAGATGTAAACGTTATTCAATGTTAAAAAGCTTTCACAACTGAAATATTGAAAAGCAGTGTTTCAACAAACTAATATTAAAGGACTGTCCCGTCCATTAGGCTTATAGGGCCCTGGTGTGGTGCTTCTCATTTATTTATCATTTTTATGTATTATTTTGGGGCCCCACCGAATCATGGGCCAGGCTCTGCCATGGTGCGTAGGCAATCCATTCCCTTCTGGGAAAGTCAAAGGAGGCGTGACATTCTAAGGAACGTGTAAAATATTTGTATTCATTTAAAGCAGTCACTCGCAAGTATACCATATAATGCTCCACTTCACTGTCATATGCAGCAACATTACGGGGTAGCCAGCTTTAGCTTAGTGGAGAAGATATATTTTTTTGCTTTGGCTGCTTTGTCGGACAGGTTTGTACATAACATCGTATTGCAGACTGCTGGAATCATGTCTCTTTCAAAAATGCAGTAATATCTGCATTCATACCAGTAAGGCGGTCAAAAGTATGCCAAAATGCTCGACTGACATACATGATCCGATAGCAAAACAATATGCAGCAAAGTTAGAGGGTAGGTAACCTTAGCTAAACGTTAGTGGTGATGGAATGAATCTACACTAACCGCTGCTAGCACAGAACAAGTGGATTTCATTCTACTTTAGCCTGCCTGGAAGGAAGCTATTCACAATCCTGTAACCTAAGCATGCATACTGAAACACCTCCATTCATTGTCACTTTTTGTCACTTAATCGGACATATCAAGACTTCCGGAACATCTTATGGATTTCGTCATGCGCTTTCTGCCCAGGTGAGGAAATATTCTGGTAATCTCCCAAAAATAAGCAGTAGCACTGTGCAGGGGGACCCAGCTATCATGGCCAGCCAGGTGATGTACAAAACTGAATTTAGTTTGCTAATAACAGCAGATACCTCATGTTACGGAACGCTGGCCAGACACTTACTTAACGCTTAACCACCAAGGCAATCTCTAGCAAACCCAGCTAACGCACAATAGTCAATCCATACACATCTAGGGTGACCTCCAGCATGACCTAGGAAAGGAGGACACCAATAACAAGGATGATGATAACAGCAATAATTTTAATACACAAAAAATAACCAAAAAAAGCATTTGTTTGGAATTGCAGACAACTCGCATTGAAGCATTCTCACTATGAATATGATTTTAAGTAATACAGTTAGAAAGTAAACATTAGAAGGTTTAGCCGACGCGTATCGAACCAGGGTTGAAATCTATGCAAATCTGCTGTTTCATAAACATTTAAGCTGTATAATCTTCATTACATATTCACATATCATCACAAATGTGGTAGGCTTACAGGAAAACACTACACATTATTATGAAGCAAATAGCAATAATGCTATCAAAGTAAATTGGTAATAATTTTGCCTATATTGGTCTTGGTTATTGGCTGCCCTCCAGGTGCAGCCACACTTGCGTAGGCCTGGTAATTGGAAAACTCGAGGACTTTTTCAAGTCCTGGAAAAAAACTTAAAAAAATAAATAAATAATAAAAAAACCCATTGTGATTCTATCTTTCTATGCTTGTTGCAAAGATTGCATTTTTTATTCCAGTGAGATGCAATTATATTTGATGTAGTTCTGAGCCAATTGCTTTAAAACCGGACAAAAACATGTCCAGCAAGGGGTCCGGTTGGATGGAGAACAATTGAGTTCAGAGCTGGACTGTCCAGCCCAAATCTGGACATCTGGCCACCCTATACATGGTATAGTGTGCCCAGAATATCACCATTATGCTATTGGCAGATTAACTATTGTATTGAGACAGATGCTTTGATTAATATCAATATATCAATACAATCTTAATCTCCTCGGAGCCTACTTCACTTGCAATTTTTACTGGTATACACGCGTTGCTGGTATCCCCACATATTGCTACAAAGTTTCACAAGTGTCATGTTACCACAGATTACCAAAAGCAGGAAAGATTACAAGCTATTTAGTTATCACTGTAACATTAACTTTGTTACTTTGTTCTTACACTGTTCTGACTGAGTAATGCTATAACCCATACACCAGAGAGCTAAGAAATGACCAAAACAGCATGTGTAATTGTAATCATAATGTAATTGTAATTGCATTGTAATCCCACAGCAGTGAAACACTCGGAGTTACATGAGTCAGTTGGAGTTTGCAAGGTTGATTTTGATTTGATATCTTTATTTCGAACATGTAAAATAGTAACAAAACAGAAACAGTAGTTAAAAACAAATGAATGACAAAATACATGACATGACATCATAAATTCCCTCCACCAGCACTTAAACTTAAACCTATTGTCCTGTGCGAAAAGGAGTAGGAAGAAGTAACACTTATGTACCCCTTTAGGTTTGTTGTGAAGTAGCTTGCATGTTACCTGCAACTATTTTCATGAGGTTTCTGCTAACATCCGACTTAACCCGGAAGTGGGTGGGATTTCATCTGGCAGCCGAAATATGTATATTTTTTAAAGCTTTTTTGAAAATCGGACAAAAAGATTTACAGCACTTACTGTGACATGGTCTTTTACACTTATTTATGGGCAGAAATATTTTGGGATATCCAACATTACCCTTGAAGAAGACAGGCATATGTGTGTGTGTGTGTGTGTGTGTGTGTGTGTGTGTTGGGGTGGTCAGAGCACTTAATAATATTTACCAAGGAGGGAGGAATAAGCAATAGGACCTCACAAGTTTTTCAAAAACTATTTATGCCTTTTATGTGTCCTGCTGGATGGAATCCAGTGAATTAGCCACCCTGCCACCCCATCCTCATCAGTAATTGGTTTCTTTGTTTCAAGGACAGATTTAGCACCTTGTGACTCTATTGTGCGGCGCCTCCTTTGTAAATGAATTCCATCGGTATGCGCTAAAAGAAGAAAACAGCGAGGCAGCGTTTAATCAATTATGAATGCTCCGCTGCCTTCGCTTTAACGTCAGCCAAAGCTCCGAGCCGACTGCGTTTGGGAACGCGTCGCACATAAGGAAAACTGATTTACTGCTCGGCACACCACCGTACAGATGCCCGTGCATTACGCATCGGAGCGTCTGATGAATGGACTCAGTTTACACTTACAAAGGGAAGCGCTGATGTCGGGCGTATGTACGCGTGTACAATACGCGCACGTCTGTGGACATGTAAAATCATATTTCACTTCTGCTGCTGTGTTGGGGCTTAGCACAGATGGCAAAATACTGACACAAACTGAGAGACATAACAGCTTTCACTTTTATCTTATTTTAGTAAGAAGTAAACAGAGATAATGATTCAATGGTATTATTAAACTTAATGAATAGCCACAAAACAGCCAGTTCACAACATCCAATCAACAGTTTATAGCTGACAGTATACTATAATACAATATAAAAAACACTCCTCAAAGTAAACACTAAACTACATATACCCAGATTTGATCTCTCAAACTTTCAAATGAACAGAGAAATGGGGGGGCCTGTACCGTAGTGGTTAAGGTAAATGACTGGGACACGCAAGGTCAGTGGTTCTAATCCCGGTGTAGCCACAATAAGATCCGCACAGCTGTTGGGCCCTTGAGCAAGGCCCCTAACCGTGCATTGCTCCAGGGGAGGACTGTGTCCTGCTTAGTCTAATCAACTGTACGTCGCTCTGGATAAGAGCGTCTGCCAAATGTCAATAATAATGTACACAAACAACATGCATGTGAAAAATTAATTTCAAGTAAATATAAGCAAACACTTCTATCTGTTGATGCATTATTCCAATAGTAATGCATGCTTGCATTTACTGAATATTTTATTGTCCTCCGAATGTATATGGGCAGCTATAGCTTTTGTTTTCATACAAACATTTTGATTTTGAAAATAGTGTTTTTAGACAACCATTACAGGTACCATTTCTCTCCCTTTCTCTCTCTCTATTTACCCATCTCTATCTCTCTCTTTTTTACGAGTGCTGCCAAGCTTGTCATTTTTAAGTGCACAGCATTTTCCTGGGACATCAAGTCACCTACAGTTTTTTTCTGCTTATGGTGTTTACGTCGTGTATGGTGGCAGCTTTCTGCAGATGGACCAAACAAACAGCGATAGTCTTAGTGTTGCTCAAGCACCTCCTCACCTCCCACTTCAGACCACTGTGCATTTCCACCATCATGCCTCCTCCTTCACAGCTTTCACAGATACTCTCGTTCTCAGGACATTCACTGGCTGCAGGCAATCCTCCTCATTAACTAGAATTGTGAAACCAAACACAGATCTTGGGTCTGTTTTTTTGTCCAGCTCTGAGGGGTTTTGCCTCAGTAAATATCTTAGCTTGCAAGCATCTGGCACATTTTGACATCTAATCCTTTTGGATTATTACAACTCAAAGAAAGTAATATAGCTTATTTCCATGACAAGCATGGAACTACTCATTAAAACTAAGCAGCCAGTTTAATTTTTTTATTTTAAATATGACCCAATCACATGCTGTATACATTTATCTCGATTCCATTAAACTGATAATATTTATTTTAATAAGTTGTGATTATTATACGGCTATTATTTTGGAAAGCTGAATCTTTTTTTGTCCAGATCCTCGTGCAGAAGTGAGAGAATCATAACACACTTTAAATTTATTTATTTACTTCCTGTATTAAATTGCATTTATTCAGTTACTTAGATATAGCTGGAGAAAAGTAATGGCAAAATGCAATTGAGAATCCAAGACCAAATTTTACACGCTTCTCAACTGCTAAAGAGATTTAGGATGTGATAAAGATAAGATGGACCAATTAAGAATTTTGTTACGTTAATTAAAGGCCAGAGGATTAACAACTGAAGAACTTGTCACAATAAGCAGCCTGCCACAAAGATAATGTCTCAAGGCCATTAATAGCCGTTCACATTGTTTGCATCACAATCCAGCAGATCTGGGTCCAGTATCTGGGTCCTAGATCAGAATTATCTGGATTTTAAAAACCCCTTTTTTCTATCCCAGATCAAAACGATCTTGTTGGTTTTGTTGCGGGTTTTTCAAATAATTTTCAGATAGGATCATTCTGATCCAGATACTACAAAATCAGGAGCATAGAATCTAGATTTGCAGTCTTCGGATCTGTCTCTATCCGTTGGTCAAATAATTCAACACTTTGTTGGAAAATATGTAATTAAGTTTGCATATTATTCCTTTTCATCTGCAGCGGTAAACAATACATGGGCCAAAGTCAGTCTATTTTCAGAATTAAGTTTGCATAACTAGTCCTATTCATCTGCTTTAGTATGCAATACACAGGCCAACTTTAAATTCAATGTCTCACTGAATGAAAATGATTAAAAACAGTTTAACTTTAAAAACTTCTAAATGCAACTGTTTTGAGAGCATAATGGTTTGACCGATCAATCGACCCTAGTTAAAATAATGGTTCAGTACAGTGTGTCTCTGACTGTCCAGCTGGTCCATTCTGGATTCTGGCATTCTGGCAAAAACTATGCTATTCTTGTTTTTGCTCCTACCCACTATTTACTATTTTTAAGGCTTTCTTTAGACCACTTTTAGTGTTGTGGGGTCTTCTTGGGAATATTTTATTGTCCATTTAGAAGGGATATCGTTTTGGAAGGCTTTCTGTTAATGTGAAATCACTGGATAAAACTTAAAACAAAAAATTATTAAAGTTTGCATTACATTAATGGCATTTGGCAGACACTCGTATCCAGAGTGACATACAGTTGATTAGATTAAGCAGGAGACAATCCTCCCCTGGAGCAATGCAGGGTTAAGGGCCTTGCTCACGGGTCCAAAGGCTGACCTTGCGGGTCCCAGTCATGTACCTTAACCATTACGCTACAGGCCACCCACAAGTGTTGTGCCATATGTCCTGACATCAACCTTGAATCCATCCTTTCAGTGGGATCAATATTATCCTGATTTTCTGTATCAACCCTATCTCTACCTTAGAATTTTGAAATACCTAAAACCTTTGATCTAGATTCTAGATGGGATAAAGATTGTGTAATACAATCCCAATTTTTTGGATCAGGATCACAGCGTCTAGATTTGAAATACCCAATTTTGAGATTGAATCCCATCTGATTACTGAAATCCTATCCAAAAAAAGTTTGGAATACTGGGCTGTGGGGGTCAAAAGATTTTTAATTTTAAAATACTGCACAAATAAGTCAGAATTCCAGGCATGCGTGTGCACATTGTCATTTATATATTTCTGGCACATTAAATGCTGATTCTCTTTATGCTTCCTAACCACAATTTCACTCTGTACTGCTCTTTTAGAATACAAGTTTATCATGAAACGGTATTATCTGATTGTATTAGCTGCATATACGGCTATTGACCCAGAAGTAGGCCGTAAAAAACCCAAGCGGTTTGGCAGCAGCATAAAAGTGACTTAGCATTAGAGACCTGAGCAGGAGGGGAGAGGGAATCGCGGCATTTATCGTTTTCTCAGACACTTTCTAATCCCACGTGTGCGGGGTTTCTGAAGGCTTGAGCGTCAAACTGTAATGACTGAGTGTGGGAGCGTGCAGTGCGTCATATCCACGATCGAACGGAGGCTATAAATACTCTGTGCAATTAACACTCTCGCATTCCTCTAATCTTCAGAACCTGAGTGCACTGGGTACCCAGTGCCCAGTGTCTCAGCTGTCGCTCATCACCGGGTGAGTTTTAGACGCACCGTACGGGCGAGCAGTTGTTTGACTGTTGTAGTGGGGGGTATTATTAGTCTGTGAGAATGACCCTCAGCCGAAGAGGCTATTGCGTGCGAGTGGCAATGAACAGCAGGAGTTAAATGCCTCACATTTAGTCCTACCTGAGTATAGACCTACCTCTTGGATTAGTTACCCGTGCCATATGACTCAGTTCACAGCCTGAGAAGAGGGGCGGGAAAAAAAGGAATGAAATAACCGAAATCCCTGAAACAGCCACAGCTTCACAATGACAGGACAGGATTGTGCCTTTGGTGTCGATATGAGTTGTGTAACACGGTATAATATGATTTCCCCTCCCTTTCTCTCCCTTTCCCCATCTGATTTATACTGAATCCCAGTGTCACTGCTGCTTACTGGACTGAATCATTCCTGCAAGCAATCCATTTGTGCCACATGACTGCTCCTGTAGGTCAACATGTTTATGAGCAAAGGCTTTGTTTGTCCCTGACTGTTTGCAAAGATCATTGCGGCTCTTGTACAGGAGGGCAGTGACATCCTATGGGTGGGGGCGGGGGGGTCAGAGTGATTCCATCTGCCCCTGACTGACAAGGGCCCTCCTCACTGTACTGTAATGGAGAATCAAGCTTCACATTGGGTAGAACCTTCTTGATATACGTTTATGAAAATAGAATACGCCGTATCCACCGTTGATACGTATGATCATATAAAAAAAAATTATCCTTCAAATGGGACCTAGTTGACGGTCGAGGTGAAATTGTAAAATGCTCTAATTCAGGACGGAGGCCTGTAAAGACCTGTCCAGCTCGATTTTGATCACTTAATGACAAGAAATATGCAGGACCTGAGGCACAGTTGGCTTATGAAGTTAAAAATGTTTCACATCGCAAAGAGCGATTATTATCATCATTCCTGGCACATTCATATCTTGGATTTTCTACCATACAAGCATAGATTCATTCGGCCTATCTGAGGTCTGATACCCATATGTCCTGTGCAATGGGGTTGCTCCACCAACACAGTTGAGGTGACAAGGGAACATTCCAAATTAGGATGGGAATTGGACATACACAGTTATAAAGAAATAGATAAATAAATACTTTTGATCTCCATGTTCCCCTCCTCTTCCAGTGAGACTGCATCAAATGCTATAGGGTGGCCTGTAGCATAGTGGTTAAGGTAAATGACTGGGACATGCAAGGTCGGTGGTTCTAATCCCGATCTAGCCACAATAAGATCCGCACAGCTGTTGGGCCCTTGAGCAAGGCCCTTAACCCTGCATTGCTCCAGGCGAGGACTGTCTCCTGCTTAGTCTAATCAACTGTACGTCACTCTTGATAAGTGTGTCTGCCAAATGGCAATAATGTAATGTAATCACATCCAATGATGTGAGCATCACTCTGTGCCTAACAATAAGCAACACATTTATTTAGTTTCTGATACGCCGGTAATGTGCAGTAGCTCCGGACGCCTCTTCCCAACTCGCGGTCTTTGAAGGACTTCTGATCCCATAAACCGGTCGCGTGAGCGAAACATCCGCTTCACTTACGCGCAAAACCTCCAGCCGCACGCCGAATTGTCAGCTGTCCCTGCGAGGAGCTCGTTAAATTCCCGGCCAAATTCAAGCGAGCGGCCGGCGGATAGCCGAGACGTAGAGCGCGCCTGACACAAAGCCGCGCGGAGCAGACGGCTTAGCGCCCGCCGCGGCCGATATAGCGGTTAAATTAAATGACCCGCGGTTACAGCAGCCGGGGAGGGGCGGCGCGGTGCGACGAGGAGCCGGATAATGCAGCATAATCCACGCAAGGCTGCCCTCGCTGTTCCAGGGGTTATCAGCAGCTGCCACATCCAAGACCGGCTCCCGCCCGTGATTGATACACTGTAAATTGATTTCGCCTTGATTAGCATAATGAGCAGGGCCAGATGAGATGATCCCCGGCAGTTTGCTTATTGATGGGGCATGGCTCGCGTTATGGATAAAAGTCTCCGCTGACCCTTGAGATTAAGAAAAATAAAATCAAAATTTGATTCTGCGTAACGGTGGGGATGTGGTGTGTGTGATGGGGGGTGTTCTGGCTAGTGCTGATGAAATAGAACGCAAGATATTCAAACCAGAAGAAATTAGTGTAACAACAATTTGGCATACTTCATCAATAGCATTAATGCACTCTGGTTTCTATGGTACGTTTTCCTAATGGAGTCTTCATATTATTGCTAGATGCGTCCAAAGCAATTAACACTTTAAAAAGGACCAAAAAAATAATAATTAAACCTTAACAGAACGAAAGGAAATAAAAATATAATATGGCACGGTTATTGATGTTGTTGTGAGCCATAGCTCAGAACACAGGATGTTTAGCAGGTTTTCATTTCACAGATGGCTTTTTGAATTGGCAACACGGGCGCGTGGATACGGCTTTTATTAATAGGCTCCGTTCTGTTGGTCTAAAACACGGTTTCCATTATAGACATGGAGAAATCAGTTTTCATTTTCTCTGCGTGATTTCGGTTCTTGTATCTATTTAAAAACCCAGACCACCTGCTTGGAGTCTGGCATGCTGGCACTCTGGAGTAGTGTTGATAAAGCACCATTGGTTGTTTACTGCACTGTGAGGGTTATTGAAATCCTATTTACACCTGGGCAGTGGGTGGCAGTTCCCGTTCACACGGTGTTAATTTTGCAACAATTTGAAAAGACGGCAGGGGAAAAAGAAGATCCCATTCCTGTTAATTAACGACTGGCACCAGCATATGATGTAAATGGCCGCGTTTCCATTAGTGGCGCTGAGGCAGGCTCATGGGAGACACTCCCGCCAGTCTGGACTTTGATCAACTGAGAGAAATCGTGCAGAAAAAAATGTCTTCAAATGTGAGCAAAATCAGCGCGTGTTTATGATTTTATTGTTCTGAAATCAAGTTAAGAGCAAGTTAGTGGTGCCTGGAAAATCATCCTGGAAAATACTGGGAGGAAACGTCTGTTGAAATGAGCTGGTAAGTAGAAAACCTCATGATATAATACTTGGTTTTTCTCCCAAACATCTGATTTATTTCATTTACCCCAAAGATACCCCAGTTAATGGCTAGCATTACTGGTGGAGTTGATATCCTCTTCTTATTGAGTGGCTGGCCAAAAGGAAAAATGGTCACTCCATACCGTAGGCCATGAGGCAGGAGTGCAGCTAAGGGGGTAAAACAGACAACAGGGAAAGCTTTCCTGGGCACCAGTGGGTCCTGGGGGCCCCTAGAGGCGGAGTGTGTACGTATGTGTGCCAGTGTGGAGCCTTTTCATATTTTTTTTCCTGCAGAAATAAATAATTGATCCATCTCTGCACGAGGGACTCATCATCATGTACTCTTCTTGACGGACTGACGGACTGACTTTTGCTGCCAAGGGCTTATCGCGGTATTCAAGACGGTTCAATATTTTGCATATTAGTCTGGTAGCTCAGTCTTGTCTTGTTCTCTCAACATGGGGATTATTGCGGTATTTCTGTATTCTGATTCTAGGTTGTTCAAATAGTGCTCTGTATTACCCCATTATTCATGAGTGAACATTGAACAGTGAACATTATACAGAAATTTTAAGCATAGTCATTAATTTCTATGTTTTTTGTAGACAAATGTTAATTGGCATACTGTACAGATTAAAAGAAGCTCAATTTAAAGGTATTGAAATATGCTTAGAAAGTGCCTGTCACAGAAAGAAGATTAGACAATGTTCAGGAGAGAACATGGAGGCCATTTTAAATGGAATGGATGTTGAACCCTCATGAAAGGAGAATAAAGCTAGTTGAGTAGTAGAGTCTCATTCTCAAGTACTGACTGCACTGGACATATCCATAAAATTTATGAAAAATGGTTAGGCTGTGACTAATTGCCCGTTTAGTGTCTCAGAAGGTTGTTAAACAGACCATTACCTTTTAACACCTAAAGTAAGAAATGGGATTAATTAAGCAGAAATGTATTCCTCAATGCTGCCAAGAACCTTCCTCCTACTCTCTAAAAACAGTGTCTGATGGTGGTATGGACTCAAGGGGAATCTCTGGTAATTATATGAGAATAGATTCCCCTCTGTATTCTCCAGTCACAAAAAAGATTAAATAAATGAGAAAATGTATGAATATATATGGATGTCTGTAGCTGAGTTTTTGTGAAATGTTGCACTTGCTGAATATTGCATTCTGTATCACTCACACCCGGGTAGCAGTGTATGAATATTGGAGAAAGTCTGTTCACTTGTTTTATCTTGTACAGAACCAGCTCTGATAGGGTTTTTAGAATTGTGGCTGTGCACTATGATGATTGGGAGTGTGCAACAAAGTGTACAATTCTCAAAAACTTTATCAGAGCCGGTTCTGCTCCCATTGACCAAAAAGCACGAGTGTACAGTAATGATCAGTGGATGTTTTTGTATTTTTTGCCAACACAGTGACATGGTCTTTTCAACAATATTAATAACTGTGAGGAATATGTTACTTGTTATTTCTTGCCATCTTTCATGTCATTGACTTTGCTGTCTATTACTGTATGTCCATATTATGTATGCACACAAATAACCATGTGTGTACTATCAAACATTAGGAAATATATGCTATTGGTTGCTCTGAGTGGCAGTTTATGTAATTTGATAAAACCTGAAGCAGGACTATCAATTTCAATGTAATCATTTAGCAGATGCCCATAGCCAGAGTGCCTTATAAAAGTACATTTCAATCATTTCCACTGATCAGGTCTAGCGAATTACTTTGCTGGTCAACAGCAAACACTGTACAGTACTAATACATTGTACTGTATTGTGATACATTCTGTTTGCCCTTGGGAAGACTTTCAATTGATCATGTTGGAGATATTATAGAAACAATCTTTGATATGTGTACATTTTATATTTCACTGAAGATGCATGGTGCTATATTAATTGGAAAGTATAAACATTATTTAATGTACATTTTGCCCATCTTTTTCACCCAACTGGCAGTAGGACCCTATAAGCCCAGTTAAATCTGTGTTGGTATGACATCATTTTGGTAGCTGTGGGATTTACAGTAACACACGTTTGAACTTATGGCACAGTGCAGGCAGGTTAGGGGTTGCCTGAATAGCCAATCTCACATCAGACCATGGATGCACATGACAGATGTACTTTATGAAATATAGCCCTATAAACAATGTTTTGGATGAGGACGTTTCTAGGCAAGATACTTATATTTGCCTCCAGACAGGTTTAACATGCAGTATGTCCCCTCCCCCCCCCCCATTTCATTATTTCCATTAGAACGAGCTCTCCTTTGTTTCTCTTTTAATTACAAGTAATATGCATCAACTAAAAAAAATATATAAAGGCCTTTCACTTAAAATGTTAATCTAATTACTGGCCTTGTTAACTGTGTGTCGATACTGTATGTTTGAATTTCCACACAGCAATGTGCAAATGGATTAATTTATTCTGTGTTATGACACCACCGTAGTTCCCGTATTTTGTTCCCAATTACGCCTTTATAAGCTACATAAATAAACGTGGATATCCAGTACTCAATTATAAAGTTCCTCCAGAGAGAGTGACATTTTACTAATTGTACGTATTTGAGAATTGCCATCACTCAATGCATTTTAAAGGGTGTGCTGTACTGCAGCAGAACACGAGACAGCCCTGTAAACCTCAGGCCCTGCTATGCAGTAAAGATTTCATAAACATGCCATATGTTGCACAAATAATGAGACACATTAAATACCACAGGTGCTAAAGTGAAAATCATTATATCAGATCTTCCGGTGGTTTAGATTTAACAGCAGACAGTTGACATTAATTGTTGAATTAATGCGCCCATACCCCACCACCCCCCACCCCCCACCCCCCACCCCACACCTCCTACAAACACAAATGCATGAATGCACGCACGCACACATGCATTTATAATTTCTCCTGGCAGTTTATGATCATATTAAGTACTCTATAATGCTTTTGTATCCTGAACTGCACCTGTATATGTCATAATATTTTGCAGGGTAAAAACTTGTGGTGGATGAACTCTTCACTGCTAACATTGTGCCAGAACTAAACCTGCTTCCCTAGATTAACTTGTTTCTGGCATAGTTTTCCCAGATTCTCATGAATTAGTAACATTTTATATACAGAAATATTCAGTAAGCACTATGTCCTGTCTCTCCTGGAATGTTTTGATTTGGGAGAGAGTAGGATTGGCATGTTTGTTTGATTGCCTAATCCCCTAGGCCCTGTGAATGTAGCCTAATGGATCTTAAGATGGAAGTAATGGAGTAGCCGGGTTTGGGTAGCTGTTTGACTAGGTAGAAATTAAGATTTGAGAACTCACTCTGTCAATGGTCAAATTGGTTCCTCCCAGTGAGGGTGACTGCAGTCTGCCATATACTTTTTATCCCCCGCACATAATCATCAATAATATGACAGGATATTGGTAGCTGGCTGTCTTCATTAAGGAGTTTATTGCATTAATTAATTTCAGAGGAGGTTCCCAGATATGCCGATAACATATGCCATTCCCCCATAGACGGTGTCCTTCATCCTCTATGAACGTTTAATCTAATCTGGAGCCATTTCATACATGCTCATTAATCACCTCGGGAAGCCCAATCAGGGTCTGAGTAATGTTAGGCATGGCCTTGTTCGGCGATCCCACAGTGGCACTTAGCCATCCATTTCATCCCACACATGTCACGGGAATTCTCTGTGGATCACTGACTCATGTCATCTTCAACACTTAATCACACTGAGGGAATAAGTGCAATAATACAGGGAGCAGATTTTTATACTTAAGTGCACCAGTGGGTTTTTGGCCCTTTTGTTTTTTTTCCTCTTCAACTTGGAACTGGAAAATAACTCCTCAGTTAACTCTCTGCCACTCACATCCAATACAGGACAGCTACTTACAGTAGTGTGTGAAAATATGTGGGCACCCCTGGTCAAAAAGCCTTTTCCAAATAATATCTAAGTGAACAGAAGTGAACCTGACCTCTAAATGTTAGACAGGACATTTTTTAACATTCCTTTTTTTTCTTTTTCTTTTTTACAGTTTCAAAATAATAAAGTGGAAAAAGGTTCTGTGCAAAAGTTTGGGAGCCCTGGCAGTTAGTACTTTGCAACTATAGCTTGTAAATGCTTCCTGTAGCCAGCTAAGAGTCTTTCAATTCTCGTTTTTGGAATTTTTCCCCATTCTTCCTGGCAGAACACCTCTAGCACAGAAATATTCTTCCACCTCCTTGCATTTACTGCATGTTTGAGATCTCTCCACAGATTTTCAATAATATTCAATTATTGGCCATTCCAAAACTTTCATCTGTCTTCCTGGTTACCTAACCTCTCTTCAACTTCAATGCCTGGACTGACCTTTGAACATTAGCCTCTAGAATTTATTGATATATGGTAGAATCCATGTAGGTCTTTGTTAAAATCTTTCTAGGTCTTCCAGAGCTTGCCATGACTTCAGCTGTCCCATTTATCTTCCAATGTTTCTGACAGTGGAAATAGGTATTGAAACATTGAGAGTTTTTGTAGCCTTCTCCTTGGTGGCAATGAACCAGCATCATTCTGAAATCTTTGGACAACCATTTAGGGGAGCCCAAACACCAGACAGAACAACCACTGCAGTTGGATACATTAGAAGGCATGGAGTTACTTCAGAATAAAAAGTTCAGCCCTGGCATTATACTCACCTGACTCATTGAAGCCCTAATGACTAAATCACCTGGGTTTGGGCCTTAGTAATTATCTTTTTAAAAAGTGACAAGGAATAATCTTGCTTTAAAATGTGAAGAAAGGTCTTATGTTTAACTCTGTACCAATTAAAAGTCAAGTTTGCTTTCAGTCACATAAAGATTCATTGTAACAAACATTTTTGCAGCCCACTGTATATGTGAGGCTATTTTACCCCCTACAGGTGAAAACTACTAAGAGCACACAACTGCCACTGATCACCTAAAAGCTTCTGGATGTTTGGAGAGGGAGTTGGGGACAGTGGGAACCAAATAGTGGCAATTCAAGAAACCCTAGCCAACTCAATCCCACCATATTTATTGTATTAATGACATACCCAAGCCTTGAATTCACAGCTATAGGGCCCAGCCTGCACTCGTGGTGATAGCCTGATAAACATTATAAGTACGTACTACGTAGGCAATGATACAAGTATCATTTGGGAAAACATAATGCATAGTTTATCATTGCATTTTGTAATAATTGATGATCCACCCATAGCCCTTCTCCCCCCGGACTTCATTCACATGTATGCAATGGATCCAATTACCGAATCCTTAAAGATGAATGTGTGCTCTCTAGAAGGGCTCTGAACGAGTATGCCATTTCCACAGGTCAGGAATGGGCACGGCTGCAAAAGAAAACTCGGTAGCAAGGAGGAATAAATGCTTTTTTCAGGTCACAGCGGGAGATAAATGGCACAGAGACAAAACAAATCAACATTCAGTGGCCTGGTCTGTTAGCAGATCCATACTAATCAGCAGGACCATATTGAGCTCTCTGCTTCAGGGACCCTTTCCAATCTGCAAAGAAAACACCTCGGCCCACCTCTCGCCAAGCTTTCTACCCCCTTTCCCCGAGTTCAGGGAATGAATCAAGACACTTCTGCTCTGTGTGGGGGTTTTTTTGTTGCAGAAAACCTCCATTGAGTGATTGCAGGGTTTTTCTCCTGAGGGTATTGTCACACTATAGATTTGGGCCTAAGCATGGAGATGGGTGGGAAGAGGTAATTAAGTGATGAGTTCATAAAGTGACACCCAGAGAAAAAAAAAAAAAAAAGCTTGTCCTGGCTGCAATTTTGGTAAAAGGGCAAAATAACAAATGACAAATCAATAATAATTAATAATACACAATGATAATAATAATAATAATAATAATAATAATAATAATAATAATAAAAAACAGAAATGTACTGTATGTGTACCTGTACCTTTCCATTGGCACTGAGGAGAGTGTATATCTTTTGTTTTTCGTCACTGAGAAAATGACTGGATTTTTGCACCGAAGTCTATCACAAAAAAGCACCTCTGAATCTGTAGAAACACAGAGGTGCAAAAAGTGTTTCTTTTATTTACAAATGACACCTGTGATGTGTCTGAACAATGGAGCGTTGAACGCTAATGCTGTTATTATTCTTTGGAACACTGCTCCATTATTCTACAAGGGCCACTGCCCCATTAGTTAAGGTGAGGCTAAAATATTAAACAGTTCCGGCATGTTTCCTCAGACCCTTCATTTCCAGCTAAAATATTAAGACACCCAACTCATGACAGAAAGTCCAATAAATAATATGTGTTTTAAAGAAGAATGCCTCATTTTAGCCCTTTAAAGCAGGGCTGCTTTGAACAAAGACATTCAACAGCTGGTGTCAGAATGGCAGTTTCTCTTTGCTGCGCTTGTACACCCGTGGCATCATGCGGAAATATTCTAATCTTCTAGCATCATCTTAAAAAGATGTTTTTTATTTAGCAAATTTCTTTATTTATTCATCTACTATGTTTTAAACCCAAAGGTCTGAAGAGCACAATCCATTTACATTTCCATGTTGCGTTTTTGTGCGTAATGAAAATAGAGATTAGTCTTCGTCACATTTGTGGAGGGGAAATTGAAAGGAAGCGGGTGTATATTGGCCGCAGAATTAACGTGGTTACGGACGCCTTTTAAGCTGTGAAAGCACGGAAGGCAAGGCTAAAGTAATGCAAACCGAAAGGCTGAAAGGGAGCCTGCTGAAGGAGGCGGAGGCAGTGTGCGATATTGGAAGCTCCGGGCTGTTTAACATCAGGTAGAGGAGTGCTGTTCATACGTAGAAGGCCCCAGAGGGTGTTGAACATAGGATTATGAAAAGGTGATGAGTACAGCGAATGGGGAGGGGGTTAGGGCACGTATAATTTGATTCAGAAGGTTGATGAATACTTTATCCTGGGGGGTGAGGCCAATATTATGCCCAGGCAGTGAGAGGGTGCTGTGTAGAAGAAGCTGGAATGATTTCTACATGCTGCACCCCCCCCCCCCCCTCAGTGTAGGTACCTGGGGGATGAGTCAGCCATTGGGCCTGGGAGTAATTCTGTGGAGAATGAGCATGGATGGAGGATTAATTAACAATCTGTCTGAAGGTGGCCATTCCTTCAGCAAGTTTGCCCTTCACTTAGTATTCTGTTTTCATTCACGTTTTGTTCTCTTCCATCTCCCCCTGCCTTGCTCCTGCTCGACTTTCCTCAATTTTCTCTCCGTCTTTTCATCGTTCCATATTTCCGTCCCTCTCTTTCTTTCCTTGTTTAAACCCAGAGGTATGGCGGAGAGTGGGTGTTTGCAGGCTAGAGGTGTACATTGTGTCATACATATTGATCGACTGGTAACTTCTGCCTGGAAAATACTAGTCTACTGAGTCAAACCCCAGACTTTGTAAGAGGAGACATACACATTTTTAGAAGTATACAGTGCAGGTTAAATTATTTCATCTGATCACCGTGTTGCCTCAAAGAATAGGAAGAGTAAAAATGGCACAGGACAACAAAAAGCAGGTTATCAAATTTGAATTATTTTACACAAGCTCTTCATATGCCTGTGTGCAGGAATTGAGGTCTTATGACATAATGTGTCATGTGAATGAGACCAACAGTGTGCTTGGAGTGGTAAATAATTGAATTCGTTTCAGAATAATTTATAACTTCATCATAACATCGCAATGAAAGGGGTAGACGTGTGATTGAAGATTTTGTGCAGTACTCCGTGTAAAGTATGGCCTATCTTGGAGGGAAAATAAACCCAAACATTTATATTTCACAGCAAGGTAACAGTGATATTTTAAGGAACTGTCTATGATTTATGTATGACTAAAGAAAATGCTATGTTGTGACACACTCACAAGGTATATCTTAACAGCATATGATTGCACATGAGAAAATAATATCACAGACGGGTGCTGATATTTTGTGAATAGAACATTAACGTGAGCCGTTTGATAGACAGATGCTTGGTGGCTGCTGGATGCTTCAGGTAGGAGCCTCTTGTTGTGTAGAAATTACCTACTTTGCTATACTCCACCTGCTGTTTAAATCCCATTACTATTGTGAGCAAATGGTTGTTTTCTCCAGTAGAACAATTACAGAAGTTGTTTTGGTTTCCCTGAGGCTCAGAATGACGTTATGAAGGCAAGCAATTTCCCATATATCATTTATTTATTTAGTAAGTAACGTATTTCTTTGTATTAATCTATTATCTATGTATTTAATATTAAATAGTACAGAGTCTGTTTTCTTCATTTATTGTGTTAAAGTTTTTCCTTTTTGTCGATTCTCAGTGCTGGTCCTTAGATTTCTGTTTCACCGGGATGTAGGGCAGTACAGTTTGGGTGCTTTTGTCTGAGACAGTCTGCGTGCTGCTGTTCCGCAACAGTTTTTTCCGGCAGCCGGGGTTGAGGAGGCTTTTTCTGGGGGGAGCGGGGGTGCCCACCGCCCCCTGCCCCCTCCCGGCCCTTACGGGAGCGGGGAGGGAGGAAGAGTCCAGACAGTTGTGGAGAGCGTGTTCGGGGGGTGAGGGCGTAGGCGTGGGCGAGGTGATGGGCGGGCTGAGCTCACTGTCGGGCGTGGCCTGGCCGCCCTCCTCCCCCTCTTCCTCATCGTCATCGTCGCAGCACAGGGCGTGGTAGAGGATCTTGTCGCTGAATCGGACCCGCTCCCTGGTTCCGGAGGTCCGGGAGGTCTTGTGGCTGTAGGTGGAGCTGGTGGCCTCTTCGCTCGACGAGTCGGGGGTCACAACCAGCGGGCCGTTGGGGATGGGGAGGCCCCCGTTCATCTGCGAGTAAGGGGTCGCCGCTGCCGTCGCCATGGACACAGGCTCCGCCCCCGGCTCGGGTTCCCCCGGGCGCGACGCTGTCGGCTTCGGCGTCGAGGAGGAACCCAGAGACGGGGCCTCCAGGAAGAAGTCCCAGCTGTCAGAGAGCACGTCCGGGTTGAAGAGGTCCAGCCTGAAGGTGTCGCTGAGCCCCCTCTCGCTGCTGGACGTGCTGCTCACGGTGCCCACGGTCCAGTCGTCCGGCTCCAGGTCAAAGTCAAAGTCTTCTGTCAACTTATCGATCTGACCCACAACCTGAACGAGCAGGAGAAGGAGATAGGGGAAAAAGAAGGGGGAAAAAGAAGAAGGAGAAGAGTCATATAACAACCATCTGGGAAAAGAGGATGTGTAGCAACAAACACTCAAGGTAGCTCCAGTGCAACCAGACATGTAAAGCCCACATGGATAACTTTACCTCCACAAAGGCACACACACATGCACTTCCTACTCTCCTCAGCTCATAATGCTGTGGCAGCAATAAATATCTGAATAATTCTATGAATATTCAGACATAGTTATTCATTACAATGTATTCATATATTCCCAAATAAAGTATTCATATTTGTGGACAACCCTTATTCCCGAATTGTCATTGTGAGCAACCTGTTCATTACATTGATCATATCATGGTTACAAAAAGTTCATTTAAAAACATTGCATCCCAGATTGAATCCAAGCTCATTCTTCCAGTACATTGACAGTAAAAGAACAAATCTACACACAAAATGATGACTAATAATAATGAATTATAACCAACAGATGTGCTGAATGATTATGCAGGTCCTGTTTCGGAGAGCATAATCCTCTATAAACTATTTGGTTGGTAGACTCATACAGAACCCTCAGGGGATTCTTGAAGTATAAACCCACTCACTACAATAAACTATTTTTTTTTCTCCAGTTACAGGAAACAAGCAGAATAAATAACTCACAACAGAGCTGCAACAGAGCTGTGGGCGGCCTGAAGCTCCTACCAATTCTTAACATATAAACAGACAGAAGGACCATCTCAACAGACATTACAATGCCATGGAAAAACAGGCAGAATAGCCTTGAATGTAAGAACATGAGCAGTATACACAACTGTGGGCTGAACAAGATTGAAGGTGACCATTCCAAAATGGTCTTCATCATCATCAGCCATATGGGGGAATGATTGTGGAACTAGAGCATCTGATTGGAGACATCTCCTTACTCACTCATATACTGTACACATGGTGTGTGTGTGTGTGTGTGCGTGCGTGCGTGCGTGCGTGCGTGCGTGCAACTGATTTCTTAAGTGTGGCATCTGCCACGTGACTGCACCTCTGAGATATGTGTGATCAGAAGCTGCAGAATTGGGACCTGGGTTCCTTCCTGGACAACTGGGAAGGGATTCATTGACCAAGAGGTTAGAATGTTGACATTGTTAAAACATGGCACATCTTGTTCTTGCACTGGATATATTTTGAGAATCCCAGACAGAGAATTAATTGTATAAGTGCATGTTTTCTGAGCACTGGGGTTATAGCTCACTTAGTAATGTGAGTCGCTAACAGTCTCAGCAAATAAGATCTTAAAATTCTTTGCAGGTCAGAAGGAGACTATAATATAGAATAATGTGAAATACTATTTGTGCCTTTGGAAAGTTATCAAGTTAATAATTTACAAAACAACTGTCAAAATGGGAGGCAAAGAGCAGTGGAAGACATAAATAAACATGCTGCAAGCAGGCCATTACAGAAGAGCTGAAGGAAAACAGACCCATTCCCCGGTTATTACAGGCTACAAACTCTGATTCAACTCCACAAAATTTCATGATGGGATTTCAGCCGGATCCTTATACCTACTTGATGTACTGAAGTAAGGCCCAGGCTGAAAACTGCTGTGGCAATATTAGGCAAAAACACAGTTTCATACCCTTTAGTGTCTGAATGCCTTGAATGTGGGAGAAGGTTGTGGCTTCTTGGGCTGATGACATTGCTTCATTAGACCCTCTCTGTATGAGTGATAGTGCTCAATCAGCATAGACCACCTTTCACCTAACATGTTCTCAATCTTGCACAAATGCAGTTTGTCCATTAGGCAGAAGCAATGAATGTAAGCGCAGCTAATTTTTCTCCCCCCCCCCCCCCCCCCCAATACATTCATAACTGTACGAAAGGCTCAAATGGTTTTCTTGATTTTTCCACTCAAACAGAAGAACAGAGGTTAAACTGAATAAGGACCCCTGTCTGAGATCTACCCCGCAATTGCTTGACCCTTTGGGCTTCACAGCTCCCCTTTCTCATTGTGGTGACCCATCACCCACCATTGTTGGGGTGGGCAGAGATGAGACAATCTGTATCAGTATCTCAAGTTCTTTTCTGCGGTAACATGGGATTTTCACAATTTGTCAATGAATGGTAGATGATAAAATCTCATTGGTCAACTTCAGAGAGAAGAAATAGCATAAAACACATTACCAATGCATCTTCATATTATTTTCATATTCATATTCAGACACCCCCTGGCCTACACCACAATCAGTTTCACAGTAGTAATCTATGAATCACAATCCATCTTTAGGCAAACCGTACAGCAGCAACAACAAGCTCCAAATGACTCAGACAATTTTTACAGTTTACTCTTCCTTTCTTTTTTATCTTCCTGATCAAAATCAATCAATCACAAAGAGAAGAAAATATTCTCATCCAGTAACATCCATTCCTTAATTGATTGATAATGATTGTAATTGCGCGCTTTCGTTATTTCAAAGCATCGCTTTGCTGTTTTTAAGTTAGTCTCATCACATTTGCTGTAAAGTAAAAAGCCATTTGGGAATCCAAAGTCAAATGGATGTGGAAGTAGAAGAGAAGGAATATGAGAAACAATCAATCCAGCCTTTGGTGACGGTGTGCAGTGGTATCAACGAGGTAATCGCACACAGATGGTAATCTACTGTTAGACAGCATATCCGGTCATTGTTGTTCCTGAGTGCTTCCTTGAGTCATTGAAGTGTACTTGTGGAACTCCATCGAAGGTGATTGGACTGGGTAATTGGAGGTCCAGATGGAAAAGGAGTCATGGTGGTTATCTATAAGCATTCCATTAAAGCTACTGAAAAACAAACCGTTCTGACCACAGCCTGGAGAGGTAATCAATACTTTATACACCATACTTTCTTGTGCATTACTGTAGACTAATTTGCAGATGTAGCATCTTGGAAATAAGACGACCAATATGCATTTCAACGACAATACTGTAGTCTGTATGAATTATCTACGCACCTGAATATATTAAGGAGTTCAGGAACAACCTGTGCTCTTTGTGGTTGTAGCTACAAGCCAGGTAAGCTAAATCAGTAGCTTTGACAGAAAATCTTGAACATAAACCAGACTAAGACTGATTGTTCTCATGGAATGGTGTACTTTCCATTGTTTGTCAAAAGGTGAAGAGCGTGCCTGAAGAATTTTGAACTTGGTTGATCAAAGGAGATACAATGCTTTATGTTCACTGGCAGATTTTCCCCACATGATTTACAGTTACACTGCTGGGCATAGCATGAAGTGCAACATTAGAGATTGGATCACCTTGAAGTGCATGATTAAAAATGAGCAATTTTTACTTCTGTGCGTTTCTGTAAAACATTACAGATAATACCAGTATATTACACTGAAAACATTTCTATTACTGTGTAAATGGTCTCAGTGTCTAAAAGCATATTGCACGCCATCAAATTTCATGATTAGAAAGTTATTAAAATATTTATATACAAAATCTATTAAAGTTAACCAACCAACTTATTGCATACATCATAATTATGGGGTTTTGAGACAGCGATAGCTAAGCAGTGATTACACTGCCGGATTGAACTTGATGCCTGTAGTACATAATGTAATACACATAATGCAAAATTTGTAGACTATAATAATATATTGCACACTACGTAATATACCATTACATTACATTTGGCTGACGCTTTTATCCAAAGTGACTAAGTGACTTACTAAGATTACACTAAGGAGGATACAATCCTCCGCTGGAGCAATGCAGGGTTAAGGGCCTTGCTCAAGGACCCAACGGCTGGGCGGATCTTATTGTGCTACACTGGGGATTGAACCACCAACCTTGCGTGTCCCAGTCATGTACCTTAACCACTACGCTAGAGGCCCCCCAGCTGTGCTGACCTTCCACGGGGATATCCAGCTGTGGGGATATAAAAGCAGCCTCGTCCAGGGATGCCAGAGCACCTTACTTCCTGCACCTTGTCTGAAATTGTTACTAAAATGCAGGCTTCCTTTAGTCACCTGACTTGGCTCAATTTTTGACTTTGAAAAAGACAAGACCATGACCTACTGATCACTGATCAGTACACACCCAACTTTGTGGCTGTGAATATAGATAAGCCTCTGAACTTTACCGGTTGTTCATAGCCTCTGAATCACTCATAACAGAATCAATAAAGTAGCTAAAATTGGTACTGTACATTATCCAAGGCCAATTTTTTCTACATCATCCTCCGAAAGAGGGGAGAAGTACAGTTACATCACCCCACGTAACCCACCTACTATATATGGGGTCAATTTGACCCCATTCAATGTTTGATATCTCTAAAAGACCAGCTGCACCTTTTTTCCCCATCTTCATACTGGATAATTTTTATTTTTTTTCTATTTTGGTGGGACTAAATCGTAAACATGCAATAAAAATAATGCTATGTTTTCAGAAGTCCTGTACCAACTTTGTGTTGCATGGGGTTTTTTTTTTTTACCCTCTAACTGTATAAAATGTCAGAATATATACAGGTGCCAATATCCCATACAGGTGCCAATAGGAGGAGGGTTAAAGCATGTTAAATTGTGCTCCATATCCTTAAGTGCAGAGGGCAGCTAAGAGACAGTAACTTTGATTGCTTAGAAACACAAAATGGAAGCCAGCCTCATAATTCATGCAATGCATCATGGGGCATAGGCATAACATTGGTTAAAGCGAAATAGCATTTGTCACCCTCAGCATGCTCCAGCGGAATTTGTACAGCACACACCGAAACATACTGTATACATATTATTATTATTATTATTATTATTATTATTATTATTATTATTACTACTATTACTATTATTATTGCAGATCCTGATATAAACACAACATATTTTTACATATTAGCTGAATACTTGCTAGAGAATCTCAGCTATCTGGCTCAAGGGCACCAAGGCAGAAATGGAGTGCTTTGAAACCCTTACACTGAGCTTCCACCAATTTAGAGGATTTAAGTAAAAAGTGTATTGAAAACTTTTTACAATTTATTGAAGAATCTGACTTGGGTTATGAAGCGTGAAGGAAATGTTTTGCCCTGTCAGATTAGGATGCGCAGTAAAAAATATTGTGATCTGCATATTCATGAGTGATGAATATCCTTTTAAGAGCTTCACTGGTCACCTTGAAATGGGCATATTACCTTAAGTGCAGTTTTAATGAAGACGAGCGTTTGCTTTGAGATTTTCTCTGGACTCCCAAGGGTATAATCTGAATGCTGTTTTAATATTTTGGAATTCAATATCTCAAAGCAAGAATGGCACCAAGCGTCCCTATCTCATAAAAACGGTGAAGGTCTCTGTGCCATGATAAGAAGAGAAATATACCTGAAAATGTGTATGAAAAACATATGAACACATTCATATTTAATTTATATTAAAGCATACTAAACTAGCAAAAACAAAAAAATATCAATCTTCATTAGTATATTCTGGATGACAAACCAGACATCACAAAACTGTATGAGTGAATGGTGAAAGAACAAATATCATCAATCAAGCCTAGGGGGGCAAAAGAATAGTGATTAGACTACTTAAAGACTATCAATGTTCAGTGTTATTTCAACTCTGAGATTATACAGTAAAAGTAAAAATAACTACAGAGTACTCAGAGTTTACACAGAACATTTCATCATATAATGCTAGTAATCAATTTAATTAAACACACCTAGCAAACAAGAAAAACAAGAATTAGCTAGGTGTGTTCACTGAAATTGATTTCAGTATATTACTAGCATTGTAATACAATTGAAATGGCAAGCCATCCATTGCAATTGCCCACATTTCTGATTCACCAAGATAGCCTTCCTTCACTTGAACTAGAATACTGAATCACTGTTGCACTGTTCACACTTCTAGTTTTCACATGATGTATCAAAATGTTTTATACAATAGATACATTTATTATTTTTAATATGCCATTTCTTCCAGAGATACCATTGTCTAAGGTGAAATGTTTATATGAATCGTTTTGATGTAGAAGATCAGTTGAAGTACACAGAGTTTTCTTCATTTGAGTCAGGATCTCTTCACCAGACCAGTCACCTGAGGACCACAAGTGTGTGTATGTGATCTCTTTGCATAAGACCAGTACCTGAGGACCAGGAGTGTGTGTGTATGTACCCAATTCCAAAGCTGGTCTTAGCAGCCCATTGCAACAAATTCATCTTTTTAATTCTTTGGGAAAAAATAAATAAATCTTTTTGTCTTGTTTTCATCTCAAAATATCTGTCTCAGTAATTGTTGTACATGCCCTTCATTAGTAATGCTGCACGTATTATTAAAACATCCTTTTTAAAAGCCACAACAACCACAGCAAGCATTGCACCTTTTTCAGCGTACCCAATTCTGTTTGGCTTCTTGCTCCTTATTAAAGCATTCCAGTGGAGGAAGCATCAATATAGCGCGTTTGATTGCCAATAAATAAATAAAGAGATCACACTGGGCTTGCACGTTCACAAATAATAAATGAGACTAATAATGAATGTGTTAGAAATGGAGGACCGTGGTCTGGGTTATCTACGACCGTGTAATGGCTGAAACGCATAATCAGGGAGCTAGATCTCTGAACATTGGGTTTAGACGTCTGAAGCGTTACATGCTAGGATTTACTGTAATTACCCTCTCGTAACTGGGCGTGCTCTGTGGGCGGCAGCGCATATCCCGTACCCTTTAGTCTCCAAAACGGGCTCAAACTCATTGAAACCCTGTCCGTTTATCCCCCGAGGCACGCTCACAAACAATACCGCAATGAGCGCGATTCTGTAGGAAATATTGACAGCAGTGTCATCATAGGCAGCATCTAAAGGTTACGGTTAAAGGGATGTATTGATCCAGGAATTAGCGATCCCTTTTGCTGGGGCGAACCAAGTGAACATAACATTAATATGAGATCACAATATCGCCAGAGGCATACATATGCTGGGGTGTGACATACATAACTATAACTAGCATAACCAAAATGGTATATAAACAAATATATATAGTATGAGATCTGGAAGAATCCTCTGTACTGTTGACATATGGTCAAGGAAACAAACATTTGGCCATCAATAAAGTTCTAGGCATATTTTGCGCAGTAGTCACATGAATAGAAGTATAAATGAGCAGCATTTTGACACCGATGCATTACGTTATGTCAGAGTGAGAGGATTTGTCAAGATGGTGCGTTGTGGTGCGCATAATCTTCTATGCTGCACATTAGGCTCATATCCTTTCCACACCATAATTAAACTTCATTCTGCAATGATGTTGGAATTTACTGTATTCACACATTGAAATTTATATGAATTTTTTTCTTTATATAAAGATACAATGCATATAACATTCAGTTTGTTGACAAAACTGCACTCATACGGAAGTTGTTTGAATGGATCGTTCTGAAATCACGTGACAATTTCCTTGACGACAACATTATTAGCCGTGCTGAAGTATAAGTGGTCATAGAAGCCGTTCATTTCAGTGGTCATACACAGGGGTCAAAGTAGGCCTAGATGAAAAATTATAATGGTGCCCAGTCAATATCAGTTCTCATATAAAGGCTGGATTGTTGACCTGTAACAGAAGAAAACAAAGATCTCTGCATTTCATAGATCTAAGCAAATTGTGCATTGCAGGAAATAATATTTTCTTACAAATCAGTGGGCTCCAGAATTATTGGCACCCCTGATAAATTGAAAAATACAGTTATTGAATTTGGAGGGATTTTTGACCATTCCTCTACAGAGAACTTTTCAGAATCATTGATATCCTCCAGTTCAGACCACAGGTTTTTCATGGGATTTAAGTCTGGAGACTGAACAGACTTCAACCATTACTGAACATTGTTCTTTTTACTTAACCATTTCTGTGTGGATTCTGATGACTGTGATGTATGCTTACAACCAAGACTAAGCATCCTAGCAGAGACAACCACAGCAGCACAGCATCTCCAAAACATGAATGACCCAACACCATATTTGACAGTAGGTATCAGGTGCTTCTCCTGTATGCATTACATTTTTTCGGCTAACATGACAATAGTGTGTATGGCCAAAACGTTCAATTTAGGTCTCATCTGGGCATAGTACTCTTCCAGTCATAATTCCAAAGCGGTTTGGGCTCAAAACGCACTTGCATCCACTTCCTGGCAATTTTGCAACAATCCCATATGGGTTATGCCTTTGTATTATTGCCCTTACAGTACCAAGTGATATGTTTAACCATGTATTAATGTATTATGTGTTTATGTATTATTTTTATACCCATTACCTGACCTAGCAATGGTTGACAAATTAATTTTGCATGCTTATTACCTCATTGCTATACTATCATGAAATAGGAAGTGATGGAATGGCCAAATACAGTTCCTTTAGATTAACTAAATTAAAGTAAAATTTTACTTTCTTTTCACAATTGTTAGGGATAAAACATGCATTGTATTAAATTTGCCTTAATTTCCAACCTCGGTGTGTGATGGAATCACCTTCTTGGTCGGAATAACTACTGAGTATTTTATAGCTTTAACATTGTCAAATAACGTTTTGCGGTGTCTCTGGGCACTGCAGAGATGCTCACTAAATCAGGACAGAGAGGGAATGGGCGAGTCTCAAACAGACAAAAGCAAATACTGTGGCAGTACAGATACCCAAACTTATGAGGAAGAGGCCTGAAAACCAGTTACCAACCACATAAAATAAAGAGAAACAGGAAGGACTTGAAGTATAATCAACAACTAGTAAACTCCTCAGTAATAATGACCAAAGGCCACTTCACTAATAATAATAATGAACAAATGCCTCTTCAGTTATAAACATTCCTCCTTTCGATTCCCAAAAGCAGGCCAAACAGTGATACAAAAACACCTCGGAGAACAAGCGAAGAACTCTTAAACGAGGCCCGACCGCATCAGAATTTCTAGCTCTACTGGGTCACCCTACAAAAACACAGGATCAGGAAATCAATCGGCCATGCCGGTTGCTGCCTCTCTTAAGCCCAAAGGACAGGGCGTTGTCACACCCTGATTGGCCAAGAGGGGAATACGCCAGGTTGCTCTCAATTACCAATTAAGAGCCAGTACTCACATCCTGAGCTGCAGGTGAATCAAATTACCCTCCCAATCAACCCAGTGGAAGTTTGCTCTGGTGCAAACTGAAATGAAAATCGAGGAAAAAATCCCGAAATAATCGAAACAGAAAAATAAATCTCTAAAGGAAGTACTGGCCAGCACCATAAAATGGATGACTGCTACATCATTGAAACAATTGTATTGTTTATTAACTGTATGCATTTGATTTTATGTTTGCATGCTTTACCTAATGTCATAGAGGACAGAAATGCATGCAATCAAGAGTTGGCAGTACCCTAATTATATTATGGGTCTCATGAGGTGTAAAATACTGTATATTGCATACTTATCCTCAAGGAAGTGTACTGAAAAACAGTGTTCTCACTTCTTTTCAGGACCCCTGTCTCTCAACCCCCCCCACCCCACCCCCACCCACCTTTCCCTCACAACCTCTCCTTGCTCTCTTGCAGCTGGTCCAGATTGTTAAAAAAGAAAGAATGCCTAAAAATTACAAAAACAACGTCAAAATAATACACTATATTTCACATACATTAGATGTTTACCAATATAAAATGGGGTCAAGTCACTGAAAATGCTCTCAACCGTAGTCAAAATCGTTTTCACTGTCATTATTAACTCAGACAAGTGATGTCTTTTGAGGCCTCCAAAGGCAGTCTTTTATTTAGACTTGGGCATCACACTTTTTTTGGTTTTGTCATAAAACATCAACTATTTAGGCAACAAGTGTCAGATTTTGTGGTGTATAACGGTCTCAGCATGCATACTGAAAAGGTAACGATTTGTTTACGCAAACAATCTGTGTTGTTTTATGCAAGCCTAACAAACTATACACCATTGGAATTTTTCATTCATAAAAATACTAAAGTCATCCGTTTAATAGCATACCCCAGGCCGGTTGTATGCTAGGCAGAAGTTAAACTGTAGTTGCTTGCTCATGGTGGACGGCATTGTCAATAATGAGTGACTGCTTAACCGGTTTTGGTCAGAGAAACTTGGTATGTGAGCTCATCGTGTTCCAGAGAGCCAATATAGTAAAACTATATAGTCCTATTTAAGTACAAGCACTTTTATACAAGTATGCAATGGCAAAAAGGACAACAATGATAATCCCTCTGGAAAATTGCAAGTAAACAATGAACATACTATTGATGTTTCTCTCTGAGCTCCCTGAGTTTTTGGAATCAAAACTACAATAGATTTAATTCTCTGGACAGAGGTAAGGACACTGGCCATACCCTGTTTCATGGGTATGCAGAGAAGGTAAGAGCACCCCAAGCTCATTTTGCCACCCCACACCTTACAAAATACGGAACCGTTGTCACGAAAGCAATCACATCGTAAAAATAGTTTATACACATAGAACCCTTTAGAACAGATAGAAGAGATTTAGCTCTTTCAAATGGTATATCATGTGAGAATTTAGATTGAAAACGGGAATGAATGTAAAAAGAACGTATGGGGTTATATTTGATGTAACAGTGCCAGAAATCAAAACTTAATTCACTGTGGGTCAGAATCAGTGCTGCTTGACATTTTGTGAATATCTATGTAATGCTACAGGTAGTCTGGTGACTAAATCTGTCATTTGTGACAGATTTATGCATTTGGTTGCACAGAACCCTTACTGTTTATTGTAATTTACCACACTTGTAAGCATTAACTGCCTTCTTAACTTAACTGCTCATTAACAATGTAACAAAGCTCAAATGGCCAGTTGGCCAGCTGGTCTGTTATGGGTAACAAGGTATAATCAGGTACTTAAACAGCCACCACAGAGATACAAAAAGAGTGATATTTAATATAAAATGAGGCAAATCCAACTTGCTAACACAATACAGATAACAAAACAGAAATAGGGACAAGGCAACCTGCCCCAAAACAATAAAAAACAAGACAAAAAATGCATTACAAAAAACAACATTATAAAAAAAAAAAATTTATTCTTCAAAATCTAAAAGTTGATTTTGTATATTGGGGGAGGGGGGGGGTCTTGCTTTGTTATGGGTTGATGGTTATTGTTTATTTGTTTCTGTCAATACTTCTCTCCAATGTTTAAATAAATGGGACATAATATAAAACATATTTTCTCACGTTCCTTCTCTGTGCACCCTGTGAGAAACTCTTTAAATATCCCACCACTCAGCTGAACGCCATTCTTGGCTTCACTCGTACATCATACCAAACACAACGAAACAAGGGCATGGAAAAAAACAGGACACAGATCTGAAGCATGTCACTAAATATTCATGTTCAGTCCATCCTGAATTTCTCAATGAGAGAAACAGTATATATAACTTGAGTAAAGAAAAATAAAAAACCCCCATGAGTCATATTGTTGGTGACTACTGATATACTGTACGCTTTCAAAAATCAAAATCGCTGGAGAGGGACAATTCAAATATTTTCATGGTCCTGTGCATAAAAAGGCACTGCAGTTCTGTATTGATTGTACAGTATCTACTAGCTATGTCTTTAGTTCATGTCATGCTCCAATTGCATGGAGTTGCCAAGTCTGTCCAAAAGAAGTTGAGGGTCTGCATCATAAGGACAGCACCAGATATTGCAGGGAAATTAATTATGCACGCATAATACAGACAGATATTAAGATACGGATTTACAGATCCATGTGAAGAATTGCTTTTCGTTCATGCACATATAGCCATGTTCATTTTGGAACATTTCTCAAGGAGGAGGTAAAAACAGAGAAAAACTGTTATTTCACTGCTTTAATTGGCGAATCTTCATTTCCTAATTATAGTGGTTACAGGCTTCAAAGGGTTCATTTTCACACTTGTACATTGAAAATCAAACCACAATAGAAACCGAAATGGTGGAAACTGAGCAGGCACCATTTTAGGGCAGCTGAAAAAAGTCTGCTTTGAAACTTTTCCTACATGCGTGTTAACAAAATGATGTTCTTTTCAAAATGTTGAGATTAGATTTTATTTTATTCTTTTTTTGACGGTGACATTTCTGTGGTTTTCAACATCATCAACAAGTATTAGCCAGAGCCAGTATCGTATCATCATGAGTCAGAACCAGCATCGTAATGCCATGAGTCAGAACCAGCATCGTAATGCCATGAGTCAGAACCAGCATCATAATGCCATGAGTCAGAACCATCATCATAACGGCATGTGTCAGAACCAGCATTGTAATGCCATGAGTCAGAACCAGCATCGTAATGCCATGAGTTAGAACTAGCATTGTATCATCATGAGTCAGAACCAGCATCGTAATGCCATGAGTCAGAACCATCATCATAACGGCATGAGTCAGAACCAGCATTGTAATGCTATGAGTCAGAACCAGCATCGTAATGCTATGAGTCAGAACCAGCATCGTAATGCCATGAGTTAGAACTAGCATTGTATCATCATGAGTCAGAACTAGCATCGTAATGCCATGAGTCAGAACCATCATCATAACGGCATGTGTCAGAACCATCATCATAACGGCATGTGTCAGAACCAGCATCGTAATGCCATGAGTCAGAACCAGCATCGTAATGCCATGAGTCAGAACCATCATCATAACGGCATGTGTCAGAACCAGCATTGTAATGCCATGAGTCAGAACCAGCATTGTAATGCCATGAGTCAGAACCAGCATCGTAATGCCATGAGTTAGAACTAGCATTGTATCATCATGAGTCAGAACTAGCATCGTAATGCCATGAGTCAGAACCATCATCATAACGGCATGAGTCAGAACCAGCATCGTAATGCCATGAGTCAGAACCAGCATCGTAACGCCATGAGTCAGAACCAGCATCGTAATGCCATGAGTCAGAACCAGCATCGTAATGCTATGAGTCAGAACTAGCATTGTATCATCATGAGTCAGAACCAGCATCGTATCTCTGTGAGTCAGAAGTACCATCGTATCTCCATGAGTCAGAACCATCATCATAACGGCATGAGTCAGAACCAGGAGACTCAGCTAAATAACAAATTATATTAAATATATATCATCATGAGTCAGAAGCAGTATTGTTTGACTATGAGTCAGGACCAGCATCATAACATCATGAGTCAGAGCCAGTATTGCATCATCAGGCATATATAGCCAGGTGTATCAATTGTGTCAACTTCAATAAACATCTAAGCAGTATCTAGTACAACATTACAGCAGAGCCTTTCTACCTTTTTAACAAAGTTAAATTGTGTGCTCTGATGTTGATTCTATTCTGTTGTCAGAAGGAACCTCATTTAGCTCTTATTGTTATTGGTTAAATTATCTTCTAAACCCAAAGCACATACACGTGAATCATGATTGTCACTGCAGTTCATGTTCCAAAAACAGACCTTGTTCTCGGTAATGTTTGACTAAATCCTCTACTGGCAAATGCTAACAATAGTACAGTTATTGAGCAGGGCATTTGGCAAAGGGTGGACAACTGCTGGATAAATTTGCGATTCTGACTAAAGCAGAAGGCTGTATTTGTACAAAAGTATAAGCTTCCCACTCCATTCCGTCCTGATCTACAGTTATGGGAGCAGAAGGTTCCGGTTAGCTGGAGGAACACGAGCAACACGAGTTTAACGTGAGCAATCCGGCCCAAAGCATTAACAGTGCAGTAGGAGGGAAGGCTGGAGAGGGAGTTGTATAGAATACATTTCAGGCCTTGCCATTTTAAGTAGAAACAGAGATACTTTCAAAAAGGCCTTTATAACAGGATGTTGAAATTGTTATATGCTATCATTAGAGCCTCCAGTAAATAAAAAAAATAAGCAAATCATACTTTCTTATTAGCTCATATTCAAAATGCAAATTCTCCTCAAGAGTTTGGTACTCCAACAACAACAAAAACAGTAATCATTTTATAAACACAATTATTTTACTATGCATAACAATAAACAAAAACTCTAAAAATAGTTTCTTTGACTAACACATCAGAATAAGACTAACAAACTAACACTTCAAAAAACACCCATATAAACAGCTGTTGTTTACAGAGCTGTTTGTTTACCCACATGTGTGGTTTTTGCTTGGAAGGTACAATATCAACCTGCTACCTTCACATTCACAGCACAATTCAACTCTTTCCACCTCTGCTTCGTGCTGCCAACCACTGTACCACAACACAACTCAGCTCAACACAGCGTAGGTAGGTATGCTTGGCTATACTGTACATGCTGGCAGTGGTGAGAACCTTGTGGTGGCTTCACAGACCCAGCTAGCTGTTGGGCGCAGGCAGTATGCTGACAGCATGCTATCTAATCAATCTGCTAGGGGGGGGAAGAGGCTAGCTGTGTGTGAACATGAAGCTGGCACACACATGCAGTGTGGGCGGTGCTTTCTTACAGACAGTATCTGGCTGCCTGACTGAAGCTGGCTCAGTCTCACTGAGATAGCCATTGATCACCTTCACAGAAGAAGTGTGAACAAAAGAAAAAAAAAAACATAGGTTACATTTCTTCTCTAAGAATCAATGAAGTATATTCGAGTGCACACCTTTTTGCAGTGCCCTTTTCGATGTGTGCACAAGGTTTGCTCTTGCTTAGCCTTCAGTGTACCTACAGCATACCGGTCTACCTTCCTTGGCTTCTATCCAATTAGCTTAACTAGCTGTGCGACAGTAAAAGTGAGGTTGAGCCCTAGGGGGTATTTTTTATTACGCTCCTCAAACAAAATCATTAGGATAGAAGACCTGCCAAGTTTTTTTTTTTTCCCTCTCTCCACAATTCTTCGACAACAGGGTAATCACGGGCGATGATGTCACCGGCGGAATCCGGGGCGCGGGCGGGGCGGAGCGACGTCGACGGTGACGTCGAAGGCAGCGTGGCACCCCTCTTTAAATAGCCGCAGATATTATCAGCAGGTGGTGGCACAGTTCTGACAGACTCTGCCTCAGAGCCTTCTCCCACGAGCTGACATATTTTTTATTTATTTCCCACAACCCCCCCCCCCCCCCCCCCCCCCGTTCCTCCCCTGTGGTATTCGCTCGGTGGAACTCTGGCCCCTGAAGCTGTTGTCAGTTCCATTTTGCTGCCATGTCTTAAAGACCCAGTGGATTTATGAGGTTTCACTGTCAAGCGCTTCTCTTTACTTCCCGTCTGAATGCCCCTCCGTCTCATGTCCCTTCCTGTTTCCCGTGTTGTCATTTATTTTTGTCGTGGTACAGTATGTCCCCTTCACCGTGACATTTTCATTATAGCCATTATATTACGGTCTGCCCGGGTGTAGTCTCGGCCGGATTCACACTGGCCGAAGGGTTACTGTATTCTGCGGGAGAGATCCCACATCCCTGTCCATGCGTGTGTGTGTGGGTGCAACTGCAGAGGCTGGACCCCTCTGCAAAATCTCTCTGAACATTAAAACAAACCCGAGCTTCATGGATCATAACAGACGTAACGCTATTCAGATCACTGCGTCTTAAAAGTATATGAACAACCCATAAACCTCCCATTTACCTGCAGCGAGTCTAATGCGGGGCCACGAATGCACAATTAAAGCTGGCAATTTTATTCCATTTGCGACTGAACGTTTCCTCACCCGATGAAAAGAATCAGAACGTAAAGCCATTTGCAGTCAAAAAAGTAACACAGAAAAGCGCATTCTTTATTAATATCGCAGAGTCCCCATTGTGCGTGTGCCGCCATCTGCTGCATGTTAGAGACGGAAGGAAGAGCGGCCCATGGAACTGCAAAGACAGAGCTGGAACGCCCTGAAATGTAATTAAAATGATAAAATCGGGATGTGCTCAGGTGATGGAATGACAGTGGTGTGTGTGTGCGTGCGTGTGTGTGTGTGTTGCTGACATACAGCTCTGTGCTCATTCTCCCCGCTGACTTTTCTCTCGCGAACCATCAGGTGTGACGGGCGCCACAATAGAACTGATTCAGGACTGGACAGCCTCTCCACAGCCACGCCCGCGTCTCAGGGAAAACGCTCACGCTCGCTGCCTCCTGTGTGAGTAATCTCCGTCGCTGGGCTCAGCCCTGCTCGGATTTGCCGGGCGTACACCCCGTACATCTGTACATGTATATTCATGTAAAGTTTTAATTCACTGTGGCTTATCTGGCGAAAATCGATGGAACACATCAATCTAAAATATTGAGATGTTTTTCGGTGTTTGCAATTAAGAGCACGACAGGGGAAATCCATTTCCATTAGGCATTGTTTTGACCCTGCATTCCGCATGCATGATTAATTCGGTACAAGCTCCACACATAAATCCCGTATGATTACTTCATGTGCAGGGAGAGCAGAGTGCGCATTTTTTTTATCCTTTTCCAAAGGAAGCACCGGAACATTCCAGGAAATGAGGGCTTTCGAATATATATTTTAATACGCTGCGGTTGATGTCCACAGCATATTAAAAAACAATGTCTTTGCCATGACGCAGGGATAAATAAATAAATACATTTCGCCTTTGTGTTCAAAAAGCAACACATCTAAAATTTGCATTGATGCTTTTGCTTAAAACGATGACACTGCAATGAAATTTCTTTGTATTCACCGAGTGGCTGAAAGAGGACCCCCCCACACCCCCCCCTTCAACACTCAAGCTCTTCACCCATCTGCACAGAGGCACTTTGATCATGATCAAAATGTTAAAGTCATCTAAGCACAATTAAAAACACTGCGCGCCCTTGGACAGGAGCCAGATGTTACAGCGAGAGGGGCTCGCCAGGCATCTGGAAAGTGACCGCTGGCAGCAGGCTCCGTGGGATTGCAGATTGCACATCGCCCTGCGTGATAAATCACCTGAAGTCTTTCCCTTTCTTTTCCCTTCTCTCTCCCTCTCCCTGGCTCTGCCCTCCCCAGTCAAGAATACTGAGGAATAAATATGGCCTCTGTTACCAGTCACAATCCCTGACCCCAGTGCCCGGTCTGTTTATTAAAGGGGTTTTGGGGGGTTGGAGGACACTGAGACAGCAGGAGTGTGGGGATAGGACATTGGCTGAGGAGGTAAGAGCACTCTACTGGCAGTTGGAGGGTCACTGGTTTGATCCCCCGCCCTGGGCATGTCGAAGTGTCACTGAACAAGTCACCTAACCTCCAGTTTCTCCCGATGAGCTGGTTGGTGCCTTGCATGGCAGCCAAACGCCGTTGGTGTTTTTAAAATGTGTACTAAACACGCCATTATACTTTTCATACAAGATGTAAAGCAGATTACAAAAACTTGGCAAACTTGTCTTGTAGCCAGAAGGTTGGATCAATTACAGGAGGGGCACTACTATACAGCAATATATAGTATCATTCATAATTCGCCACACTACAAGCTGGGTATGTTGCCCTGTGGAGGAAATAAACAATATGATATAATGGACATATAGTAAATATCATTTAGCTCCTGCTGATTGAGTTGGAGCAGGTCCCTGCCTCAGTGCCCCTGGCGTGAACATGGTCTCATTGTCCCGCTATACCGTATCCAACGTTTTCACAGGGAGTCTGGCCAGGGGACTGAGCGATCAGCGCCTGTGAACCAACAGCACAGCTGTGCCACGCCTGTGTGTCCTCCTTTCGCCGTAGGAAAGATTGCGGACCGGGGGTGTTAGGGTTGCTGGTGATAATGACTGCAGACATCCCTCCACCTCTGGATGGTAGGGGTGCTAGGCAACCGCCTATGTCACCCATGCCTAGAACCGGCCCTGTCTTTGTGTGATGAAAAGACACTGATCACAACCCAAGAGGCTAAGTGCGATTACCATTCTCTGATGCACAGCGTCTGACAGTTAAGGTGTGGCACATGTTTTAGGTCATACATACAGGCGAGATTTGATTTTGGTCTCTGCTGCAAGAGCTTATGAGTGATCCTGTCAGTGTTCATTAACTCCAGAGCATAGTATAATCTGAGAGCTACGAAACGGAACAACTGCAGTACAATAAGTGTGGACAGTTTAGTGTTGACATATTCGAAAGGCAACAATTTGATACAACCCATTTTAGTGTTTGAGAATGGAGGAGAACACGGTAACACAGAGCTTTGTGAAATTGGGAATGCACTTGGACACTGGTTCCTGATTTCCTCAGTGAACACCCCGGCTTTAGAGTAGCCACATTAGTATTCTGTTGCCGTTGGAGCAGATGGTCCTAAATATAGCGAATAAAAACATCACACCATCGGCGCCACCTAATACCAGCTCACCATTTCAGCAGTGGACTAATGGAAAAGAGATCATCCTGGCCTTGAATCAGTGCTTTGGCAGCAGACTGTGTGTTGTGGAAGCCCGTTTATTCTTTGGCCCATACGAATAATCATGCTAAATTAGAGGCGATGATGTGATTGGACCTGATTAAGACTAGATTTTCTGGGGGGTTTCGTGTTTATGGACATTCATTTTTAGGAAGGGAGATTGAGTTTATTTGATGAATTAAAATACAATACACAGATTTGCATTTAGCACTTCATCCATCAGGATATCGCAATAAAGTCACACAACTTACATTGCGGCCCTGATAACTTGGCTGGAAGGCAGGCAGTTATAGGGGGCAGCTTGTAAGCTACTAATTACACATTATTTTTAAAAAATCAAATCATATTCAAAATTTACACATTATTAAAAATGTATTCTTTAATATTTTACTCAGGAGTCAATTTTCAAGTGTACTTAAAGTATGAACATATATAACACACTTTCTAACCCACTTCTTAGATTGGCCAGTTTCATGTTGTACACACTAGCCCTCATATTCAAGTTACAGGAGCTTGTAATAAAATTAAAATACCCTGAAAATTTGGACAGCGACCAATGTATAAACCACAATAAGTTTTAAAATCCCAAGATCAATGGTATCATTTCAACAACTACAGTGTTCTATTTCAGGAACACAAAATCATATTTGTAAACAACACTAATTTACCTCTGCTCAGAGTCATTTGTATACATATTGGATTATTTGACAGCTCCTGTGGCATCACCTTGATCTAGCTTCTACTAATGACTTCTACTCAAAATTGAGATGTTCCCTTCCATATAATTTGATTAACTTTCACTTTCATCTGCCAAAGAATGACAAAAATATAATCTCATGTTCAGGTTCAGGAATATCTCATACAGTACAGAAAGTATTTATAGGAAGTATGAGAAGTAATACTTCTCACTGAAACTTTCGACCAATTGTCCCGTATTCCTTCATAAAAATTACATGGACTGCTAGCATGCTGAACACCCATGTGAGAGAAAACATCTGCAACAACTGGGGCGCCTTTATCCAAAGCGTTGTACAATTGATGCTTCTCATTCACCCATTCACCCATACACACCCACACCCACACCCACACCCACACACACACACACACACACACACACACACACACACACACACACACACACCAACGGCGATTGGCTGGCTTTCAAGGCACCAACCAGCTCGTCAGGAGCATTTGGGGGTTAGGTGTCTTGCTCAGGGACACACCCAGGTTGGGATCAAACTGGCAACCCTCTGACTGCCAGACGACTGCTCTTACCTCCTAAGCCAATTTATGAAAAATATATGTAAAAATACTGGAACAATGTGCATTTATTGCACAGATATTTGTACATCACATATTCAGTTTATGTTAACAATATATTTGAAGTGCATTTAAATATTCATAATTGTCTGCTTTTGCATATTTGACATGTATTTACCTACAGTATATAATATACCGTATGTATTAAATAGTATATTTAGAATATATTTCAATACACATTGTTAATGGATGCATTACAATGTACATTTGTATTTACATAGATTTTGGATTTCCTGCCATAAATGTAAATATAACTTCTCCATATGGGTCCTGACTAAGTCAAATTAAAGACATTTTCATGAATATGTTATGTGTGTCAATTACTAGGCTGGATATTGATACCTTGTTTTTGTTACTCAGTGAAAATGCTATTTCTTGCTGATCCAAGACAAATCAGAACTTATTGACTTATCAGAACTGCGCTCGGAAGTTGTTTCGAGCTACTGTAGTTATGAAAACAAGCATCTGCTGTTCAGCTCTGAGGCATTTCTAAAAACTGACATTATATTCCACTTAGAAAATAAACGACAACAAAGGATGAACAACTGGTTGCTCCGAGCTGATATACTATAGCTCCTAGATTATGTGAGAGGCAAGGCTCTGTTACGGAATATGGCCTGGAAGAGTTATCCATATCACTCAGTCAGTGCTACTGTTCAGGAGGCTGCTGCAGATGCCTTGAGATAATATTGTCCCTTCAGAAGACATTAGCCAGATGATTGTTGAACCTAGTCCCTTCAGAACTCGAACATGTTTTCTCTTAGGGCAGGGGTGTCAAACTGAATTCCCAGGGGGCTAGAGTCTGCAGGTTATTATGGTTTAATTTCAATCAGCAGCCAATGAAGGCCTTGAGAACAAGGTGTGCGGGCTCTTAAGCCAATTAAATACTTTGAAATGTATCTCTGATGTTGGAACACACCAAAAACCAGCAGACACTGCGGCCCTCCAGGACTTGAGTTTGACACCTGTGTCTTAGGGCCTGGACTCGTGGCGGTATCTTAAACACTAGTTTCAGAGAGACGTTATGTCCTTTCCCCCTCCAGTGCCTTCACTGTTAAAATAGCAAAATAGCAAAAATAGCAAAATAGTGCCTATTTGAGCAGGTTTGTCTTTAATTGAGGTGTGGTCATGGGATTTATTGGTGTATTGACATTTTGATGCAGCTGAATGCATTTGTTTTATGAAGAACCAAAAACTGGTCTTAAGTCATGTTGCAGTTTCATTGACATTAACTGATATTGACATTTTAACTGCTTGATATTAGGTTAGCAATCTCTAGGCTACTAAGCAATGGTACATCCATGGGGCACACAGGGACACAAATAAACATGCATAATGTTTATGCTTATGATATCATCTTTAAAAAGACATTATTGATGAGTTTGGGGTTGTTCACATGCATATTTTCTTTTTTGTTTTACGGTATGCTGAAGATTGATGCTGAATTGTTTTAGAATCCTTAAACAGAAGAGGCTAAAAAAGGTAGCTACAACAGCATGAGTACAATGCAGAAAAATAAAAATCCACTTAAAAATCCCTCACTCTCTCACACTAATACACCGATTAAATGCTGACTGTATTCTGTTCTCCTACCTTTCATAAAGTGCTTGATCGTCAGGTTGTGGATCTTAATGGTAAAACACTGTGGAAAGATGACCAAGTATTTTACAAAGTTATTGGAATGATCAAACTTTTGCTGTTCAGAATAATTTGTTATCCCTGAAGGATATTCAAAGGTATCCTGGAATCAAACATTAATAATGCTTTTTTTTGCCTGCCTTCACTTTAGAGATAAAAAAGAACAACTTTGTGAAAGAATTGGACATATTGTTAAAAGTGTTGGAGTAAAATAATTTATTCAGCTACAGAACCCGTACCAGTGCATCAGTGTTATGTTTGGCACAGTTTGTGTTTTATAGTCTATTGTGTGGAATGAACTCAAACATTCGGTGTAGGGTTTTACACTGTTAAGCCATAGTCTTTTGAAACGTATTCATGGGTCTCCAAACCTCACAGAAAGTAGGGTTTATAAACTGATAAATGGTGCAAGCTATGTTTATGTTACAAAACAATATTTTGGATATTTTGCATATTTACTATATGAAACAGCAGGTTGGCTTCATGTGAAAATATATTCTTTGGTGAGTATATCTCAGAATTATTCTGATTCAAGTGCTGCACAGTGAGCTTGCACCCTTGGAGATAGCTAATCAGTGCTTTTGCCAGAAATGGAGGCAGGATAATACCCATATTTTAGTACCCAGCAATACATTTTACATTGTATTATTTGTGAAATAAAAACACTTATCCAGAGTATATGTTGTAGACCTCACCCACTCAAGGGAAACAGCTAAACATGTACTGTTGCAAAATACTGGTTACTGTAATTGCCTTTGCTTAGGGGGAAAATATCAGTTGTGCTCCTGGAATATAAAGTCACGTAAAAGCCTGATTCTGTGTCTAAACTGCTACACTAGCCTCCTGTTCAATGCACAAAGTGATACATTAAATAATATGTTATGATATGTTTCTGTATATTCCATATTCCTGAACCAGAATGACACTGTTCAATACTCAATTGAGAGACACTTGTGAAATATCAATTCAATGAAATTCAATTTGATTTATATAGCGCTTTTAGCAGCAACACTTTGACACAGATGCTTTAGAGAGGACACAGATCTGAATCCCAAAAAGCAAGGAAAAAAAACATAAAAATAAATCACATAAACAATGGTGAGAGAACTCCTCCTAATGTAAAATTTGAGACATTGTTTTGTTAGTGCCTCCATTACACACTTTTTCTAATCTAAACATGAGCATGATGTTCCATTGATTGGAATGTCGAGCATTTTTTTGATATTCCGATCAGGATTCACAGCTCTGATCTAACTGATGTCTATTTTACAAATCACCATTATTCTTTTTATCAATCAGGGTTAATCACCTTCATCTGACAAATCTATAATAGATTTTTTTAAAATTAGATTTAAAAATTGCATAGTTCACGCACAACAGTCTCTAGAGTTTGCAGAGAATGGTGCAAAAAACAAAAAAACATCCAGGCAAAAAAATGCGTTGTTAATGAGAGAGGTCAGAGGAGAAGGGCCAGACTGATTGAAGCTGACAGGAAGGTGACAGTTACACAAATAACCACAAATTACAACAGTGGTATCCAGAAGAACATCTCTGAACACACAACATGCCAAAACTAAGTGGACAGGCTACAGCAGAGGCAGACCAATAAGTCTAATAAATACCTAATAAAGTGCTCACATTCACATATCTCACAAGCCATTCTGCTTGTCATCAGAGAGAACTACTTCACCGAATATACACATGCCTGGGCTTCAAGTTTCAAATGTCTTTTTTCCAGAATAATTCATTAAACACCATCTTTTATATTGACCATTGTGTAATGTCAAGAAAATGTGTTACTCTCTAACTGAGAGACACATAGTCAGTGTGAAAAGTGTCATTTCGCATTGTTTGCGAACGACTTCACAAACACACTTTTCTTCAGTACCTTATCTTCCTCGAAATACCCCCACCAAGCATCAAAGGACACAGGAGCAGTGCTGGGATTGAACTGTGTGGGAAAGGCATTCAGATTTGTTCTATAAGCTACAACAGTACAACGTCTCTCCTGTTCTTTTTCAAGGTAAAACGCCATCAACGTTCTTTACAATTCACATCCTCTCATAGCCCCTCCCTTTCAGTCTGACTCGGAAAAAAAAAAAGGTTAACTTTTTCCCCCCCGCTTTGAAAATGTTATTTGATCTTTTTTTAATCTTTCTTTTAAACAGAAGCACTGCAAATCCATGTGTAGGAGGAGACATCACACTCTCCAGTGTACCATGATAAGCAGGGACACGGGGCTGTAATTTACATAGCAATTGGGGAAAGATAATATTACCGCTCACATCAAGGCTTGTTAAGAGACACTTTAATTAACGTGGGAAAAGCGAGTACATCGCTGAATACATAATTCCTGAGGAGCAAAATCAGCCTGTGTATTTGTCGTGCCAGGACCCCTCCTGTATATTCAGGTTAAACTGTTCACTGGGGCACATTTACAAACATAACTGAATGAATGAATGTTTTTTTTTTTTTCATAACGTAGCAAGAAGCATGTGTTTGTTTTGATGTGGTTTAATTCTAATTTCTAAATCCGGCCATTGCAGAAATAATTTGCATAACTCATGGTTTTACGGACACTGCTTTATTCTCTGTCTTGCATACAAAAGCTTGGCACAGATTCATACTGAACCAATTTATATATGATGAAACCTTAACGTTATTAACGTTATTTAGGACCAAAGAGAACCACGTTTTTAAACAGGTAGTTCAATGGGCCACTGATCCTCCGGAAAACTAGTGTGATGGCCCAAGCACTGATTGCAGGTTTCAGTTATAGTGAAGGGGCAGCCTGTAGCTTAGTGGTTAAGGTACATGACTGGGACCTGCAAGGTCGGTGGTTTGATCCCTGGTGTAGCCACAATAAGATCCGCACAGCCATTGAGCCATTGAGCAAGGCCCTTAACCCTGCATTGCTCCAGGGGAGGATTGTCTCCTGCTTAGTCTAATCAACTGTACGTCGCTCTGGATAAGATCATCTGCCAAATGCCATTAATGTAATGTAATGTAATGTAATGTAATTGTTAAATATATCGGAAATGGTTATACAGTAATGGTTTTACGGTACGATGAGATGCATCACTTGTGATACATTCAATGGTGAGAGATTGTCACAGTAGAAGTGACCTAGGTATAAAACCGAGCCCATCAGGCACTATGTGATTGGGGGCAGGAGAATAAGCCTGGGGGTGTCAACAAGGACCAAATTGTAGGCAGGAACTATAGATAACCCTTTCGCACATAAATTGCAATTACATGACATGATATCATTTGGCTCACGCTTTTATCTAAAGCAACTTACAGTTGATAAGACTAAGCAGGAGACAATCCTCCCATGGAGCAATGCAGGGTTAAGGGCCTTGCTCAAGGGCCCAATGGCTGTGCGGATCTTACTGTGGCTACACCAGGGATCGAACCACCGACCTTGCGGGTCCCAGTCATGTACCTATTTTATTTTAATTTAAAAAAAACATGGTTAGTTTAAGCTCAAATATTTATGAAAAGTGGAAGCAGCAGGGTAGGCTATTGCATTTACAATGTTGGAGTAATTTTTATTTTAAAATCATAATGGCATGGCCTTCCAGTTTTCATAGTATTAATACAGCAAGTATGTGGCAATAGTGATATTTTATCACCACTTAATTTGCATTCATTTGCATAGCCACAACTGCCTAATAACTAAGAATATGACAATCTGACAGGAAAAGCTACCAGATTCAGTTAAATTTTATTTAATTTTTTCATATGTGCATGTTGTGGCATGTAATCGATTTATAGCTGGATGATACGTGAGTATTTAAAGATTTCCCGATTTAGCATTTTTCTCATTTTTGACAAATCGAAACTGACGATGTTTAAGCATCCAGTAAAGCTGAGGGCTGGGCCATGAGTACCCCCTTTATCACGTGTATTCACATTTTTTGGTTTCAACAGATACAAAAGACAAGTAAGCAGGAGCAAAGCACAAATCCAAAAACAAACATCCCAGGCATGAAACTGCCAGATATCCGTCAGTCCGGAGCCAGCCTCTGCGGCCTCATATGGTCCACATACTGATGGAGAAAGTAGAATTGACAGGTATTTAAAAGCCATGTCTCCCTTTACAACGAATTTGCTTCTGAGTCGAACAGATATAAATGTGGGCTGAGCCACTGACCTTCCAGGTTACGCAAGAAGAAATTACTCGTCCCGCATCCCAGAAGGAACTGCAGCCTGCAACCCCTGAGATAAGCAATAGTGAATCTCTCTCTCTCTGTCTCTCTTTTTCTGTGTTTGTCTGTCTCTCTCTCTTTCTGTGTCTGTCTGTCTGTCTCTGTCTCTGTCTCTTTCTGTGTCTGTCTGTCTGTCTGTGTCTCTGTCTCTGTCTCTGTCTCTGTCTCTGTCTATCTCTCTCTCTCTCTCTCTCTCTCTCTCTCTCTCTCTCTCTCTCTCTCTCTCTCTCTCTCTCTCTCTCATTCTCGCTCTAATCCAAATCAAATTAGACATTTTTCATCTCACATACTTACAGCCACACACACAGGTGTAGCACACACGCAAACAAACCTTCAACCGTTCGGCCATTCGACCAACCCCTAAACCTGCCTACTTTTAGAACATAATAAGCTCAGTACAATGTTTCAGGGCTGAGGTCACCAAATTTGATGATGTCACACACATTAAAAATGAAAAAATCAGATGTGCAAGCAGTTACAGTTGATCCTGTTTCTATGGTACGTTTACATGGCAAGCGGATGACCACTACAGAAGAAAACTAAGGATACAAGGTATTACAACTACAATTTGATTATGAGTTCTTTGCCTTGTTGTCAGCCACCACGATTTGCAAAATAATGTGCAGGTAGGGTTCCCTACAGTAAATGAAACTTCACAAATTATAATACTGCAATATTAATGGAAAAACTCTGATCAGCCACTGTGGCGCTAGCAGTGTTATTTTGTGTTTAAACTGTGTATGTGTGTCTCCTTGACAATTTAGCTGGCTAGCTTTCAACAGAAGTAGATGCACTATGTTCATGATGTTTGCTACAGTTTGGACTACTTGGCGCCTAGTCTCCAATAAAAGAGCAGTCATTGCATCACTCACTCTTTTGCTTTTTGTAGATGCACATCCATGGAGTATAAATCAGATGCATATAGTTTGTTATGCACGGTTAAATGTTGATTACATTTAAATAAGGTTTAAAATATTTGTTAATGTAAGCTTGACTCAAGCCTGGCACTAATCATCTTCAGAAGTGTCAGTAGTTGTAGCAGATTTGAAATTTAGCAAGGCTATGAGCCACAGTGGTGACTAAGAGGGTTCCATAACTAAAATATCCATATTGCAGTCTCATTTTCGAATACAGCGTGTAGGCTAATGGACGTAATAGGTTTTCAGAGTACCTGTCTTCTCTGCAACCCAGGCATATTATAGTTTTGTTGTTTCATTTTTAATTGAAATTCTTAGAGCAGGGAACGTGTGTATTATGTATCCTGCGATGGGAACACACACCCACTCCTTTCTAATATGTGGCTACAGCCCTTTATATGCATACACACAAATAGCGGTGGGTTCCAGGTAAGGCTGACAACATTGTAAACACTCGCTGTTCCATGTTGTTCCGGCTGTTGTTTGTCCCATTCGTGCACACCCGCAGTTGCTTTGACTGACACCATCCCTCCCACACCTTCGCCCCCACCCCCCAGCCAGACAGCTCCATCTACGCTGACAGCACACACACATTTCAGCGGCGCAATTCAACCCGCGACCTTGGATATAACGGTGGAGGTCGCCGTCTCCGCACTTTGGCCCCTTTCTATATTTAATCCGTGTCAACCGGAGCTCTTAGCCAAACAAGGACATGCATTAAACGCTCTGCCAATTAGTCATGGTTTGCCTTTTGGCAGCAGCAAAGACCACACAGCATTAATAATTCACAGAACCCATTGGCTCCACATTGACATCGTTTATGTCACAGCAAGTGAGGATTGAGGTATTTGTGAGGTGAGGGCCCACGAGACTCTAGGTCTCAACTCCGTCGTTTCTCAGCCATGTTATTTACGTGCTACCATGTGTGCAATTACAATTTAGTCTTGCCATTAATTTTTGTGTACTGATTAATAGCTAGGGCATCTACTGCTATGCAGACTGGTAGCAGGAGGCCTTCGTATCTACATACTAATTAAGCAGAAAATATTCTTTTTTATTATTTTCCCTTTAATTACATCCATTCCTCCTCATCTACAGCAACCCAGCGATGCTGCACTCTGCTTGAATCCAGCATTTTTTTTTTCTGTGCCTCGGAGTGATATTAATGAAAGTGACTTTACATCCCATCTTGGCACCCTCTCCTCATCAGCTATCTATTTAATTTCAGTGAATTATCCCTGCGCCAAAACCTGGCATAACAGAACAGTGACTCACAGTCACATCGAGGACAGAAAGGCTAGCAGTCTCCTCAGCGCAATTTTAAACACGTTTAACACACACACGCACGCACGCACGCGCACACACACACACACATACACACAAGATTTGGTTAAAAAAACTCTGCATGAATAAACAGAAGTGCGATCTTCTCGAGGTGCAGGCAGACACGTCTCCAGAGAGTACAGACGCCGTGTGCTGTTATCTGCCAGCTGAACCCCACCGCACACACACACACACACACACACACACTGCATGTTATAAACACCTACGGGCACAGCTTACATGTCTGGATCATCAAGCCGGTGATGTAATTGAAAGGATTTAAGCAGGGGGGTGTAATCTACAATGCACACTTGGGGATATCCGTGTGACCTTTACAGATGGATACTGGGTTTATGATTTTCTTTTCATTTTTTTTCTTTTTTCTTTTTTAATCAGCACATCCATACATCCATGCGTACATACACGCATTTACAACACCGTGTAAATGTTTGGATTGCTGAGCAGCTGTATGAACTGAGGGGATTTAATTTGGGGACACCTGTGTTACTGACACAGATGGGTGGCATGTATATATATGCTGAAGGGATGGCTTTGCTGAAGGTGAAGGAAACATCTGAAGCTTTGGAATTCAAAAATGCACCTTGCATTACATTACATTACATTTGGCAGATGCTTTCATCCAAAGCAACAAGCAATAAATGCATACAGATGGTTATTGGAACATTTGCAACATAGAATAGGTTCGACAAGATACTTTATCTTAAATGTATCAGTTATCCATAGCCATGAACATCAAGTCTAGTTCACACGGTAAATATAGGCTAAGTCAGGAAGTTTATGACATGGCATGGGGTGAGCCTGTAGTTAAAGTACTTGACTGGGACCCGCAAGGTCGGTGGTTCGATCTCCAGGGGGCGACATGGCTCAGGCAGTAAGAGCAGTCGTCTGGCAGTCGGAGGGTTGCTGGTTTGATCCCCCGCCCGGGCTGTGTTGAAGTGTCCCTGAGCAAGACACCTAACCCCCAAATACTCCTGATGAGCTGGTTGGCGCCTTGGATGGCAGCCAATCGCCGTCGGTGTGTGTGTGAGTGTGTGTATGAATGGGTGAATGAGAAGCATCAATTGTACAGAGCTTTGGATAAAGGTGCTATATAAATGCCAACCATTAACCATTTAGCCACAATAAGATCCGCACAGCATTGCTCCAGGGGAGGATTGTCTCCTGCTTAGTTTAATCAACTGTACATCACTCTAGATAAGAGCGTCTGCCAAATGCCATTAATGTAATGTATTGTAATGTAATGCATGAACTGTAATCAACGGCATGCTTACATAAGTACATAAAGATGTAGATAAATATGAAATGTCAGATGAAGATACAATTACAACATGAAGGGGTTAGAAGATACAAGTGATGCATGAGAGAGTTTGGGGTAATGTAGAGGTGCTCAATGTACAGAGAAGTGTCTTCAGACTGGGCTGGAAAATTGGTAGTCACTGAGTAGCTTATAGAGGAATGAGGAGATCGTTCCACCACTGGGGGCTAGGGTGAAGAAACTCCATGATTAGGACAAAGCGAGAACCGTTCACACTTTCCATTTTTAGGGCTGCACATACAGTATATACAGATTTCACAACCTTCTCATCAAACAATGTACGTCATCTTATACTGTGTGTGTGTGTGTGTGTGTGTGTGTGTGTGTGTGTGTGTGTGTGTGAGAAAGGACTGACTGTATAAAGATAGAATTTTATGAATATAGATTTTTGTATATTTTTTTATTACCTGCGTCTGCAAAAGAATAAAATAAAATCAATGCAACTACACATGCATATCAGTCATCTTCTGTGCTGGTGTCTGAAACCTGTATATGCTGTATGACTAGCACTAAAAATGGAAAGCAGGGGAGTCTGTTGAATGATGCCAGTTACAGCAATGTTACTTTGGCACAGAATGCTGCGGTCTCGTACATCTCTTTGAGTGAGTGGCCGGGGCCTGTGCCAGTGTTCTGTGGGCTTCAGAATGCTCCAGAATGTTCCGGGGTACACAAAGGGCTCTCCAAGCACGATTTAAGAATTAATGGCATTTAAACACAAACTAAACCCCTGACTTTGCTAATTAGACCGATTAGTAACAATTCCGCCCAATCCAAACAATCTTGTTTATTTACAGAAATGTCAGAGCGCAGAGAATCGATGCATCAATACATCAAAACATTAAGAATATTTTATATAATGAAAGAGCCTGTCATCATTCACAGGAGCAAAATGGATTCAGCATTTGTTTTGAACATTTTTATATTTTGTCAACAGGGTTAAAAGTCACATGGGTTGACTGTGGGCTGTTTGATTAAAACATATTATGATATTGGGCTACCCTTGGTTTCTCAGAGCAATCACATTATAGGATTGTTACAAACTGGGCTGATTCCTAATCACCTGACTGAATCATGGGAATCCGGTTTATAAATAGTCACTGTAAGCCAGACCCTTGCGACCATCTGAGGGGTAGAAAAAGGTATGGAAGTGCTGTTGCCCTGAAACTGTTATCAGTTCAACTGTAAGGTCTGTTATGTGGACTGAGGACTTCCAAGAGCCAACACATGGCTTAGGCTGGTGAGGGCTGGAGGAATTAGAATGATCTCAAGGGCCCTGATGGCTGGGGTCCTCAAAAGGAATGGTGTGAGTACTGCAATTAGGCAGGGGCGGGATCGCCCGGGGGCCACAATGTGAGATCCTTTCATGGGGTCCAAAGGCCCTGGCAGTGCATCTGTCTGTACATCTGCAGACACAAGCTACACACACACCTATTCAACTAGCCTACACTCATAACTATGTTGACAATTAATCTCTGCCAGCCAATTCACAGCCCATACTAGAAACAGGAAACCATTATCCTTTATCTACCACCCCTATGGGACATACTGTACTATAGTGAAATATAAAATGTCACGGTACAGGAAGGTAAACAGAACGATCGGACAGAGAGCTCCACGTTTTCATTGCTCTGCTCTTGACCAAAAGGTGAGCCCTCATTGATAATGATGAGGTCGTGGGTGCAGGGACTTGGTTTTGGGAGCTGAAAGGGTCTGCTAATACAACACATTCTACAGGAATGATGTGGTCTTGGACAGAACTCAGGGTGATGTCATCTTAATGAAGCCATTACTTCAGCCTTGCATGAATGAGGCTCATGGGAAGGGTGTGTCTATTGCAGTTTTGTTGCTGAGTGCGTGCTGACCTCATGATTATATAAAGAAAACTTCACGTTTATCCTTTGCGCTTGATCATTCAGCTGGTTGAGTTCTGAAGGACACCCCTGCAGGTTGATAAACCCCAGTAAATCCACCCCATGTATATTAGCTTCATACCTTTGGACTCGAAAAACAGCTCAAGCTTGGTTTTGAAACAGCTGGTAGCCGGTTGACCAGTTCAGACCAGCTCCTAGCTCAACATGGTTTAGCTGGTTGACCAATTCAGACCAGCTCCTAGCTCAACATTGTTTTCACAAACCAGCTGGTCAACCAGCTACCAGCTCAGACAAGCAACCAGCACTAACTGGTTGACCAGCTCATACCCAGCTAGACCAGTGTATGACCAGCCTGACCAGCTAAATTTTCAAGCTGGTCAAGCTGGTATAGCTAGATTTTACAGCAGGGGATTAATGTAATATAACTGGTTTGGAATGGTTTCACATTCAGTAGAGGGCAGATTTGGGCATACTGTATGTTTCCACATATTTGTATTATTGACCCTTAAAAAGAGTAAAAAAAGAGACCTACCAGCACTATCCCACAGCAAATGGTATTTTGTGATAGATTAATTGCATTCTGTTTGCAGTCCTTTTACATACTGTATTACGTAGCAGGATACTCTCTGAATCAATTACAGTTAGGACGCAACAGCTGAGCAACTGTCCTTTTATAAAAGTCTGTGACCATGAAACCTTCCGGCGTGCCACTGTACGCAAAATATTTGTACGGGATCAGCCCTCTCAGCGAGTGAGATGCGCGACAGGGCCCAGGAAGATGAAGACCGCAGTATTATTACGTTCATTATTCTCCCGTTGGAGACGGGAAGACGGATACGCGCTGTTGAGACGGGGCCTTCGACGGCCCTCCGGAGCCCGGCGACGGGAGGAACGGTGAGCCGGGTCACTTAATCAGCCGCTCACGGATCACCGGGCCGTGGTGTGTGTGTGTGTGTGTGTGTGTTTGTGTGCGGGGTCTGGAGATGGCAGGGAAATAAATAAATAAGGCAGGAGAGGCAGCAGCCTTTGATTATGGCTTTGAGCCTCCCTGCGGTGTTCTCGGTGTCAAAGCCACATCCTTCTGTAGCGAGAAGGCTTCCCCACTGAGCGCCAGCGCCTTGGTCCGGGCCCGGGCATAATGAGAGCACGAAAAACCCCCCAGCAGCACACGGCGTCGCAGGAAGCTGGCTCTGATGTACGCAGCCAACACTACGGCGGATTTCAATGTTTATCAATGTTTGTCTTGTATGTGGCGGTTACAGTTCTGTCCGCGGTATGGTGCAGTGTTATTCTAAGATGGCCTTTTCTAAGTGTTTTTTTTTTTTTTTCGGCACTTTCTTTTTCTTGTTTTGAGAATGTAAAAGTCACGGATCAGCAGTGATCCTTAATGAGGTCTCAGGTTCCGTGTAATGGGATAAATTAGGCTATTAGGGTGCTGGCAGACTCACAGACATATGGTCTGTGCACCACTTACTTTCACAGTGGTGGGAGTGCTCGTGCTGCATGCGGATCTGTCAAAACCAGCTTTTGACCATATTCTGGCTGTGCGGCCTCTGTAAGGCTTGGTTTCCAGTGGCCGGATGTATAGTTAGACTTCCACATGATTTATGGATTAACAGAGAAACCCCAAATGAAAAGAGCTATGTATCTGATGCAGTCTTGTTCGGCCTTTTATACCGAAAGTCCATTTTCCATGTTGCCATGGGCCAATCCATGAAAAGACCGCTCCATTCACGGAAATGATTGATCTGCCTAGCTCCTGTAGGTCCAGACAAACGTCTTGCGCCCCTACTAGGAACCTCACAGGTCACTTGCGAAATACCTGCCCTTTTTTCCATGTCGAACATGTAATCTAACATCTCATTTATTCAAATCTCTGCTTTGCCTTTTTTGCAATCTACCCTACACAGCCATTTGAAAAGGAGTGATGAATGGATCAATACACGGATGATGCTGAAGCTGATGACGCACGGAGGAGGGCATTTTGCACTTTTGGTGTTTGCTATGAAAATATATTCAGCTCCAGAATGTCAGCTCGGAAGGCCCCGCGCTTTATGACTGACAGCTGTGATGACTTATTCAGTGTCATTTATTCCACGACGGGCCAGAGCCATCGCAGCACGCCTCTGCCTGATCTCGCCCCACCGATGGGGGCGAGCCCAAAGCGGAACCGCGATACGCACACCCCGGATAGACGGGGCTCCACGTTACATGCCTTCGCCGTCGCTGTCGCTGTCGCTGTGTGTGCAGTTTTTATTTCCGCTCGTGCCGAAACGTTTGCGAACTACAGGAAACTGAAGAGGATGACAACTTTTTAAAAAAAAGTCCAAACCGTCATGGATGGGCAGAGACAGGGGGCGGTGTGGTGCTGTGCAGAGGACCCAGAGGATGTGAGCTCTGAGTTTAAACTGAGCTGAGCCCCGCTCCCAGTGGTCTCAGGAGATAATCCCCCTGTATCTCTGCCATCCCACAGTAATCATCCACTCGCTAAGAAATCAGAAACATTCTCAAATGATGTCACTCATCCTGGACCGGCTCCGGCAGAGCCTGCGATTGACTTGTGCAGCGTCGCGCATTAATGCAGTTCCTGCGGTTATGTTCAATATCCTCAAATTGAAATAAAATTGGACAGATAGAAAACACAGAATCATGCTGCTGCTGCTGGTACTGCTACTACTATCAGTAACGCTGCTACTTAAACACTCCCACCACCATTGCTACCGGTATTATAACTGCCGTCAAACAAAAAAATACAGTTACCAGAAGTGATATCAGCAACGGCAGATATTAGAAGAGATAATATTTATAACGCCACGAGCCAGCGAGCTGTACTAGTCGAGTGCGTCGTGTATCCTAATCGCCGTTCACCGATTGGCTTTCCTCTGCAGTGCACTGAAGGTGAAGCCTAGCATGTGACCTTGATCCTCACCCCGCTTGGGTAAATAAAGAAGCGGGCGGGGAGAGTTTTGGGAGGGGCTTGGCAACGATGGCGTGAGTTACGGACACCCCCCCCCCCTTCATTTCCCTGGCAGTGCGCGATGGCTCCCGGAAGCCTGTAGCTCCCTGATTGGGCGGTGGGAGGCTGCTGATGACATGCAGAAGCCCACAGTGGTCGCCGGGGATTAATTACAGCGGCTTTTGATGTGTTCATCCTTTTCTGAGGGCCGTACAAGAGGTATTAACGGGGAGAGGCAGGAGGCTGCAAAGGGGGAGAGATTGAGCCCCTTAGGCTGAGGGATGGACAGCGGGGCTATCTTCACAGGCAGGGCACACACACACACACACACTCACGCGTACCTGTTACAGCAGTCTCCCTCCATGCTAGCAACTAAAAGGCGATCTCTGAACCAGCAGCCCATGATATTTGCACACACAGCCTTCTCGATGATAACGTACAATGCACATTGATGTTGGGAGTATATGTCAGCCAGATCTTCTGAAAACCTCCTCTCCTCCTCTCCTCCTCTCCTTTAGGCACTTATGTGATAAGATATGCACCCCACCCTCACTGTGATCCCCTGTGCTCAGAGAAGTCTGGGTAAAGGCCTGCAAACCAACAGTTTGGATGACCCTCAGACCGTGAGCATCTGTGACAGGTGGGGTCATCCTGCACCTTGCCTTAGCTAAGCATGTACATGTCCACTGGCTATCAGAACAATACAAAATACACCATGCAAACACTACTCTTACAGTACGTCTTGCTGACTGAAACAGCTTTGTCTTGTTACCATGGCAGTGTTGCACATACAGTACAAATCCATCTGATAATAAGCTGGTTATATAACTACAGCAACACAATACCTGCTTCCCTCCTAAGCAAAACCTCTGTATTTTTATAAATACATTTTTTGCTGGATTGGCTTTCCCTGTGGCAAATCATTTCCGCCCAGATTGGCTCTGTTTGCATATCATCAGCAGTTGTGTGTGTGCCTTTAAGCGGTATGAACAGTTTCTGAGCCGCCCTGCACTCTAACCTCAATAAAAAAACTGCACAAGATGCTGAACAGTTCACTCCTGCTCCCTCCATAGGCAAAGGGCAAGGATTGATTCCACCTACACCCTCAACCCATAAGCACTATTGCACCTCCTGCTATATTACAATCCTGCTGTGCTACTCTTGTAGTGTGACCTTTTGAGTGCCAACCCTAACCCCAGACCCCCTTGCCTGTAAGCCCCACCAGCTCTATCACGGGTAGTAAAGAGGCCAGTAGGCCATGTGCCTCACCTCCCGAAGCTCCTTGGCCACATCCTTGAGCTCAGTGAGAATGCCTTCCAGCTGGTTGATCACCATCTTCATGTGGCTGCGGATTTGCTCTCTCTGGCTGGGGGTCTCAGAGGTGTCCTGGCCCGGAGCTCCACTGTGGGACATCCTTCACAGGGCGACGTGGGGCCAAGGGGCGGCACGCTGTGTTCGGGGGGGAGCCGAGTCGGGGTCCATGTCTCTGGCCGCCAGGAGCCACGGTACTACTGATCCCCACAGGAGCCCCGGGGATGCAGGGAGATCTCAACATCTTAAAAAGCACCTGGGCAGCCAAAAGAGCTCGTCCTGCCTGTGGAGATGCGCGGTTTACTCCTGTAGATCCATGGGGTTTTTTTTTTAACCAGTGAAACCAAATTATAAAAAAAACGACAAGAGGACAAAACAATGGGCACAAACGGCTCTGGACTAGGCGTGTTAGAAAAGAAAAGAAAAAGCAGAAATTAAGAAAACCGTGTATGATAAGGATGATGAAACGGACAGCCCTCTCATCTGTGCGTGTCTCTGTGTGGAGATTTACAGTAGAAGCGCTAGTCTACTTTGAAATTGCCTTTTTCCATGTCATCTTTG